>NC_140298.1:106067104-106546065 GCF_964211825.1 Aythya ferina | reverse complement strand
CTTCTGGCCCTTCTTGTAGATGGGTATCACATTTGCTAGACACCATTTGCTAGCTGACTGGGACCTCCCCTGACAGCCAGGAACCTGACATCAAGGTAAAAATGCTGATATTATGGAAAGCAACTTAGAGAACACTTCTGCCAGCTCCCTCAGTACCCTCAAATGGATCCCATCTGGCCCCATAGACTTGCATACATCTAAGTGGAGTAGCAGGTCGCTAGCCATTTCTTTGTGGATTATAAGGGCTTCATTCTGCTCCCTGTCCCTATCTACCAGCTCAGGGGTGAGTACCCAGAGAACAACTGGTCTTGCTGCTAAAGACTGAGGCAAAGAAGACATTAAGTACCTCAGTCTTTTCCCCATCTCTTGTCACTGTTTCTATCCATATCCAATAAAGGATGGAGATTCTCCTTAGCCCTCCTTTTCCTGATTATGTATTTACAAAAACCATCCATTAGTCCAGGGTGAAGACTGGAGATTTGCCTATGAAACATCTTGCATTTTCCCTGCAATGACTGATGTGAAGACAGTTCTTTCCCTGGCACGAGTATACTCAAAGGTCTTAGCTAGTGAACAGGGAAGTTTTCTGCAATGAGATTTTTTTTTTTTTTCAGTATCTTTTTCTATAGGTTTTCACTGTGCATAAGCAAGTAAAATTAACTGTAGCAAAGACTTGAGCTAATCTCTTCTGCTACCCAGCTGATAAGTCTTCCTTCTCTCAGTAAGGCTCCTTTTATTTTGTTTTTACACAGAAAATATGTTTTAGACATATACGTCCATCAGACAGTGTGTTTCATATCCATCTTTCTAAATAGATATATCTACAGTGCAGGCATGTACATCTGAATATATCATCCAAGCATATCTTTGTAGTCAATGATAAATAAATGAGTGTGACAGTGTGAATCATTTTATTCTAAAGCAAACTTTTTATATCAGTCTGATGAACTGTGACATAGAAGTGCCTTCCTCTTTCCTTTTACTGGACTGTCTCAGCTGCAGCCATCTAAAGTACGTCAGATATGTCTCACTGTAATTCCTAGGAGGAAGGCAGATCTTTCTTTCAAGCTTATGGGGGCTGGCACATAATCCTATAGCCTGTGTTCTCATCAGATACCTGAGCCAGAAGATTTGACTTTAGCAATTTAAAATAAAAATCAAATGTGGAACATGGAAAACATGTTCTTTTGTAAGGAAATCTTAACAAGAGATCATGTTTTGCTCCTTCAGGTACTCCTTTTTGAGAATCAGGTATAGAAGACTTTAGATTACATTTTATCTATATTTTGTTCCTAAGGAAAGTGTAGTGTTATAGTCATAATAGTGCAAATGGAACAATTTGTCATGTTCTGTAGCTCTGTAATTGCATTTAGTGGTAACACAGCTCCCCAGCTCTTCAAGGTTGATTGAAAGTACATTGACATCAAAAACATCAAAGTTCAGATTCAGAAAACCAGTCACTCATGACATTGCCACTGAAACCTCCAGTGGTGAAATAATGAGAGAAAATTCTGCAAAAATGCAGTGGGCTTTGAGGAAAGTATGTGACTTTTTTTTTTCAAATTCAGGGTGAGGGGCAATCAGAAGGCAGTTGTTAGCCTGAGCATAATTTTAAGGTGCATGTGTTTCTAATATTTTGTACTTCAGATGTAGTTTTCAGCAGAGAGCTTAAAACATCTTATTTCCTTGAAGCATGGTACTTCTGACTCAGATGTAATCGTGTTTGTAGGAAGTGGGGGAAACTAACATAGCTGCTGCTCCTGCAAAACTCATTCTGGACAAAAATAATGGGTTTGTGGTTTGATTTTTGTTTCCAAGGTCTTGATATTCATAAGAATTTTTACTTTACTATTACTATTTTAATGTAATAACCTTTAGCTTCTGCATATGCAGTTTTTGATATGGCAAGCCTCAAGTATGAAAGAATGTTAGCATTAATTAATTAGGGCTTTAACTGGGATTGTGAATTAAATCAGTCTGACATTTGAGTTTAGCCAGACATACGAGTTTATTGGAAGGGGAGGATTTTTCACACTTATAAGAAAAAAACATGTAAGGGAGAGGAAAATATAAGTCAGTAAGACTAAATACATGCTTTTCATCTGTGAAGTAGACAGAGAGATTTGTTAATACACAACTACAGTAGAAATGTAGAATACTGTGACTCTAATTAAACAAAAATAGTAGAAGAGCTGATGACCATGTCACTGTGAACAGGGAGAGAAAAAGAAGGAAATGGAAGGATAACAAAAGAAAAACAAGTCGACATCTTTGAGTACCTTCTCCATGAGGGCCTGAGACAGGGAAATGAATCAACACAGCATTCATCTTGGTGGCAGAAAATTGCCCAAGATAAGTGATTGAACAAAACAAGCAATACTGACAGAGGTGACCAAAAATGAAATACATAGCTTTTGAATGGAAAGCAACTTTGCTAAAGATATTCAGAAGCACAAGAGGCACACAGGCACTCAGCTTCCACTGTCTGGCCCACAGGAAGACCCACAGAAATAAACTGTAAAGCTCTGTTGCCTCTGCAGGTATATTGTTAATATGCTAATACAGAAATAACTTTGTTGCATTCACATACTTTTCTATTCACCATAGTTTCTACCAAAGACTGGGAGCCAGTGCACCCTCTAGTATACTCCATAGGCCCCAACTTATCAGCAGCAGGAAGGAAAAAAACGATTTAATTTTCTTACTGCAATAGCAACAGCAAAACCCAGCACTTTCTGACACTGAATGAAGACAGGAAAACAGGATTAGTTTTCAGATCTGATATCTTTCAATTCCCCAGGCTTTGGCTTGAATCTAAGAGCTGTGACAGGTAATGAGATACCAGAACTTAAAACTACATTATCCAGATTTATCAGATACTTTCCTCTCAGCACTTTGCTCTTCTTAAGGAACCCTGAAGCTAGAGATTATTCCTATATACACCAATTAAATGCTTGGGATCACAGCTTTGAAGAGCTGCATATCGTTTCCTAACTTGAGAAGTATCAGACTTAAAACCTTCATTAGTTCCTAACACTTACATTGCATTGTGTTTTTTTGTTTGTATGTTTGTTTCCTTTTCTTTTTTTCTTCTTGCTACTACACTGTAAGAAGAAAACATACTTCTGTATCCTGCCATAAACAATGACGTTAGAGTGCAAGGCTATGCCAAGAACAATGAGAAAGGCACCAATAAGAGGAAGAATCCAAAACTACCCAACTGTTACATAGCTTTGCACCTCCCATTAATGTCTCTACTTCTACTTTATACAACAGACTCATACAGTCTTTGAATTTCTCCCAACTGGCTATATAAAAATCCCAAAGAGACTATGTTCCTGCTGTATGTACCCCAGATATCTATACGGTGAAAACACTTCCCCAGTTGTCAGTGGATCATGCCTGAAGCTGGATAATCACATATCTTTTAGAAATTCACATTAGTAATGATATCATCATGAAACAGCCTAAAAGTATTTTCAACTGTCTGAGAAATGACAACTACATATACCAAAATAGCTAGATACTTGGAGGGAAAGGAAAATGTAAATTTACTTTTGGTGCAAGTCTGTTAAAGTAAAATGAACACTGGCTTTTTGATGTATGAAATTGATTTATTTACTATATTTAATACCTTGATCACCACAACAACTTGATTGAACTCCAGAAAAAAAAGATGCCAAACTGTGAAAAGAAGGAATTAGACATGTTTACTCCCCTAGTTCAGAAAGGAATTTTAATGGACATTCAGCGATGTTGCAAAGAATGCTTGTGTTTAAAAAAAAAAAAAAAAAAAGTCTTCTAGACATGCAGTGTTTTCAGGACATTTTAGAGCATAATAAAAGTTGAGGGGAAATCCAAGAATAGTGAAACATCTGAAAAAAATTACTAATAAGATTATTGTTTTCATTTCATTTTTCAGTGGGTGTGATAACTTCTATGGGGGAATTCTGATCCCCATTTATACAAATTATATTTATGAATTAAATAAGGCATCAAATTAACTTCCCTTGGAATTATTTGTTATTTTATACTGCTAATAAACAGCTTGGAAAGGAAAGAAAAGAAATGAAACTACTTGGATGCCTGGAAAAGTCATATGCCTTATTTCTTTGGAAAGCGCTTAGAAACAATCTATTATAAAGTTTTACTTGTTTATCAGCATATATATTCCATTCTAGGTTTTGTTGCCGTTATTGGATTGTATCTGTGTGTGCAACTATATTTGTTTATATAAATGGCAGCTGGTAGATTATATGCAACAAGAAACTCTTCTTGTAATGGCAAAAGGCCAGGAAGAAGGCTGATTCTGTGAATTATTATGTATTGCATCTCCCTGTCTTTCATTTCCAACTGGATTATGAGGCTGCTTCCATGCATAGCTTTAGGACCAATGCAGAAGAATGTGTTTGAACTTTGAGGGCTTCCTGACCTCATTTATAAAGTAATTTTTTTTTTCTTGGTGAACCTACAGTTCTCTAGGCCAAACTGAATTTGGCATATATTATGTATGTTCATTACTGTAAAGTAGCTTTACAAACTGAGTATCCTTTAACTTGCAGGAGAGCAGATATGATCTGTGGATTTTTTTCTTTACATTATACAAAGAGTATTTTTGAACCATTGCACTTCTAACTTCAATAGAGAATCATGTGATATAGGCTGATCAGGGGAGACATTATTTACTCAAAACATACCCCAATCATTTTACTGGAATTGATGGCGTATTTAAAAAAAAATAACAAACAACAACAAAAATAACAACAAAAATAAATAAAAGAGCTGGCCATGTCCTTGCAAAGACACTGTCTACCATCTTTTAAAGGCTGTGAAGACTGGGGAAGAACCCCAGTGCCTGAAAAAAATGCAAACACTGTAGCCATCTTCACAGAAGACCAAAATGATTTGTCATAAAACTGCAGGCTTCAACATACCACTGCAATCTCTCAGAAAACCATTGAGAAAAACATCTTGGAAAACATTTTGGGGCATATAATTGAGAAGGTGCCTAAGGACAGGCAGCATGGATTTACTAAAAGTAAAGCATGATTGACCAACCTGATTTTTACGAACAAGAGTAAAACAAAATGGATAAAAATAAAACAAGCCACCACATGGGAAAAAATATGAATAGTTTAAAGTTCTGATTGATTAAATCTCCATTCTCATGTTTCTAGAAGTGTCATTAAATCCCACTGACTTGTGTAGCTTTAGAAATAAGCTGCCATTAAAGATGTCTAAAAGTCTTCTCTGCAGTTCCAGCAAAGGAGATTAAGTTCTGTGTTGGTACTGTGGTTGCAATGCAAATTCACTTAAGTTGCTCTCAATAAAGCATCATGTACTCCATAGGAAACATGAAATATCAATGTGGCATTTATAGAAAAAAAAGTTTGTAAATCTTCTGAGATGACATAGATGTATAACTCTCCATCTTGCTATGTTGTGAAGTATTCACTTTTAACACTTTATTATTCCCAGGGCTCGTTGACTATAAGTGGAATTTTACACGTACATACCGATATTAGTCACAAGCATGACTCTTATTTATGTTTTTTCTCAGCTAATTATATACTGAAATAGCATGAAATTGTAAAAGCTTAAGACAAGGTCAATCTAATTTCTTAGTTATGTAGAAAAAAAATCACTTCTTACAAGGATTTCTGTGTCTGAGATCTTAGAATTTGATCATTTACTAATTATCACCATTAATTTACATGCAACAGTTCCTCATCAAGGTCTGATGTTATATTTTTCTTAATAATGTTTCATTTTCACATTTAGTGAATTATCGTTTAAAATCAGTGTTAAATTTTGTTAACATTTGAGATGGAAAAAAATAAATTTTGTAGAACTTGTTGAACCAACTTCCATTCTGTAACTTCACCTAAATTCCTTACTTTTCATCCTATGTGAACACATCTACTACAGTAGGTAATGCAGTGTTAAGTGTTGCTGAAAGGATTCAACTCTGGTCTTCTTTGCATGCCTGCTCAGAGGACTTGGAGAACTCTTTTATGCTTTCTGCGTTCACAAAAGAGAAATTTGAAGTAAGAGATGAATAATGTCTTTTCTCACTGTTACAATATTAAATTGTGAGATTTAGTTTGGGATATCATGTTAAGGTACTGGTGGAAACTTTCACTGTATCAGCTGCGAATGCATATTCTTTAAATCCTTCCTTCGTTAAATATGGCGTTGAGGGGGAAAAGGAAATAGGTAGTTTATTTATTTATTTATTTATTTATTTTACTATATTAATTATTTACTTTTCCTATAGCAGGAAAAAGTGTTTCTTTTATTTGCTAGTTTTCATTTCCTATTGACCCTCCTTTTCTTGGGATGAAAACAAAGCAAGTTTATCCAGCATCTGTCTATTGCAGAATTTCTTTCCAAAAGACAGCCAGATGATCTTAAGTAAAATGCTAGGAAGAACAGTATCAGACACAGAAAACAGAAATGTTTCTCATTTATTCAAACCTTAACAATGAATATTACTGACACAGCATAGTGACTTAGCAACTAGTTTGAGACCTGAAAACCTCTTCCAGTGCCCATCTATGGTGTTTTTACCATTCTGGGGGCATCTAAACTCCACCACTCCACCACAATCTCTCTAGCACACCTCCTCTTCAGAGGAAGGGGGGGAAGATCACTCAACAATTACTGTCACAGGCAAAACAGATTCAACAGAGGGAGATTAATATAATTCTTTGCCTATTACTAACAGAATAGAACAGTGAGAACTAAAAGCAAACTATAAAGACCTCCTTCCTCCCAGTCTTCCTCCCCCAACCCCCCCCACCCATACTTCTCTACCTCCTCCCCCTAAGCAGTGCAGGGGAACAGGGAATGGGGGCTGCGGTCAGTCCCTAATGCTTTGTCTCTGCTGCTCCTTCATGGCCACTCTCTGCCCCTGCTCCACTGGGGGCTCCTCCACGGGCTGCAGGGGAACTTCTGCTGTGTGCCTGGAGCATCTCCTGCCCTCCTTCTGCACTGACCTTTGGGGCTGCAGGGCTGCTTCTCGCATATGTTCTCATTCTATCACAGCTGCTGTTGCATGGTACTTTTCCCTTTTCATAATTCTGCTTTCCCAGAGGCCCAACCAGTGTCACTCATTTGGGTCCCTTTTGGAGCCGACTGAAGCTGGCTCTGATCTGACATGGGGCAGCTGCTGGATTCTTCTTACAGAGGCCACCCCTCCAGCCCCCTGATACCACACCCTTCTCACATAAACCCAATACACAATCTGTGTAAGTCAATGCTTTTTGTTTGGTCTTCTAGTCATACATTCCCGGCAGTAATATAAGAAATAGAATTGATTTGGCAGTCTGAGACAGACTATTAGGCAGGAAACAGAAAGAAAATAATAGGAAAGAAAAAGAATAAGCCTTGAGGAAAATGATGCATCAGGGAGGGGAAAATAGCAGAGCACTGAGCGTCATATACTAAATGAAACTTAGGCTTTAGCCAAAGTTTCCATCCTCTAAAAAACATGTGCTATAGCAAGACCTAGAAGAGAAAGTATAGACTTAAGTCTTTTTTAATATACATATATATATATATTAATAATTAAACACTTATTTTAGTTGCTATTTGGATAATAAACCTCAAATCCCAAAACACTCTACAAAAAGGCAGTTTAACCCCAGTTGTGGGGCAGTTCGTACATCTGTGGCGTCAGTCCCATGGACAATGGTGGTGCCCCATCCTGAAGCATCCCAAATTCCAGGGCTTGAAGCAGAGAGGTCTGTGAGATCAGACGCTTGAAGAGCAGTGAGGGAATCTGATGTTCCTGGTTCTTTCTCACACAACCAGGCAGACTTCCAACTGGAGACAAACTTAATAGCACTGCTCTTCCATCAGTCTCTTGGACGGGCTGCTGAAGAGAGGAGTGAATGAGATGAAATCTGAGTAAGCTGTGATGCATATGTTTAATGTAAATGATGTTGGAACATGATCCAAATTGAACAATCTCTGCTTTTTATTTTGAAGGTAATAACAACAACAACAACAACAACAAAAAGGGTAGATATTTCACTGTTGATTTAAAAAGAATGATGAAGCTGCCTAATATCAGAGTAATACACTGAACCAGGAGGCTAAATGCAGCTCAAAAGCAGCAGTGGCTGATCTCAAGTTCCTAACACACCACAAAAATGAGCATATCCAGCTTTTTATAACTAAATATTTTTAGTTTATATTGTTATAATTTATTTATTTATTTAATTTCCATTAGGTATATAACCATACAATGTTCTGAACTTCTAATTGTTTGCTCTTTTTATTAACATAAGGGAAAAAGTTCTGAAATAAAAGGTAGTGAAATTATATTGACAAGCCAAACATTCCTGAAAATACTCTCCATGCAACTAGTTGTTAAGCAATGGTCACAAACACCATCATGTGATACTTCACACAGGCAATGAACTGTTATGAAAGACAGAGGATATCTTAACACTGTGACAACATATTTCTGAAGGAATTAAACACCCTTTCTGTGAGAAAGACTGTGCATGACTTACATATAACAGTTGATTGACAGGATTGTTTTTCTAAAAAGGATGAAGAAGAAGGATGGTGCTGATTGCCCGGAGGAAACGGAATCCTACATACCTCATGATTAACCTTAGCTGGGATGAGAATAGGTCTGAGCACATAGTTCTGTAACCTGTGTATGAGTCTTCTCTGAAACAAAAATCAACTCATCCCATCATTGACAATTCTAATGGTAGCCCTTTGTAAGAAGTTACTCTGTTATGTAAATGACCTGCTTTTGGAATGGGGAAGGAAAAA
The DNA here is from genome assembly GCF_964211825.1 of Aythya ferina. Taxonomy (NCBI): domain Eukaryota; kingdom Metazoa; phylum Chordata; class Aves; order Anseriformes; family Anatidae; genus Aythya; species Aythya ferina. Next base: position 106,537,272 of record NC_140298.1, on the reverse strand, counting down.
TTCCTAGTATGTTTTAATCATAATGAGATGGGTTAGACAAAGGAGACTTCTATAACTGCCTGTCAGAACTTATTTTCCATTTTCCATACTGTGGTGGTTTTACCGTACTGGGCAGCTAAACCCCACAACCGCTCTCTCACTCCCCCTCTTCAGATGAGAAGGGGGAGAAGTAAAGCAAAGAACAACTCACGGGTTGAGATAAGGATAATTTAATTAAAGGGAAATAATAATAATAATTAAAGAAAGATTATTATGAACTAAACAATTTAACTAAAGGGAAATAAAAAGGGAAAGGCGAAAAGGGAGAGGGAAAGGGAAAATAAAAAAAGGGAGGAAAACAAACAAATAAAACAAATGAAGGCTATGTGAAAGTTCAGAGGAAAGAAATTACTCGCTACTTCCCACAAATGAGCGATGATTGACCACGTCCTTGAAGCAGGGCCTCAACGCACGTAGCCAGTGTTCGGGAGGAGGACTGACATTTTCACAATGAGAGCCCACACCTCCCCTCTTCTTCATGTTTCCACCTTTTATTGCTGAGTGTGACATCACATGGTATGGAATATCCCTTTGGTTGGTTTAGGTCAGCTGCCCTGGTGATGTTTCTCTTCTCACTTTTTGCCCACCCCCTAGGAGGGTTAGAGAGAGGCCCAATGCTGTGCCACTGCTGCTCAGCAGTAGACACAACACTGGTGTGATAACACTGCTGTTCCAGCTGCAAGTGCAGAGCACAGCACTGTATGGGCTGCTGCAGGGAAAGTTAACATTCCAGCCAGACCCAGTACACATACATTAATGAGTGACAGAGAGATATCTGAGGAGTCAATATCAGGAGGGTAAGTCAACAATTCAAATCTGAGGAGTTCTATAGCTGTGGTAGAGGAGCAGTGCAACCAACTCATTTGTATCTGGAATGGGTGTAAGTTTCATTCACCTTTAAAGACCTATAGATAACTTTTCTTTCATATTTATAGGTGACTGAGTTTTGTTGTTGTTGTTGTTGTTTTTTGTTTGTTTCTTTGTTTTTGTTTTGTTTTGTTTGTTTGTTTTGTTTTGTAGCACTGACCACCTATGTTTCTGAACATGCTAGATTTCATGTTTTTTAATATGAGATCCTAAGAAGAACCAAATAACTGTCTTGGCTTTTTTATGAAGCTAAGTTTATGGAGCAAACAGTGGGAAACAATAAAGCTATAAACTAGTTCCATGCTTGATCAGACAGAAATCTGCATTTTTAAAGCAGATTGTTCTGCATGGGGAAGGAGACGAGGTATGAGAGAGAGAGATGGTGCAAGGTTCTCTTAGGATCTCAATAGGAAAGGCCTGACATAGTACACTCCAGCAAGCTCCCACACAGCAGCTACTCATGCTAATGTATGAGATTCTAAAGCCGTAAGAAGGCGCAATAGAGCAGACCTGGCTTGCTCAAAATGGCTAGTTCTTCAAATGCGATTTCTTCTGCAAGTCTCTCAGTACAACTTTTAACTTTAGACAGAATCATCAAGTCTTAAACAGTTTTATGAAAAAGAATTTCATGGTACAGTAATTGTAATCGATTACTATGAAATCCCAACTCACATAACCTACTAGTCATGGAATGCCTGGACTGCTAAAGAACCGATATGAACAATAAGTTAGAGCACACAACATAATGTCAATGATTAATAACACCTATATGTCACCAAAATTTACCATTTATTCTACTGCATTAACAGAAATGGGAAGTCTATGGAACATGGATCTTGAACTATATGGATCAGCTGGCTGAGCTATTCAGTCCTTCAGAAGGAACATACAAAATCTGTGGTAGCTATGGCAACGCTGAAACTACCTAGGTCATGATTTGAAGAGTGACGTTTGAAAGCCTAAATGTCTTTAGCACTTCCAGCAAAAGAAAGTGTCAACCAAATAATCAGTTGAGTGAAATACAAAATTTACATTATCATTAATGGATTTAGTAGATGTTAAATATTTGGAAACTAAACAATGGAATTAGATGTTGCAAAGAACTCCTGCTGCTGACATAACTGCAGTCCATATTTGTGTTGCACTCGATAGCCATCTCCAGTTTTGACTACAGCTAATCTTTGGTATTCCTAATTCCATCCTTGCATATCCAGGTGATTCTCTAGGATAGCCCCTCCTCACTTTCACTTTCCATATCTTTTTTTTTTTTTTTTTTAATATATATATATATTTCAGCTCAGTCAGTAGTTCCACCTCAACAAAAATGGAATCTTTCTACTCCTATTGTACTTTCTGCAATCAAAACAGAATGTTCTTGTTCTTTCAGGAGAATGTCACTGAAAAATATCTCACCTCCTTGGGCTAAAAGGGTGGGTGACAGCAGCACCTGAACTCCTGCACCTTTGTACCTAGTCTCTGGAGTCACACTGGATCCACCCAAAGTCTCCCTCAGCAGTGTCACTGGTGCAGCCATAAGTGAACAAGAAAAAAAAAGTAGCAATCGCAGGGCTGGAAGAGCCTCAAAACTCTCTCCATAATGTCCTAAATCTTGTTTAGAAACAGAAAACCCCTGGAAACAGAAGGTCTTATTTGCAGAGAAATGCCCCCATCATGCGCAGAAGAGAGTCCCACACCTCAATTACCGTTCTGTCTGTAGTACTAGTATGAATCTGTTGATTATGCATGGACAGTTCAGATGCTAATTCCCCTCTTCTGTATGTGTCTCTGCATCTGTTCTCCAAATGAATGCAGGTGGGGAACAAACATTCTTGTCTCTGGAAGTTACAAGCTTCCAATCGTAGTATCAAAGCAGATCTTATCTTCCCTCTGCTCAAGGGTCATCTCTGGGCATCCCTCCTGTGCAATATAGGACTTGCATTCTTGTCCCTGTAGAATTTTCACAATGATCCTGTTAATTTCCCATGTCACTTTATTGTTGCTTTATTGTCTGTTTTTCTTCTTCCTTCTCTGCAACTCCACAGTTACTGTAGGAATGTCACACACACACACAGACACACACATACACACCAGTCCCTAATATATGAAGGAGCACTGGGTACAGCCTGCAGCCTGCAGAAGGGATGGCATTCTGACACAGTAGTTCAGTCTAGACTGAAGGGTCTGGTGCATTAGCAGTGGTCACATCAAGCAGAGTACTATGGCTTGCCATGTGTTGCCACCATTGATTGCTGTACTGACTCTGGCAGCCCCACTCAGTCTCTGGCAGTGCCTCTGAACCCCCATCTGTATCAGCTGCCACAGTAACCGTTTGGTTTCTCTCTGCTCCTCCTTCTCCGTCATGGTACCTTGGGTATCATTTAACCAAGAAGCCAAACATGAGCTTGCACTGTTCCCCATGAATCTTCCTGCTCACCAGCAACTGCTCATACTGTCTCAGTTCTTGGCTGCTATCCCATGAATGCATGGTTCACCACATGCTCTTTTCTTCCATACTGTGTTCCCTACAGGATTCAGAAGCCTAACACTAAACTTCATCTTTTTATTGCTAGGCACCAAAGCTGAGCAGGTTGTTTTAGTGATATAAGGCAATATTTTGCCAGCCTGTAGTCTCCAATACTATTGCATTCACACCTGGTTGAGTACTTAACATATTCTGTAGATAGTTCATGTTACTACCACTTGCTTCACTTTCAAAATCTAACTTAAATCACAGTCTGTGAAGAATGGTTACTCACTTGTTGAAGAAACCTGTTTCAACACAAAAAAGCCCTGATGCTTCCTTAGCATTAAAGCACTACTGTTTAATATTTAAAGCTCTTTTTAAGAAAATACAATCACTTATCCATAAGAAAACAATTTCAGGTGTGATCTAGTTTCTTCCAGAGCTGACAACAGTACTTTATTTTGACTTAACTAACTAGAAAACATGTAATTTTGTGAACAGCTTGTAGCTTTTTCCCTAAAGAGAAAAAGGTCCCAAACATTTTTCCTGTCATTTCATCTATATGCAGATACAATGTCTCCATTATGAGTCTATCCTGCACTTTAATTTGCACTAAATATTAATCTCTGGTTTCATTAGACAGTTGAAGTCATCCAGAATTTTATAATCTACACAGAGGTTTTAATTTTGAAATAAGTAAGATTTTTTATTTTATTTTTTTCCTAAACAGAGTAATTGCAGATTGAGTTACAGTAACTACAAGCAGCAGAAAAAAAAAATGTCTTCAAGCTATGGTATGAATTTCTATTTTCTAGTTTATATTATTTAAATAATAGTCAAATTACCAGCTAATGAATCGTAACAAAATGATAGCATTAAAAATGCAAGTGATTAAACAATAAAAAGAAAACCAAAGCAAAACAAACCCAAACAGCCAGCCAAAATTAAATCCAAACCCAAACCCAACCCAACCCAACCCAACCAACCAAAATAAAAGAACGAAAAAGACCCTACAACTGAAAACATCAATTCCATAAACGGAATTGAAGACATTCACCTATACAAGATAAAATTGTAGCACCAGGACCACCACAGTATAAATAATTCAAACCAATCTTAACTCTTATTTACAGATATCCTTTCTCTCTATGAGCCCCTCCACTGAAAAAGAAATAAAAACAAAACAAAACAAAACAAAAGGTAAAAGTAATGAACAAATCCCAAAAACATTTGGGCCAAAACAAACTTTATTCTTCTTATAAAGATGTATTTAGATGCCTCTTATAATTTTAATGCTTAACTGCGGTGAGAGGTTCCAGCTGCCTCCTAGGCAGATCCCCCTGAGAATGGCTTCCTTTATACTTTGTGGAGAAAGCAATGTTTAAATTGGGCAGACTGCTGATGGTGAAGCCTATCCATAGCAGTAAATTAAGCAGTGGATGGCCTGCTCTTGGTCACGTCAATTGGCATTATCTGGGCCCTTTGGTACTTTCTACTGTCTCAGACTGCGGACTGTGACGGTCACAACTGTGCTGCACATTGCAAACATTGTCTGGACAATGATAGATCCTGAATAGTGTCTGGAAGTAGTTTGGAAAGAAGTCCTAGTGGACACAGGCTAAAACCCTGCCAAGAATACTCTGTTTATAAATGTAGATGATGGCTGCTGGAGCACAGGAACACGCCCAAGATGGTTTAATTTACTTAACCTACATATAACCACATTTGATGAATTAGGTGTCATGACTTCTCTCCAATGACTAAATGACATTACATAGTAGGGAATCTAAATTGCTCATAACACTTTGGCTTTAAGCACTATCATAGTTAATATGCCTAGGTAGTTACTTATAATTGGTAGTATGAGTATATCCTTACATGAGTGCCTAGTCTGTGAATGCCTAGGAACTAACTATGCATTTCTACGTTCTCTGAGCATGCAGCAAATCCCTGAATTAGGCAGTCTGGGCCATATGCTCACTGACCTGAGAATACTCAAAAGGACAAGACTCATTCACCTTGGTAAGCAAAGAGCAGGTAGAGTTGAGTCACACCTATGAATCTCAGGGTAACTGTCCACTGCTTTCAGGGTCTCCCATGTAGCTGTTCTCTCTTATAATCCCTCAGAAGAATGGTAATCAAATCCTTTCTGAAATGATGAATACAGAAGGGAAGGTACTGCTGGGCCAGCTTAGTGTGACTCAGTTTTTCATATGGAAACTTATCTAAACTGAAAATCCACTACGAAGTGTGGTTAATCCACAGTTAAAATGGATCTACTACAGCAAAGAGTGAGAAGAGCAAACCCTTATCCCAAATACTGAAGTCATTTTTCTTGCAGGGGGAAGGGAGTTGCAATCTCACTTTGCTCTCTTCTTTGGGCCCTAATCTTCCATCTCTTTTAATCCTTCACTCTGGGTAGCACAGGATGCCTTATACTCAAGCAGTCTTAATTCTCAACAGGCTGATTACTCGAGTGATCATTTAGCAAATATGTATTACATTCTTCCTGCTCTTCCAGAGAAAAGAAAATGAAAGTGCCCAGATAAAACCACGCTTTATTTTTTTTTCCCCAAAACAAAACAGCAGTGAAAAACATTGTCAGTAATTTAATTATCTTTTAGGCTGACAGCTTTAGCTGTATTTAAAAATTACCAACTGAGGGCTTTGTATTAAGCCTGCCAAAAAAGGAACAGCAACTAACAGATGTGCTTTACTCTTCTTGGGCTCATCACCAGTGAGGTGCAGCTGCTGCTTTGACTATGTCTTTTGTGGCTGGCTTTGAAATGTTGTCCTTTTTTATCACTATGCACTAACTGTATTATCTTGCCCCCTTTTTTTTTTATTTTTTTTTTCCCTAAAACAAATCGTTATTATTATTATTACTTGACAACATCACAGTGATGAGCTGCAAGAAGAATGCTCTATGGATGCTGGAGTAAGTTAAAATTGTGCTAGTGGTGCAGAGAACAGGTTTAGGTAATACACATATGTCTACATAATGCAGCAGACTGATGTTCATTTTTAATTAATGGGACACTTCTCAGTGAAAAGGTGGCAGTTGTTTTATAAGCTAGACAGAAATATCAGCTGGAGCACACTGAATGTGTTTGTTCACCTTGCAAGAGAATTTAGGGTATCACATTTGTTTTATTTAATCTGTGTTTAGACGTTTAAAGAGATGGCAACACTGGGAAAATGATTTGGCTTGCAAAATTATTAAAGCAAACATTTCTCAGTTTGACATTATTCATATTTGAATAGAATGGATTAGACATAGAGAATGTTCACTCTTCTAGCTCTTAGCACATTTGGTAATTACAATAGCATAAAATGCAGAAGTGAAAATGGAATAAAATATCAACATTACAATATTTATCTTATTTTTATTTTATTTTTTTCAGGAATGCAGAGGAGGGTGTGGAGAAATGGTAGAAAAAATACTTAGGTAATATTGGAGATTTTTGCAAGGTACTGAACAGTTTCTTTCCTTCATCTTGTGGAATTATTATTTTCTTTTTTCTTGGACTGCTTTCAGAAATCTGTACACTTAACAGCATCAGAAAAAGCTAGTTGTTTTTTTTTTTTGTTTGTTTGTTTGTTTGTTTTTCTTTCTGTAAAGAATATTCTGTGAATAATGAAAACAGTAATTACAATTAGCTGAGATGCTGACATCCATTGGGGTAGAATTGTTATTTCACTTTACATCCTTAGGAAACATCTACTTATCTGATTCTTAGCCAGAAAATTTAAGTCTTGTATTGAGAACTGTGTGTGACCTTGAACGTTGGCCACAGCTATTAGTTAGGGAGTGGGTGTTAGGAATGAGCAAGGGGAGTCCAAGGGAGCTGGGAGCATGGAAGAAGCAGAAAAGGGTTGATAAAAATGCTGAGAACATGCTGAGAAATATATTCTTCCTCTCCTCTTCCATACATACCGTCTGACACTATCTGCAGTGTAGAAGCATTGCCATGCTCCTATTTTTCAGTCTTTATTCCTACATTTCTTCTGGGTAACAGAACAAGAGCTGACCGTGGGTACCAGGCTAGGGCAGAGGAGGTGGAAAAAAAAAGAAAAAAAGAAAAAAAAAAAAAGAAAAAAAAAAGAATGAGAAGATTATGCTGACAGCATGCAATCCATCACCTTAACTCTTCTCCCACCCACAGTATACTAGTTTACATATAGTTCAGCACTGTGTGTTTGTGTGGCTGCTACATCTTTCAGTTCACCCTTAGTTAACTTTTATTTTTTTCCAAGTTAGATTACATAGTTTGTCCTAAGTGCTTCTTCCCTCTTCCCTTCTCTTCCCTTCCCTTCCCTTCCCTTCCCTTCCCTTCCCTTCCCTTCCCTTCCCTTCCCTTCCCTTCCCTTCCCTTCCCTTCCCTTCCCTTCCCTTCCCTTCCCTTCCCTTCCCTTCCCTTCCCTTTTTCTTTCCTTCCCTTCCCTTCTCTTTTTCTTTCCTTTTCTTTCCCATAGCATAGCACTATTCAGGTTGGAAAAGATCTCTAAGATCACCTAGTCCAGCCTTTAATCTAGTGCTAAAGTCCACCACTAAACCATGCTACTAAGTTCTACAGCTATACATTTCTTGAAGTTCTTCAGGGTTGGTGACTCAACCACTTCCCTGGGCAGCCTGTTCCAATGCTGCACAACTCTCTCAGTAAAGACATTTCTCCTAATATCCAACCTGGTGCAACTTGAGGCCATCTCCCCTCCCAAGCCCCAAGTGTGAAAATGAGAAGAGCCCAATCCCCACCTCACTACAATCCCATTAAGGCAATTGTAAAGTACATTAATGTTTCCCCTAAGCCTTCTCTCTTCTCCCAAGCTCAGCAACCCCTGCTCCCTCAGCTGTTCCTCCTAAGACTTGTTCTCTAAACCCTTCACCAGTTTTGTTGCCCTTTTGTCACACCCCAGCACCTGGATGTCCTTGTAGTGAGGGGCTACGTATGTCTGCTGAAATTGGTAAGTGCAGTATGACTTCTGAGGGACTCAGGTTACTGTGTATGTTAGAGGCACACCTCATACAGAACTGAAAGGATAAAACCGTCAGAAAAAAAAAAGTGACAATATGCTAGACGATACAATGTGTTCTTCCATGCTGAGGTATTTCCCACTTTTGGAGTAGGAATGTGTCAGCTATGCAGCTTTTAGACCAAAAAAAACCAACACATCAAAACAAAACAAAACAAAAAAAACACCTCCCCCCCCCCAAACAAACAAACAAAAACAAACAAACAAACAAAAAAACTCTTCTTTTGTCTGTGGCCTTGAAGTGTGTGGACCTGCTGGTATGGTGTCATATTCTGACTCATTGATGTTTAACCTAGGACTTGGCGGCATCAATTTCAGATCATCTTCTACTGTTCTCTTCAATAACTCCTACTGGCTACCAACCCATAATTTATTGCAGCAGCAATACTGAATTACAATTTCATGTGCCTAACTGTTGTGGTTTAACCTCTGTGAAATGTCCACAAAATGTTCATAAAATGTCAGAGTTCTTTTACTCCATGACTTAACTTCTATCTGTTATGGTGGTTGCTCAGGATGGGAGAGGTGGTGTGTTGCATGGAGTTATTGGATCGTAAAACCAGCTCAGGTTGGGTCACTGCTGTACTTGCACTGCTTCGTATGAGGCTCATCCTCTGTTGGTTTGAGTGGTTTCTGGACCTCAGAACTTGCAACTCAGATCATGGGTTACAACAATTTAAAGGTATAATCTCCACCTCCTGGTCCCTTCAGATCAGACTACAGGGTATATGAACTCCTCCCCTTGCCCCTGGACTGGCTAGTGGCAAGGGGTTCCTGCTATAGTATTTACAGTAACATGCAAGTCAAATCATGCATGGGTTGCAACAGTTTAAAGGCATATCATATCACTCTTCACCTCTTGTCCTTTTGGAACAGCTTATAGGGTTTAACAGTGGGCCCTCACTCCTTCTCCAGCCTGGGCTTGTCCATTGGCTACAGTCTTTTAGAGGTGTACCTGCTCCAGTGAGGCTTTACCCATGATCCATAGTCCCTTCAGAGGTCTACCTGCTATGTGGTGGACTTACCTATGGCCACAGATGCTTCGAGGTGTATCTGCTCTGGCATGGACTTTTCCATTGGCCACAGACCCTTCAGAGGTCCATCCCTTCAGACACCTTCTGTATCATGGTCTTATCCATGGCCACAGACACTTTGAGGTATTATGGAATGACCTATCCACAGACACAGACATTTTGCAAGGTGTACCTGCTGTGGCATGGACTTCTCTGTGGCTATAGATGTTTCAAGGGATACTTTGCTCCAGAATGGACTTACCTGTGGCCACAGATATTTTGGGGTGTACATGCCCCCAGGTAGACTCATCTGCAGGTCACAGTCCCTCTCACTTGAGTCCAGTCTGGAGTCCCAGACTATCCATTACAGCAGCATAGGAACAGCAGTGATGTCCTGGCAATTGGCCAGCCAGGTGGATGGCCATAGCTGTCATCAAAACATTCCCAGGAACAGCAAAGCAAGATGATAAGGCATAGAGCAAATGGTGAAAACAAAAGCAGCCACTAACAAGCACTGAACTCTAACATACGGTAAGGCAAACAAGCCTCATGAAGCCTGCCAATTAGCAGCTAAACATCTGTAATAGATGTTTTGTAAATTTAGTCTAGCACTCCACACTGCAATCAAATCTGTCATCATCTCAAACCCGTCATTCCCCATGTTGAGAACCAAAATAGGACTGTGGTGAGTAAGCCCTGGCAGGCAGCTCTGCACCACCCAGCTGCTCATTCACTCTCCCCAGGTGATATGGGGGAGAGAATCAGAAAGGTAAAAAACTCACAGGTTGAGACAAAAACAGTTTACTAGGGAAAGCTAAAGCCATGTGCACAAGCAAAGCAAGCCAAGGAGTCCATTCGCTGCTTCCCCTTGGCAGGCAGCTGTTCAGCCACTTCCAGGAAAGCAGGGTGACCCCTGCTTTCACATGTAATGGTTTCTTGGGTAGACAAAAACACCATCACTCTGAATGCCCCCTGGGCCATGTATCCTGGCTGTTCCCCCTCCCAGCTCCTGGTGCACACCCAGCCCCCTCGCTGACAGGGCAGCACAAGGAGAAGAAAAGTCCTTGGCTCTGTGTGAGCACTGCTCTGCAACAACTAAAACATCGGTGTGTTATTGTTGCTGTTTTCTTCAAAAACCCAAAACACACCATTGTGTGAGCATCTACAAAGAAAATTAACCCTATCCCAGACAAAAACATGACACTAAATCATCATTCATCAGACAGAAAATGTAGGCACTTGTTAATGGCTAATTCCAGGAATACAGATAAATTTCTGGAATTACAATTGTGAATGTTATTTCACTGACAATTCTCTTCAGATCACCAAGATTTGAATTTGTTTTATACAACTATGTAACATTCAAGTTTCATTCCATTGTGGATATAATGAATAGCAAAAATACATCTCTTTCAGTCCTGCAAATCCCAATGCGTGCTCCATGGTAGAAACATTGTTGTGGAAGTGGGAAGTGTTCAAGACCATCTACAATATATAGCTATCCATTTCTTATACTAAATCCTACATCATTAATTACTTAGTCTAAGTGAAAAATGCTCACTTAATAATTTATTTGACCTATTCAGTCACATTTTCTCTCTATTGAAATACTGCAAACAGTTTTTAATTTCTCCATAAATAATTCATGAATGAATTATATATGTAACAGATGTACACACCTATAAAATGTATGAATTCATCATGTTTTTATTTATTTATTTATTTATTTATTTTTATTATGACTACTCTATACTTGATCTTTGATTTTTGAAACTTGTGGTTTTGAAGCTTTTGTAATTTTGAATAGAACTTAACATTTCACATAGTGACTAGGTGAGGGCAAACCTTTCAGCTTTATCCCTCAAAAGAGTACATGCAAATTATCATTAAAAAAAAAAAAAACAACAACAACAAAAAAAACAATTTAAGAGGAAAATTAGGGAAATGGATGTGAATGGTGACAAAGATCAAAACCTTCATCTGAAATTAAAAATAAAATAATCAGATTTTGCCTTTCTCTTTTTAATAAACTGCAACATTAGTGTTAAGTGCAAATATTTTCACTTGGTAACATTCTCAAAAGGATTTTTTTTACTGTCTAGAAGGATTTCAGAAAAAAATCTTTGGTAATTATATTTTTGCATAGGTGTATGCAATAGAGCAGCAAGAGAGGTTAAGCAGAAACTTAACGGGCTCCTTTATTGCTTCTGTGTCAAAACCTTTGTCAGCACATTTGAATCCAACATCTCATTCAGTGCCTCCTTTAAAAAATATCTCTTTTAAGCCTACAAAATTCAGTCGCAGGAAGCATGTGTGCCTCAAAAGTGTGAATAGCAGATAGAGAAAGGAAAGGACTTGAGCCTATCTCATTTATTTGCTTTGAAATCTAGCCACCTTATTTTGCAAAAGAAGTCTCATAAAAAAGAGGTGTAGTTATTAGCAGTAAGAGATTTAAATGCTGTGCAAATACATTAATGACAATCTATGCTAAAGTTTCTCAAATATTTTCTTTTTCTAATAATATTGTCTGCTTTTCACTTTGTGCTGTTTCCTCACGTGTACCTTCCCAGCTTTCCTCCCCACCTGAGGTTCCAGTGAGGTATACGAGCTCCTCATGAGCTCTGCAGACAATAGTCCCCGTACTTCCTGGATGATAAAAATCTCTGGGTTCTGTCTCTGCTGCCTTGTCTGCTGGCATCACTGAGCAAAACACCACCTCTGGGTGCCATCTACACCCTAGCCTGACCCTAGTGGAAGGCAGGCAGCAATCAAGACATACAGATATCCTTACCACGGATCTGATCCTGGGCCTTTCCTAGCACTGCTGCTGCTATGTTCTGGTGTCATTGCCTTCCCCTATCTGACCCTGAGACCTCTTCAGGCCCAACATTTTGCCCTCTCACAGCTTCATGGGGTCTTCCTGCACCTTCCAACTCCTCATCCTCATTCTATTTTCTCTTACAGTCTTTTCTACCTCTCTCCATTTCTACTGTATCCACACGTAAAGGACTCAGTATATAACCTCACATCAGTATGAGCTGAAAAGGATCAAAATAAAAAATATAAAAGACAGCATGAAACACACCTAACAAGATTATCTTGTAAATTATGAAGTTTTTTTCCCCCCCTCTAATTATCTTTCTAACTCATTGTAGGTAGTAACAGCAATGTGGTATATACTACAGATGGATAACATCACAACAGCAACACACTTTTTTAACTGGCAAACTGTGTGTCTGGGTTTATTTAATAATCTAGCTAGCATAAACCAGATTTCTGTTTATTATTAGAATATTTGGTGCATATGATGTTTCAAGGAAGCGCAGAAGCCAAATCTCTGTGAGGAATTCGCAGATTTAAGGTATTCCTGAAAATATCATTTTATCTTGCAGAAATTTTTAAAGTGCTATTTTCATCTCTTTTTAGTATGCAGCATCCATTCAAACCATAGTAATACCCTAAGCCTATTATAGCTGCATCCCTGAGATCTAAACAGAATTTGCTTCTTTGCATGTGTAATATGTGCATTGTGCATGTGAGAGAGAAAGAGAAGACACTTTTTTTTTTTTAATATAATGTGGAGCTAATTTTTGTTTGGGTACAAACCCAATTCAGTACTCACACAGATAATTCTGCTCTCCAGGTAAGCCTTTCATGATTATATGCTACAATGGTGTTAGACATGTAATCAGCTGTTTGTTTTGCCAGGATGACTAACTGCTGAGGCTTCACACATATCTTGAACAGCCCTATTAGTCTTTCAGTCCTACTGGGACTTGAACATGATGGAAATGATAAAGCCCTGGACATCTACCACATGTAATATAAGCACTTAGAGAAGTTATTCATAGAAATGGGGGCTATGTCTATAGAAAGAGTAGGTATAGGTTTGCTCTCTGGACAGCAGCCATCTAGTAATGAATAATTGTTTTTGTGTTCCTTGTAATGGCTTTAGCTCAGGCCAAAGAGCACTCTCCCAAGAAATACCTAATTTAGGTTTGCATGGGCCAGGCACGGCTCTGGTAGCAACACAGATAAATCCGCTTTATTTTTGGCAGGGAGAAAAGAGAATTCAATAGCATGTGTGCAACTGAGGGCAAGAAAAACAGACAAGGGATGGAGCCAGAAGCTCCAGACATCTCAAATAATTTTTGCATTGGATTGGGTACCTGAAAGGATGATGGAGTGCCTCAGTTGTCGTGTAGGTCTAATCATATATGCCTAAGTATGGGGAAAATATACTAATTGCTGCTAGCCCCATTCACATGTAATCCTATAGAAAAAGACAGCACATATTCCTATGACTAATTGCTAAAGATACATTTAGATAAGACGTGAGTACATTTGTAGCCACTGGAGCAAATCATTAAGAGAAATGATAAGTTTTCACTTCTTAATATCTCCAGATTAAGATATTTATGGAAAATCTGTATGAGTCAAAGACACAGTATTGTGCTGAGCTGAAAATAAATTGGTTGAAAATGAAGGATCTGTAGTGCACAGGAGCTAAGACCACACGTCCAAATAGTGCTGTGACTCTAAATATTTTTACTACTCATAAAGAGCTAGAAAATTTAGGGGTTAAAGGCATTTTTATTTACTCCAGTAAAAAAGGGATTTTTCCCCACACACTTCCTGAAGATTATAGACTGTGTTATTCCCTTTAGCAGTGCACAGGTTCATGAATGATTAATGAAGTTTTAGGTCCAAAATCACTGAGTAGTGGTATATTGCAAGTTTTACGGTGTGATCTGTTACCAGCAAATGTATCTTTTGGTGTTTCATTTATTGGATATACTGTGCTGTGAACTGGATAATCCTTCTGATTTGCCATCTTCCCGAAATTACCAGTTAGGTGGGAGTGAGAGCAAAATTTCACTGCATAAAATGGATACTGCTGTTAAGCACCTTGTTCCTTGTTTGCATGCTTGGTAGGTGAAGAGTGGGGGGAGAGGATTTAGCTCTCATTTTCTGGCATTTTTTTTAGTAGTAAAGTAATATTTGCATAGTTTATCATTGCAGTTTGTTCATCTGCTTTATTAATGGCCTTTTAAGGAAGCTAGCAATACTCGTCTAAGTAGCTTTGCTTGGAAACCCTTGTCATGATTGAGTTTAGGAAGCTGGGAAAAAAAAGGGCAGGGAGTGGGGGTGAGTCACTGCCAGCTTTGGGATGTGAGTGATTTTGCAGCAAAGATGAATGGATGAGTACAGGGCTAAATAATTATTTTTAAAAATATATATTTATTTAATTTAGTCTATAAACCCTGCTTGTGAGGACAGAAAGTTAAATAAATTCATAAATATTCATAAATACTATTGCAGAAGTCCATTAAAAAAGTTGTTTCTTAATTGGCTAATTTTAGAAAATAGAAAAAGTGAATATAATTCTATTTAGTAGGTAGTACAGGACTGTACCTCTTCACCATGAATTCACACAACAAATGAAACAAGAATCTCATGGAAATGTAGCAATGCAGTAATAGTTTCTCTGCTAGTAATGTCTAAAGCCTGGAGCATATATTGTGAAAACTCCAAAAGAAAGTAACAAAAATCTTCTCTCAGAGGAAGTGTCAGAAAACCTGACAGAAAGGTGCGTGTAAAGAGTGTAAAGTGCATGTAATAACAATATGTAAAAAAAAAAAAAAAAAAAAACACACACACACACACAAAAAAAAAAAACAACAAAAAAACAAACGGTGGGGGAACAATATCAGTAGACAAACTATAAAGTTATAAAGATATCTGACTGAGACTGGCTTGAATTGCAAGTTCACACGGAGATGAGTAACTTGACTTCCCACAAATCCACAGTTGAGTTCCTTGGACACCTACTCTGCCCTATAATGACTGTAATCATCTGCAGAAGAGTTTGTTCTTTAAACAAGCAGTCAGACTAAAAGCCTGTACCATCTACTTACAATTCTAGGTATGGACATTTTGTCCCTAACCAGTAAGACAAACACTGTATTTCAGTTTTCAGCAAGGCAGGCGGTTTTCTCTGTGATCTTTTCAGTTTCTGCTGTGATATTTCAATGTGATAGCTGCAGATTAACACAACCATTACCAATTTTAAGTAAGAATGACTGGAATAAGGATATGAGAGCAATTCATATGGGCTAAGATGAAAATGTCTTCAAAGTAATGATTTTCTTTGATTAGATTAAACAAAATATATTACATTTTGGTTTTGAACTTTACTGGTCAAGGGCGAAGACTACATCTGCTTCAGCTCATGCTTTGCTTTTTGCAGATAGAAGAGGTAAGAGGGCAAAAAGGTAGTTATCAATGGCAACACAGCAAAGTATGGTGTGAGGAGGATTTGAAAAATGTATTCACTGCAAATTAAAATGACAAAATGGACAAAGTTCAGGGGATCAGTAATGACTAAAGTACAGGAGAAGTTAATTACAATCTTTAACTGAATTAATATAAAATAAGTGATTTTTTTAGCTAAAGAAATAGATTGAATAATGTTTATAGAAAGCATGTACAGCATATCTTGACAAGAAATGAATGTCACTTTTAAGCTTATTATTCTACAGTGTTCTTCATCTTCTTAACCCCATTGCAACCTAACTGAAAACTATGTAGAAAACATATAGTAGAAAACTATATGGAATCTTCTATAAAAATAATCTGAAAAAAAACACACCCTACTACTATTACTACAGATATTTATATATATATATATTTACAGATATTTATATATATAAATTATATATAAATTATATATTATATATATATATTTACAGATATTTATATATATAAAATATGAGACATTTTACTTGTGTTTGATAACCAAAAATTATACCACCTGAAAAGAAAATGTGTATCTCAAGTATTAATTTGATCGGTCTTTTAGATAATTTCAACGAGAAAAATAGGGGAGGAGGAAGAGAAAAAAGCTGGTAAAATCTTAGTTCAAAGAGTTACACATTGTGGTTTAACCTGTCAGGAAGCTCAGCCTTTCAAACACAACCTTTCAAACACTCCCTCCACCAGTGAGATGGGGAAAAAACTGAACAGAAAAATGAAAGAACTCATGGGTGGAGATAAGGACAGTTTAATAATAAAAAAGGGGAGAAAAATGAAAAAGGAAAGAAAAGAAAAAAGAAAAAAAAAAAAAAACAACACACGCATTAACAATAACAACAATAGCAAAAGGATGTAAAAAACAAGCACAATGTAATTGCTCTCCATCCACCAAACAAAACCCAGTCAGTCCCCAGGCAGCATCAGTTCCCTCTGATGAAACTCACAGTTTTATTGCAGAGCATGACATCACGTGGTATGGAATATGCCTTTGGTCAGTCTGGGTCAGCTGTCCTCATTGCGTCCCTTCCCAGCTCTTTGTGCACGCCCAGCCTCCTAGCTCCTTGTGCCTCCTTACTGGTAGGAGAAACTGAAAAGGCCTTGACTTCATGTAATCTCTGCTCAGCAACAAGTAAAACATGAGTGTTATCAACATTATTCTCATCCTAAATCCAGAACGCCATACCAACTACTAAGAAGGAATTAACTGTCCCAGCTAAAATCAGGACAACAAGGTACATATAAAACCAGGAGCAAGGCTGATTTTTTTATATGCAACTTTGGACCATAATAGTGCAAACTCCAGCACCCTGAAAAAACATATATTCCTGTGAGCAATTACATTGCTCTCTGCAGGTACCTTAAAGGAGGCTGTAGTGAGGTGGGGGTAGGTCTATTCTCCCATGTGCCTGGATGAGGGGGAATGGGCTAAAGTTGCACCAGGGGAGGTTTAGGTTGGATATTAGGACAAACTTCTTTACTGAAAGGGTTGTTAGGCATTGGAATGGGCTGCCCAGGGAAGTGGTGGAGTCACCATCCCTGGAAGTCTTTAAAAGACGTTTAGATGTAGAGCTTAGTGATATGGTTTAGTGGAGGACTGGTTAGTGTTAGGTCAGAGGTTGGACTCGATGATCTTGGAGGTCTCTTCCAACCTAGATGATTACGTGATTCTGTGTGACTGACATCAAATTCTATAAATATATATACACTTTTCCTGTAATAGATACTTTCTGTGGGGAGAATCTTGCCTAAATCCTATGTAATGATGAATTAAATGGTTTTCAATAAAATTATGTTGCGCTTTGCAGATTGTCTTTACTTAGAAAGCAAAAAACAATGGCAAAATTTTGACTTGAAAATTACAGAGTTTTAGGTTTTCAAAAAGCAAGCAAACAAACAAACAAACAAAAAGAACCTTAATGCTTGTTTTGAATATAATGGTTTAACTAGAACAATATAAGATTTTATTCCTGTTTCATATTTCAAAGTTGAAGGTTAGCAAAGCAGAATAAAACTTCAGTCCGGTATAGGGAAATCCTTTTCCTAAAACGATGCAGTGTCAAGTTGATACATCAGTAACAGCAAGCTGACTGACTGAGAGGCTACTGAGATATGCTGTAAATGCTCAGTTAACCCTCAGGTGGTTTGGATCAGGCCTTTATGTAGTTAATGAAAAATATGTAGTGTATTTCATGATGAAATTTGTCAATGTTTGTTCCTTATTAAAAAAAGAGACAAAAAAAAAGTCAGGAAAAGGTCATTCACTGATAATTGTCAATAGATATTCTATACAGAATAGCATATTTCAAACTGCGTGATTCTTTACTGTACAGCTGTTCAAAAAAAGGTCACTATTTTTTTCTTTTCTTGGCACAGTAATGAATAAATTGTATTTTCTCACTTTTATCTTCCCCCAGGACAATCATACTCTAAAACTTCACCCCAGAAAGATTTTTTGTTTGGTAAACATCAAGGATGGAGAACTTTAATATAAAGATTTATTTATTTATATATTTATTTTTAAAAAGGAAAAAAGAAAATCAAAATAACCCCACAGAACAAAAACATGACACAAACCACGTGATTATCATGAGAGGTGATTATTTTTATTACTATTTTATACTAAATTGCATTTTAACTAGGGCACAGCAATGTTAAGAACTGATTGAACTATGCTATCTTAAATCCTGCCTAAAATAACTTAAGAACTCAAGTTTTGCTTACATACAACACAGCAGTGTAATCACATTTTTTCCCTATACTGTCCATATAGATAAACATGTAATGTTTTCTGTTCTTAATGGTCCATAGTTTTCCTTGGCATTTAATTACAGACATCAAAGCATACGCAGAAATACACAAAGCATACACAGAAAGACAGATAAAGACAACTTACCTTCCTTGGCAGTCCAGGTCTAAGAAAATGTCTGCCTAGGAAAATCTATATTTTTGTCAACTTCATCACGAACTTGCATATGACGATGAAAACTGATAAAAGGGAGGCTGCTCGTAATTCCTTACGAGCTTATCACATCACATATTTAACCAAGAAGAAAGAGACATTTTTTCCTGGAGGGAATTAAATCTTCTCTTAACACTTAGTTTTAACTTAACACTTAACACTTAACTCTTAGTGTTAAGATATATGATAGCCATCACATAAGCATTTTCACATGGGAACACTGAAGCATATGTAGGTAAGTGCACAAGATATATGGAGTTCAGAAAGAGAAGACATAAAAAAGTACTCATAGAGATCAGAATACAATGACATTGTTTGCAGTTACCTAGTTACTATTTTGATTACTGTTCTTCCAACTGTTTCAGTTTATTTTTATTAGTTTATTCCTGTTTACAAATTATTATAAAATACTAAATATCTAAATATAATATCTAAAGATACCCATTTTGTTTTAATCATACCAATTCTGAAATTTGATGAAAATAAAATTTATGACAACTGCATCCTTTGAAGTGAAACATCTGAACTTCATATTGTTTGTTAAAGTGTATCATCTAGAAATGCTAAGGCATAAGGAATAAAGTAGTTTCTTAGGAAGCAGAAGTGATAAATTCAAGCCTGCTCAGACTAAGAATACTCTGAAACTGCAGTTCACTCATTCCTGGCAAGTGTTATAAACAGTAGGACACAGTAGAACAGTAAGACCACATTTTCTACACATCATTTTATTACAGTCAACCTTATTCTACTCGGTATCTTTTCTGTGAAAAGGATCAGACAGCCTAGATTCAAAGGCTGGATGGAAGATGCTTAGCATTTCCTACTGATTTCTTAAATACCTAGTGAAAAGAAGCGGGTATTTATTTTTCCTACTTTGTTTACTCAGCTTGTACCTTCTTCTAAAATCAAATATTGAATTGCCATGCAGAACGTAAACTGATCTATCCTACTAGGAAGGTTAAGAAAAGTTTATATACAACTTCAGTTCTCAGGATGGAGAGTTCTCATCTTCAGGACTGTGCTTTTTTTTTTTTTTTTATTTTTTATTTTTTTATCTTTTTTCACTCTGGGAGTGTTTGTGTGATTTTCTGGAGGAAATGAGTTAGATACAATTGCTGGCTTTCTTCACATCTGATTTCTGATGTGCAACATGTAAACTTCCATGGCTGAACTAATCACCTTAAATCCACTTTATGATCAGTGGAGAGAAATAATCATTTCTAAGACTTGATTCATTTGGCCCACTTTGTATATTCATTTAAAAAAAAATAAAAATACTGAATTATAACCAAAATTGCCTATCTTTTTGAATTGACTATGAAGGGAGCTCCAGGTGACTTGC
The DNA here is from genome assembly GCF_964211825.1 of Aythya ferina. NCBI lineage: Eukaryota > Metazoa > Chordata > Aves > Anseriformes > Anatidae > Aythya > Aythya ferina. Next base: position 106,517,239 of record NC_140298.1, on the reverse strand, counting down.
TCATATCTTTAGGAGACATCTGTCACCATCTGCACTGCATGCAGACATGAATATTTGATTAGATTAATCCTTTCAAATTTACCTTTGAAGTGATGGATACTATATTTGGGCAAGTGGCTAACATACTGCATTCCTAAATACTATATATCTTTTTCCCCCACTATAATTTTAACGTTTCTGCTTATAACCTTATTTACTATTCTTCCACCATAGACAGCTATGAAGGATGTGGCTCTGTCTTCTTGATGATCTCCTCATAGATACTGGCATGTTGTCGTCAATTACACTCAAAGCCCTTTCTTCTCCAAACTGAACAGGCCCCATTTTCTCAGCCTGGCTCATGCAGTGCGCCAGCCCCCCACTCATTCAAGGATCACTGGTCTGTCAAGACAGCCCAGTATATAGTTAACCTTCATTAATACTAGGGTGCACTGCTGAGTCACGTTTACCTTGCAGAAGAGCTGCTCCCCAGACAGTCCATTTCTAGCTGTATCATTGCACCTTCCTTCCCAAGTGCAGGACTTCGTTTTTCTCCTTGCTAAATTTCAGGAGGCCCGTTCTCTCAGCCTGTCTAGGTTGCTCTGAATGACATCTTTTTGCCCTCAGGCATATTAACTATCTAATCTGCAAGGTACATTATTTTTGTATTTATTATACATTATTATAATCTACATATATATACTTAAATTAATCTCTCAAAACAAAGAAAGGAAGTTAGGAAGGAAAGAAACGAGGGAATGTAGACTGTATAACTGTGAAAAAAAAGCTATTTTAAGCTAGTGAAGATTTGATCCAATTTTATCTTTGTAGTGGTATGACCAAAATTTTTCAACGCAGTTTAGCATCACATTGAGTCTGACCTAGAGATGTAGGATGCTGTTCATCTTTCTGTTCCTGACTACTATATTTCCAATTTTAACATTTTAAATATTTAATAAAAGAAAAACAAACAAAAAAACCTGACCTGTAAGAGTCTAGTAAAGATTTCTAGTGACAACTTTAGGGAAAAACAAACAAACAAAAACCAAACAACACAAAACAACAACAACAGCAACAAACCAAACCAAACCGAAACACCACCACCACCACCATCAAAAAAAAAAAAACCAACAAAAAAAACACAATCATTTTGTGGGTAAAAATCTCACCTGAAAATTCAAAAAACAAATTTAAATTCCAAGACTGAGGATAGGACTGACCCTATATATTTTATAATGGAGTCTGAATATTTGTGCTTGCTTAGGCAATAAAATATCTAACATTTAGGTGCAGAATATTTCAGATAGTCTAGATACTTCAGGTCATGCAGATTTCCATGCTCATTGAAGAAGAATGTTGATGTCAGAATTTGATGTCAGAACTGATGTCTCTACAGTTTAGCTATATAATCAGCTGGACAAACTAAGGATTCAGAAAGATACTTATTAATCCCAGTATGAAAGCTGTAAGTATTATCTATTCTGACATCTATTGTTTTCATTCTTAAATGTTTTCTCTTTGAAAAAAACTTGCAATAAATGCAGAACAACATTTTCACATATATATATATTTTTTAAATCAATCAGATTTTCTTTGAAACAAAACCTACCTAGAAATGTAGGTAGAAACATAGCTTCCAGTCATTTAGCTCCTCAAATCCTTCTATTTCTCAGATTTTCTGCCAAAGTGATGTGGAGTATATAACACAGAACAAAAATAATTGATATAATTTAACTGATGTTATTTTAGCTGATTTTTTTTTTTTTTTGAATCTGCACAAATTAATTTACTGTGATTAATTCTAGTAAAATGAGATGAAATGGATTAATCGTTTTTTTTTTTTTTTTTTTTTTTTTTTTTTTTTTTTTCCCATAACACTTAATTTTCCTGAAGAGACCAGCTGGAGATGAGAAAATAATTAAACATATACAAAGAAATTTTAAACATGGCTATATTATTCATTTCTCTTCCAAAGCTCTGGTGAACTGCTTCTGAAGAAAACTTAAAACAGAGGAGCCACATTTCACAGAATCACAGAATCACAGAATTTTCTAGGTTGGAAGAGACCTCAAGGTCATCGAGTCCAACCTCCAACCTAACGCTAACAGCCCTCCACTAAACCATATCCCTAAGCTCTACATCTAAGCGTCTTTTGAAGACTTCCAGGGATGGTGACTCCACCACTTCCCTGGGCAGCCTGTTCCAATGCCTCACAACCCTTTCTGTAAAGAAGTTCTTCCTAACATCTAACCTAAAACTCCCCTGGCTCAACTTAAGCCCATTCCCCCTCGTCCTGTCACCAGGCACGTGGGAGAACAGGCCAACCCCCACCTCTCTACAGCCTCCTTTAAGGTACCTGTAAAGAGCAATAAGGTCACCCCTGAGCCTCCTCTTCTCCAGGCTGAACAAGCCCAGCTCCCTCAGCCGCTCCTCGTAGGACTTGTTCTCCAGGCCCCTCACCAGCTTCGTCGCCCTTCTCTGCACCCGCTCAAGCACCTCGATGTCCTTCTTGTAGCGAGGGGCCCAAAACTGAACACAGTACTCGAGGTGCGGCCTCACCAGAGCTGAGTACAGGGGGACGATCACCTCCCTAGCCCTGCTGGTCACGCTGTTCCTAATACAAGCCAGGATGCCGTTGGCCTTCTTGGCCACCTGAGCACACTGCTGGCTCATATTCAGCCGACTGTCCACCATCACTCCCAGGTCCTTCTCTGCCTGGCAGCTTTCCAACCATTCCTCTCCCAGCCTGTAGCTCTGCTTGGGGTTATTGCGCCCCAGGTGCAGGACCCGGCACTTGGCCTTGTTAAACTTCATGCAGTTGACCTCAGCCCATCGGTCCAGCCTATCCAGATCCTCCTGCAGAGCTTTCCTACCCTCAAGCAGATCGACACACGCACTTAACTTGGTGTCATCTGCGAACTTACTGAGGGTGCACTCGATGCCCTCGTCCAGATCATCGATGAAGATATTAAAGAGGACCGGCCCCAGCACCGAGCCCTGGGGGACGCCACTAGTGACTGGCCTCCAACTGGACTTGGCTCCATTCACCACGACTCTTTGGGCCCGGCTATCCAGCCAGTTTCTAACCCAACGAAGCGTGCGCCAGTCCAAGCCAAGAGCAGCCAGTTTCTTGAGGAGAATGCTGTGGGAGACGGTGTCAAAAGCCTTGCTGAAGTCAAGGTAGACCACATCCACAGCCTTTCCCTCATCCACCCAGCGCGTCACTCTGTCATAGAAGGAGATCAGGTTCGTCAGGCATGACCTGCCTTTCATAAAGCCATGCTGACTGGGCCTGATCGCCTGCTTCCCCTGCAAGTGCTGCATGATGACTCTCAGGAGGATCTGCTCCATGAGCTTTCCTGGCACTGAGGTCAAACTGACAGGCCTGTAGTTTCCTGGGTCTGCCCTCCGGCCCTTCTTGTAGATGGGCGTCACGTTTGCTAGCCGCCAGTCGATTGGGACCTCCCCCGATAGCCAGGACTGTTGATAAATGATGGACAGCGGCTTGGCCAGCTCCTCTGCCAGTTCCCTCAGTACCCTTGGGTGGATCCCATCTGGCCCCATCGACTTGTGCACATCTAAGTGCCGTAGTAGGTCACCAACCAGTTCTTCATGGATAATGAGGGCCACATCCTGCTCCCCATCCCCTTCCACCAGCTCAGGGTACTGGGTATCCAGAGAACATCCGGTATTGCCGCTAAAGACTGAGGCAAAGAAGGCATTGAGCACCTCCGCCTTTTCCTCATCTCTTGTAACTAAGTTTCCCCCCGCATCCAGTAAAGGATGGAGATTCTCCTTAGTCCTCCTTTTTGTGTTGATGTATTTATAGAAACGTTTTTTGTTATCTTTAACGGCAGTAGCCAGATTGAGCTCCAGATGAGCTTTGGCCTTCCTAATTTTGTCCCTGCACAGCCTCGCTACTTCTTTAAAGTCCTCCTTAGTGGCCTGCCCACTTTTCCAAAGCTTATAAACCCTCTTTTTCCTCCTAAGATCAAGCCACAATTCTCTGTTGAGCCAGGCCGGTCTTCTTCCCCGCCAGCTCGTCTTTGGGCACGTGGGAACAGACCGTTCCTGCGCCATTAAGACTTCCCTCTTGAAGAGCGCCCAGCCTTCCTGGACCCCTCTGCCCTTCAGAACCGCCTCCCAAGGGACTCCACCAACCAATGTCCTGAGCTATTTGAAAGTAGATAACCTCAAAACCTTTGGTCTTCCTTTGGATGTGAGGAACAAGGACTTTATTACTTACTCAAAGACTTGGTTCATGTATTTCTTGCAATGTAAAGACAGACAGTAATCTGAACTATAGTGAAAATGCATATAGGCTCCTGCGAAGAAGCTTAATAAAGAACTCCTCTATCATGGTCTTACCACTTGTAAACTACTGGATTTGGGACAGAAAGACAATATCTGAGAGCAACTTGCATGAGAGGTGAAATTATATATTAATCACAAACCTATTATCAACAGAACTTTGTTACATACATAGCAGCATTCACTTTTCATCCAGCAAAATATAGAACTACTTAAACTGGAAAACTCTACAGTTTGAGATAAGCTATGAGAAAAGTTGTAATAAATATCCTCAGACAGGTGTTTGGAGATTGTGACTGTGATTTGAGTTTACAAGGTGGTCAGTAGCTGCAGTGCTGTATTGGTAAACTAAGTGACCTAAACCAGAGGTCTAACTTTTAAATGACTGAAGGTATTCAAGTCAGCCATAGCCACGTTCTTTTCTACCCAGATAAACAACTGCTGAACCAGGGACAACATATGCTGTGGCTAGTTTCAAAACATGGGTTAATTTGTAATCGTACTCATTGGCCATCTAGCTGCTGTCAAAGCAAATGCAAAGTGGATAAGCTGTGCCAGAGCTGCCCTCAGAAGGCACAACCCACACACTGTGAAAATCAATGAAATGACAGCAAGGTGCCAAGGATACCAGAGTGATGGGTTGGTCGAGTAGTGCTCCATTTCCTGAGAATGGCCCTACTTCTTTATCTTCTCAAAAAAATCTACCTCAAGTTTTGAAAGCAGTGTAGGTAAAACTGAATTTTTCCACATCAAGAGAGAAGAGCTGCTACAGTTAAAGAACAGTCCGAACAGGGATAAAAAGTCCTGACAGTGGGCAGAGAGGTGCAAGGAGGGATTTTATATATATATATATATATATATTTTTTTTTTTTTTTTTTAATTTTTTAAGTGACTGGAGTATCTGTCCTCGGAGGAAAGGCTGAGAGAGCTGGGACTGTTCAACCCAGAGAAGAGGAGGTTCAGAGGGGATCTTACCAATATCTATTAGTATGTGAAGGGAGGGAGCAAAGGGGAATGAAACAGACTCTTTTCAGCGGAGCTTAATGCCAGGACAAGAGCTGACACAAACTGGAAAATAAGCATTTTTATCTAGACATCAGGAAGCACTATACTGTGCAAGTGACCAAGCACTGGCACAGGGTGCTCAGACAGATTGTGGAGTCTCCTCCTGAGAGATATTTAAAAGCTGTCTAGACATGTTCTTGGGCAACCTGCTCTAGGTATCCCTGCTTGAGCAGGGAGGTTAGACCAGATTGCTTCCAGAGGTCCCTTCCAACCTCAACCATTCGGTGATTCTATGAAACCTAAAGGTTCAGGCTGTTCTTTAAGGAGACACCTCAATAACTGGAAATACTCTCTTCAGTTACCTGCATGCTTTCTGATCTACCACACTTTCACATGCATGTGTGGGGAACTAGTTTTATAGGGCATGGTGGTTTATAGGCCCAAGCTGCTTTGTTTGGTTGGTTGCCTACTTTGCTACTGCTTAGTACCAGGTTTCATTCCCAATATGCCCGTGTTTCCTTGCATAAGCTAAAGTTTTATACACCACTTTTTTAAAAAAGGTTTTATTTTTATTTTAATGTCTGTAGAAGAAAATACATTACAGAAATCACTGATTTTTGTGGTTCGTCCTTTGCTGCAAAATTTTACATTCCTTTTTTAATTGAAATTAAATATAATTTATAGAGGAAAACATTTGTTTAATTGCAGCTTTCCTTGGAATCTCTCTCTCTCTCTTTTTTGAGGTATGACCAGATGTACAGCATCACACTGATGACCCTGACTGTACAAAATATTCATCATGATATATTATGTCAGATTGAGTGGTGCAATTACTACAATGTGACCTTATGCCATATTGAATGTCAAAGCAGCCTTTTGTTTTTTACCCTTCATTGCAGTAATAACTGTCAGAAATAATTATTTATTTTGTCAACTACTCAAACACTTACATCCACGTGTTATAAAATGTGTTATAAAACACCTTATCTTCAAACAGTCTGGCAGTTATTCCCTAGAATATTTTCTCTAACCTTTAGATACTCACAGTATTTTCCCAAATGAGGGTATTTTGTTTACCTCACCAAGTTGTACAGTACAACGCCAGTGACAAGCTCTTCTGATTATTTAGCCCCTCTGTACCATAAACCAAACTTCTATGTTTGACTTTCATTTTTCTGGCCAGTCCAGAAACTTTAATTTTATTTTATTTTTTCTTATCAGATTATGGCCCTAATATTCTTGTTCTTCAGTTCAAGCTGGTCTTTATAAGCAAGTTTCTTTTCTTCTTTTTCAAATCATTATGACTGTCTTTGGTATTCAGGAAATGGTTTTTGACAGTCCTGGAAGGTCCTAAGTGGATAACCAGAGTTAAAAAAAAAAAAAAAAGAAAGAAAAAAAGGACTCAAAAACCATCCTGCAGGGTATCCAAGAAGAATTCAAATGAATCACTGATCAAAGCTATGGAGGGATAAAAACAGAATACCAAAGAACAGCAACAATAAACTTGCCATTTTAATTCAAGTCTTTTTTTAGAAGAGAGTATTTTTTTTTTTTTTTTTTTTTTTGACAACACTTTGGTGGCTTGCAACCCCTGATCATCTGGTTTGGCTGAGATCAGGCAAGCTGTTCACATAAATATTAGCCAGCTGATGATTACCTCATTTCTGCACTAAAAAGATTTTATTTTCCTCCAGCTTCAAGTACTTGCAACAAATACTTGGCTTTTATCAGTTCACTGAACTAATGAATCCCCCAGTAATAATATTCTGTGTTTGGAACCAAGTCCAATTCCCATCAAAAGTAGTTATTGAATTAGAGGAGAACTGAAGTAATATTCTCATGGTAACCTTTTGGTCTGGGTTATAGTGAGCTGATGTTTTCACCCTTCAATTCATTTATTGTTAAGATGTTCCTGTTGAATTTGCCTTACTCTTATTAACATAAAGTAGCTCCCACCTAATTCAGGAATTGGTCCCTTCAATGTGTAAGGAATTTATCTCATCTCTACATAAGTGAACTAATCTGAGAAATATAAGGTCATATATTTTGTTTATTTTTGAATTAGAAGACTAATCTGGTTTATCAAATAAAATAACATATAAAAAAAGGTTAAAATATTCAGATGTGATACAAAGAAAGGTAAAGGGACTTTACTGCACTGCCTGACTTTGGAATTCTTTATTTATTTACTTTAGTTAGGACAGGGGTTCTCTCAGCTTGTCTGTACAGTCACAGAAGAAAAATGGGCTTACTCATGAACATAATTCCTTGTAAAAGATTACCTTCTGTGCTTTGAATCAGCACCAGTGTGAACATCTCACTCTTTCCTCCCTTGACACTGTGAGTGACCCAAAAGCTAAAACAAACAAAGAAACAAACAACTATGAATGAATATAAATCCGATTCTTCTCCAATATATTTTCTAGCTCCTAGCAGCAATGTCTGAAGTAGCTGCTGAACTGGAGTTTGAATCTAAAACACTGTATTTAATAGACTTCGAAATAGTTACATATATTTATTTTATATTTTTTGAAAGCAAAACAAAACACAATTTTTTAGTGCTTTAAGAAATATAGTAGACAGAGTTCAAGATGCAGCTGCACATAGTGGAAAAAAAAACTTGTTTCCTGTTTTGATCTCAGTTTCTTTACTAATAATTTCTTAACTTTATGTTTCCTGATCGACTTCTGTTAAGCAGGCATTTCCTTAGAAATATCTACAATGACTGCAAAATTCTGTCCTCTGAGTGATAATAGCTCATTTAGAACTCATCATTTTATACAGTTTTTCCTGTGCTTACTACTTTGCATTTGTCAACACTGAATCTCTTATATATTTTATTACCCATTCACTTCTGTAACTCTGCAATCAGTATTAGCTTTGACTTTCTTGAATAACTGTGTATCATCAGCAGACTGTCACCTCACTATTCTCTCCTTATCTGAATTGTTTTTATTGATTCAGTGCTCATGTCTGGATTTCAGTAACCTCTTTCCTTTGTGATTATTGGTATTTTTTAGGCTTGAACCTTGTTTTTATCCTAATCAGTTACTAATCCACAAGTGAAACTTGTTTCTAACCAATGTAAGAAACTGTTTTCTAAGAGCCTTCTGACAAAAGTACTGTCAAAAGCTTGTGAGAGTCTTGTGTATGCAACTCTGAGTGGACCACCCATATATATGTGCTATTTCACCTGTTCACAGAAATCTATCAGCTCTGTGCAGCACACTTTTCCTTTGTAAGAAAGATATTTAGTTATTGATGTTGAGCTCTTTTACTGTATGTCATATTTATCCATGTACCTCTTTATACATTTCAACTATTTCTGCATCAACCCCCAAACATTTTTTTAAAGGTCACTTTCTTATTTTGTTACTGAATACAGTCACCAGCAAGTAATAGTTACTACGTTTACATAAAACCGTAGAATCACAAAGTATCCCTAGTTGGTAGGGACCAACAAGGATCACTGGGTCTCACTCCTGATTCCACGCAGGACTACCCAAAAATCAAACCAGACATCTGAGAACATTTTACAAATGCTTCCTGAACTCCAGCAAGCTTGCTGAAGTGACCACTTCCCTGGGGAGGCTGTTTCAGTGCCTGACCACCCTCTTGGTGAAGGACCTTTACCTAATATCCAGCCTGAACCTAATGCAACTTCATGCCGTTCCCTCAGGACTTATCTCTGGTGACTGAAGTATTTAATCTTAATTAAGTTAATTTATAACTTTTGAGTGATTCCACATGATCCTAGAAATTTGTTTTTCTTCATTTTATTAATTGATTCTGAATCCAGCTCTACCACTGAGATTTCATTTACAGCAACTCATCTGCCCCTAGTAATAAAAAAAAGCCAGTCAAATTTCTGCATATTGATCTAAAAATGTCTATGTATTTTATTTTATGAAAAGGCCTATTGAGTGATTTTTATAGTTTTGCTCCCTGAATATTGCTACAGACAAGATTCTTATATATATATATAAAGCTTAATATTTTGAGGAAATCTGCTATTAAATTCTAAGTCACTGGCAGGTTACATTTCAAAATCTTTGTTCCTCTAATTTATTGTGATTTTTCATTTATTTTTCCAAATTTTTTATATGTATATATATATATTTTTAAATAATTCCAGACCCAGATTTAGGCATCTAAATTCAGTGCATTTCAGTGGGCTGCATAACTGTAATGTGTAATTTAAGTATTCAGTGTGAGTAGGAGTAGGTTCAAGCATTTTGGTTCTTCCCAGCAAAAGTAGTTTTCTGTTTGTTCAAGGTCCTCAAGAACATTATTGAATGCATAGAGGTTTATGCATTAGTGTTATTGACACTTAATATTGGATTCAGCTACAGTTGCAGATGTACTTAATTTAATCAAAGCACAGTTTCTGTTTCTTTTTTTCTCTTTTTTTTTTTTTTGTGTACAATAAAAATGTATAAAAATACAGTTGCTGTTGAATAGATAATAAATGAAAAAGGAAATAAACACTTTTGAAAACTTTCAATGATATTTTATAACCTGTTTTTAAGGCCTCAGTGAGAATAACTTTGATCTATGAAATGCAATAGTGATAGTATTGAATCTTTTTTTTTTTTTTAATAGAATTTGTTTACATCTTTATTTAAGGAGAAGAAAGGAGAAGTAAGGAGAAGAAAATTGAAGCAAAAAAAAATGAGAAGAAATTTGAAGCAAAGTAGCTAACACAAATCTATACTCACTGAGCAATCATAAGTCAAAAATGAAAAGGGCATGCTTTAACTTTAAAAGTGTTATATGTGTGATTTTTAATGTAGTTGTAACCAAATGCATGTACCTTATACTGGGCAAATGGATTCCCAGAGGACCTTTATAGTGCTTAGTTGCTTCTTACTTAGGTCAGAACATTTCAATACTCTCCAGGTGCAGAATGTTTTTATTTTGTTTTATATTGAATTTTGATTTTTCACTAAACCTAGATCTTCTATTATCCCCTTTAACATTCTTTAATCCCCTTTAACTCATTCTTTAAAAAGTGCCAAATAATCTTATTTGCAGTTCATACACGATTTTAAATGTGAAAACATAATTTTGGATTTGGATGGCTATCATGTCTCTGCAAAGAAGGATGCTACTGCTGTTGTGTTGTAATCAACATTTCTGATGTTTACTCAAGCAGTATAATTGTGATTTATTGTTTTGCTATTTCTACCATGTCATCTCTTAAAAATAAAAGTAGACTTAGTGTTTGGTGCCAGAAGTTGGCAGTAAATGACCATAAACAGAGAACTGCAATTCTCTTTATATACATACATATATATACACATACATATGTATATTATTTTTTTTAAACACAAAACCAAACCTGTTACTGTACAAAATATGAACATGACATTTTTCCAGATACCTACAACATAGAGGCTTAGGAGTGGCAGCTGTTAAATGAACAAGTAACAAATTTGTGAAGTGTCATTTATCTCTAATAGGAAGGCACTCAGAAAGCAATGAATTTAAATTATCAGCAGCCAACTGCAGCTGAACATAAAATAGTAAAAGAGACAGGGAGACAGAGGGAAGGAAAGAGAAGGAAAAAAAAAAGAGGGAGAAAGCAAAGGATTGAAAGAGAATAAGAAATAAAGACTAAATATATTTCTTTCCAGGGACAGTATGGACAGTATTTATCTTTTAACTACAACAGAAGATAGACACATGGACATTTTGTGTGTGTGTATGTGTGTAAACAAATATAGCATATCGCCACTGTAATTTTTCCCACTTACAGCTACCTTTTTGGATTTCTGTGTACATTATCTTCCTCCTTTTCTTAGTGACTTGCAGTCCTACATTCAAGGGCTGCTACGGGCTAATGCTGACCAAACTACTATCTACACAGCCGTCTGTGTCTTGCCTGAAATGAGACTGTGAATTCCTCAGGATGCTTCCTCATGCTTCATGTTTTGTGTCATCACAGAAAAGCCTTTTACCATTTGTGAACACTAGTGCAATGGAGGCAATAAATAAAAGAGAAGAGGGGAGAAATCACCATCTTTCTGAAGATGATGATGTTGTGTCTCAACAGTTGTGTCCACAACTTAATGGATAAGACAAAAGAGACATACATTTCTTACTTGCTCAAACAGGTTTTTGACCTAGCTGACAGTAGAGACACAGTAGATCAAGAACACTATGATCTAGGCTTACAGGACACACTGTTTCTCAGAGTGGTGTCTACATCAAACATATGTTATTTCCACTTTCATTTTTCTCTGTCATAAAAGAAAGAAAGAAAAAAAAAATCAACGAAAAACGAAACACAATTTCTTTTCTATTCTTATTCTCTACTAACAAACAACTTCCAAAATGATTAAAAAAAAAAAAAAAGATCTATTAGGAAGATTCCTAAGGTAAACAACCCTGAACTGCAGCTTTCAGGGTAGAATAAACAAACAAACAAACAATGTTTTTCTTGCAGAAGACTCATGTTATCTTCATATATACTTTTATCTACACTCTATTATTTTCATTCATCTCCAAGAAGGAGATGGGAAACATTCAAAACATATACAATTCCTTCAGCTAGATCCCAGGAGCCTAAAAAAATTGTTATCCTATTTTTCTAGGAACAGATAGATATTGACTGTTCAATCATGCTCTGATTTACTGGCAGAAGATAAAATTAAATACATAGCTAAAAATCAAACATCTAAATAATGTTTTACTTTATGTATAGTTTAATTCTAGTCAGTACACTCAATGGTGGATGTGGTGTAGCTTTCTACCAGGGAGGGTAAATATCATCATAAGAAAGAGGATTGTAATTTGTCAGCTGTGATATATGAATCTTTTGAAACTTCTCCTTGGGATCTTTTTAATTTCATAGAAATGGGGTTTACACTCAAATAACTTACTCATCTTGGATGGGAGTTTAGCTTTTTGTAAAAGGCAGATAAGCTTTTTAGATAAAAAAGGCAGGCACATTTAAATTATTTTTTTTTTTCTCTGATTCCCAGTAAGTCTTATTCTAAGGATAAAATGCATTGTTTAAATTCAGCTATGTAAAATAAAGCGTCTAACTGAAAATATTCAGTTAAGCTCTCTTTACAGAGAGAAACAAAGAAACCTGTTCATCCTATTATCCTTTTCACCTGTTCTGGTGTAATGAATAACTTCTGGACACACCAGTTCCTCCTTTTTGGTGATGATCTTTCCCACCTGTGGTGAGTGAGAAAGATTATATATGTATATATTTATATATATAAAGTACCTATCACCATATTGATAAACACTCTTTGGAACCACTCTGGTGACAGGCGTAAGCAAAGGAGTAGGCCTCAGTACCTCAGCACTTATGTTTCCAAACAATAAAAACAAACAAATAAATAATACCTAAATATGAGTGTTCAGTGTTGTCTGAGATGCTGTTTTCACTTTGCTTCCAGCCCTTACTCCAAAATGGAGTGGATTGTCTGCATAGCTCTTGTGTTTGCCAGCATAAGGCTGATGCCTCAGATTGCCTACAACATGTGAAATAGAAGTATACAACTATGCCCCGATACCTGAATTATTCTCCTGACTAGGCAATGGAGAGCAGCAAGGGAATGAAATACATTTTAAATCCTACTTATTTTTGGAAATAATTAGCAAAATGGATTTAATTTCAGCTGTGCAGGTGAAGACCATTACATCTCATGGGCTTCAAATTAATAAAAGCTACACATGAGTATACAGCTGAGGTAGATAGCAGAGTGTTTGCAAATAATTTTCTTCTTTGCTGGAAAATGGTAAGTATCAGAGATAGCTATGTATGATTATTTTTCAGTAGAAAAAAGGACTTGAATTAAGTTTGCCAGCAGGGCTTGAACATTTTGTGCATTATATACACCCCCCCCAAAAAAAAAAAAAAAAAAAAAAAAAAAGAAGAAAAAGAAACAAGACAAATAATTGACTCAGAGCTTGAGTGAATAGTAAGTTGTGCAATTTTTCAGTTTGAATTTCACTGCTAGGAATATCTTTATTTCTAATCAACAGAACAAAAGCACGTAGTTTTAAAAAGAAATGTACATGATTACATTATACAGTCACAGAATCTATTCCTCCACAGTTTTGTTATGGAAAGTTGGTTTCTTTGTCTATTAAGTAACTGCTTAGTGTCTGGTTTGAATAAAATGAAAAGGAGTCTCACAAATACTGGAGGGAAAGAAATCTCAGAGGTGTCCTTTACTTTTGATTTTAAGTCTCTTTGAGAAGAGACCATGTCTACACAGGTTTCTGGATTTTATACTTTTTACATTCTCTGCAATATCTTTAAGTTACTGAACTACCCTTGATACAAAAATTACTTGAAAGCTAATGAAAGAAAAATGCATGTATGTAAGGTACACATTATAACAAAGACCAAAAGTTTTGTGTTTGCAAAAAAAGTATGAAAGCATTTTAGCTGCTTAAAATATTCCAGATTTTCTTACTCTAAAAACATCACCATAAGCCCTTCTGAGGCTAAAGACTGACTGAAGCATCCTATCTGAGTTACATCAATAGAGCAAGACATAGTCATTTACACACTTCTAGAAGAAGATTGAAAAACAAACAAAAAAAAATAAAAAAGAAATTGAATTCCTTTGAATTTTTTTTCTGTAAATACGAATCATGTACAATTATAAACATCACTTCTCCAAAGTATTGCTGATAGATTTCTGTCCCTTCTTCTAATGAAAACAAAAGACATAGATCCAAGTTAAACAGGTTTTACAAACAAACAAACAAACAAAATAGTGTAGTCTTCCACACAGATTAATATGCCATTTCATGGAAATACAGAATTAGTGGAATCCAAAATTATGAACCAATTCATACAGAAAAATAACGGGTTTGCAGAGGAACCTTAGAGCTTTCAAGCATTTAATTTAAACAGACAATGTGCATATTGCTTTGCCTGTCACTGGAAGCTGTTGATTTTATGATGATCTATTCAAACGCTTTAAAAATATTGTATCTTTATCTTTTCCTTTCCACTGAATTTTGAATGTTTTTTTCATGTAAGCTATGTAGAAAAAGACTCTTTCTGAACACGCACTAATAATACTAAATCTTCATATATGCATAGTAAAATAAACAGAACATTAATAAAAAGCAAAGTGACAGTCTCCAGACAGACACTAATGTGAAATGTTGATCAGACATCTCTCCATAGAATTGAGAGTCAATCCTGGAGACATAATTCATGCACGGAAGGAAAAAACTAAGATGTCATCCCCCACCTGAAGTTTTCACTCAAGATATTTCAAATTCTTGGAATATTTAAATTGACTCTTGATGTCTGTTCAGTTATTGTCTCATGAGAAGCAGAAATCCTCTTGGAAACTAAAGTGAAGACTCAACGTGTCTGAAACAAGGATTTGAGGAGCTTCCAATGAGCAATCTGTACACTTAGATACATCGCGATAGCCAGTATAAGCTACTGTCTGAGGATCTAGGCATTTGTGGCTCTCACTCCTTGATCTGCCTTCTCCAGCAGGTCAAGAGGGACAATGAGGGAAAAAGTTATGATGTTATAGTGTTTGCTATATTACTGGTAATACTGAAGCTATGGTCATTGCTGTCTTACTGTTGCCATACAGCTTTGCAGAAGATCTGGATTTTCCAGTTCCTCCAGATTCATGCATGTGATATATTATCATAGGCTGAATAATAACATTCTGCACTGGATAATATTTCTGCCTAATTCTTATTTCATGGCTTAAAAACCTGTGGAAACTCCTCCCTTTATGAGCTGTACACCATATTCAATGATGAGATGGGAATGTCCTATTTTAATGGTGTTCAGTATAGGCTGTGTAAAGAAGATAAAGTGCTCATTTAAAAGCTTTTTAGACCCTATTTATGACAGCATTACTCCTACTAAAGTACAAGAGAAGGTTTTCATATTTTGCATATCGTAGACTAAGCTCTTTCAGTTCTGTAACTGTTTATACTGCCATTAGTACTTTTTGAAAAACTCTGTAATTGTGGATACTGCTGATCACATCAAATCTTTAGAATACGTAGCTCCACATCTATTTACTTCCTTAATTACTGAATTTCACATCATTTTTCTACTGTCAGTTTGCTCTTTAGAAAACTAAACTTTTCTTTATTTATTTAATAATTTGTGTATGTGCTTAAGAGAACCTGACTCAATTGCCACTCACAGTTTAGGGATAATTACATGTTAGATGCTACAAATGGATACAAAGCATTTATTTCCCTGAGAATCCAGAAGAAGAGGAGAAAGAATAAAAAAGAGCAGGCTGTACAAACACTTGTAAGCCACTTGTCTTTCCAAACCAGCTGTTTGACACTAGCACTCTCTTTGAAATAATTTTTAGAGTGAAATCACACAGTGATTCTGCTTCTGAACTGTTAATATTTTCATGTCTAAGGCAAGACTAGATTTTCCTTGCTAGGGCACTTTTTAGTAGGCAGTTAAGCTAGGTTCTTGCTAGCACCACCAATATTTTGGACCCTTATTGATGATAGAGTAAAAGAACTGTGCCTTTTTTTTTTTTTTTTTTCCCCTGTCTTTCTTTCAGGGAATAAATGCTCCTTGTGACTCACATTGCCTTACTCCTCTTGAATGCAGCTATCTTTTTCTTATCAGAGTTCAAGTAAATTTACAAGGGTACTTTAGTGAGAGAAAACTGAAAATGTTGCTTATTCTCCAAGCTCACTGTTCTGTTTTGTTTTCTCTCTCTCTCTCTTTTTTTTTTTTTTTTTTTTTCTTTTCTTTTCCTGAGAAACACTCATTGTTCAGTAATGATATTCCCTGCCGAACTCACAAATTGTATCTAAGGGAGAGACAGCGAAGATGTTTTGAAGGTTAAATTAAATGACAAGTTTTGTCAACATGCTCCATAAAGAGGATAATGTGTTATTTATCTAGGACTTTTGATCAGTCCAGGATTGTACAATGTGGAGTATAATTTCTGGAATATTTTCAAGATTTGTCCCATGTGTGTCAAGCCTAAGAGCTCAAGAAATCTGCCATGGAAAGCTTGTGGCTTTCTGGTGTTCCACAAATAATAAAAAAGTTGTTGCATACCTCTAAACAGGGCACTGTGGATCATAACTACTTCTCAATATCTAGGCTGAATCAAGCAAGTAGGAGATCTTATCCACTCTTTATTTGATATCACATCTCTACCAATGTCTGATGAAGCAAAATGAACTTAATTACAGCTGTGCGTCCATTGCTGGTGGTGGAATTGCTGAAGGTTACCCTGCATGGGTGTCTAAAGATGTGACCACATGACACTTTACTGGAGAAAAAAAAAGCAAGATGACAGAAAAAAAAGGAAAGAAAGAAAACACCAACTTTATGGTTTTTTGTTTTGTTTTGTTTTGTTTTGTTTGTTTGTTTGTTTGTTTTTCTTTCGGTCACATTTGGCCAAGGTTGCACCAAAGTTGCCAATGCCTTTGCAACATTATGAATGCCTCTTTACACCAGTCATACCATTTGTCACTTAGAGGAGCAGGGAAATAGCATTTTACTCCAACATTCTTAGAAAACCTGCCCAATGGTAGCACAAAACATAGCTGCACTTTTCTCATAATCAGCTTATTCTCTCAGAGCACCAAAGCCTAACCTGCTTTTGTCTCTTAGGCGCTGGATAAGTACTTTGAGAGAAGAAAGCAAAAGCCTGTTGACCAGTATGAATCCACTGAAACCCAGGGGAGGTTTAGGTTGAAAATTAGGAGGCATTTCTTCTCAGAAAGAGTAACCAGGCATTGGAACAGGTTGCCCAGGGAAGTGGTGGCTTCACTGTCCCTGGGGGTGTTTAAGAAAAGGTTGGACTTGGTGTTTAGGGACACTTGGTGTTTAGTGGGTGACATTGGTAGTAGGGTGATGATTAGACCAGATGATCTTGAAGGTCTTTTCTAACCCTAATGATTCTATGATTCTATGAAATGAAGCAGTGATCCAAACATTTGATTGGACTTTTGGAAGGAAGAGAGATGTGGGAGGAAATCAGAACAGACACTAAAATAGTATATATAGTATATCCAATTTGTATTGAGGCCTAACAACTTCTTTAAAGCTTTAATAATTGAAAAACTGCATTCAATTGTTGTTTTCCTCAGAAAATATTACTCTAAAATATTTTAAATTGCCATGGTAGGAAAAAAAAAAAAAACTTTTTTTTTTTTTTTTAATCTAATTTGGAATTTCATCTGTATTTTGCCAAGTTCTTGAGTTCAATATTTTATAATAACATCTGACAATTGGACTCTGAAACTATTTGCTTAGAGCAACTGCATAAGTTATCTCTCCATACCAGTTAATCTGCCTTAAATGGCCTGAAATTTGTGTCAGATAATATCAAAGGACTGCCAGCACCCTTCATAATCTGTAGAAAAATAAAACCAGCAGAGAATCTTAAGAATTTAAGAATTGCTTAAGAACTTAAGATTCTTAAAGCAAGAAAGATGTTAAGATGTGTAAAAAAATATAATGTGCATGGACACATTTATAATGTCTATACAAAACAATGGTGAAAATTAGTATAGAATATTTGAAGCTTGTCTCAGGTATATAAAAGTATGAAGAAAAGCACAGCTAAAATGAAAAGGTTCAGAAGATAGTCACAAAAAAGAGCCAGAGAAAACCTCACAATAAAGTTACACTATGTTTCCCTTTCTTTGCATGGTGAATAAAACTAAGGATAGAAAACGATTGGTAATATTTTGAAAGTGGATTGGGAATTTCTTGCCATGTCACAGTATAAAAAATGTTTTTACATGAACAATAGAAGTAGGATATCAAACCATGGAAAATTCTGCAACAAGAACTTAATTGGAAACAAAGTGGGAGTGGACATTTGTAAGTTCTCTAGACTATTGAGAATTATAATTAATTATAATGAATGCTGTGGAAAGAATATTGTGTCTTTTGTAAAATTAGAGAGAAGATGAAGATAAATATCTCTGTATTCTCTTATAGTCTCTGGTGTTGGTCACTCTAAAAAGATGGATTAGTGAGTCAGAGGAACACCTGAATTGATTTAGTAAGACAAAAATACTTCAAAATTGAAATGTAAATAATATTAAATCTGGCTGTTTGGAATTATAAACTTAATTTAAAGACTCAACAATTCATTGATCAATGGAAGAAGATAAAGTAGGATAAGTCATGAAAACTAACAACCTAGGGAATTTCCTATTGTTTTTGTTGTTGTTGATTTACTTTGTGTACTTACAGAGGCAACCTTAAAAGATAAATCTGGGGGGACTTTTCCACTCTGAATACTATCTATCTTTTAGTTATGTGGATAGATAAAATTTAGGTTAAGCTACCGGTGCTACCAAAACATAGTCTCTGTGGTCAGACTGAGACTCTAACTCTTAGTACTCTAAAGCTTCTGAAATACTAATGCTCAAATTCACATTTCATCTGTCTGATAAAACTGGCATAAGTGAGTGCACTGCTTTTTTTTCTGGAGCAGAGGAGGGGTTTTATATCACAGAGTCACAGAATGGCTGAGGTTAGAAGGGACCTCTGAACACAATCTAGTCCAACCTCCCTGCAGAGCAGGATCACCTAGAGCACATTGCACAGGATGGCATCCAGGCAGGTTTTGAATATTTCCAGAGAAGAAGACTCCACAACCTCTCTGGGCAACCTGTTCTAGTGCTCTGTTACCCTCACAGTACTCACAGTGCCCAGTACTGTCACTGGGCACAACTGAAAAGAGACCGGCTCCATCCTCTCCACACCCTCCCTTCAGATATTAATATACATTGATGAGTTATAGAAATAAAAGACTGAGACTCCCCTCAGTCTTTTCCAGGCTAAGCAGGCCCAGTTCTCTCAGCCTATCCTCATGCGACAGGTGCTTCAGTCCTCTACTCATCATTGTAGCCCTTCATATCTCCCTTCTTATTTTATCCTCATGAGAATTCCATCCACTGATGCTTGATTTCCACCAGTGTCTGAGATGAACCACAGGAGAGCTGATGTCAGTCATACTCATGAGTAGAAAAATTATTCAAAATTCCTTTTTTTGGCCACTAGATGACTCTCTGATCTATTGAAATTTATCTGGAAAAGCAGTGGACTCTAGGAACACACAAAAAATATGTAATTATTCATGTCTTCCCCTCACTCCCGCATTTCCTCATTCATTGTTAAGTTCAGTAGTTCTACGCTCAAATACAGTCTGGAACAATCTACCCAAGAGTCAAGATAAACTTCAACCTCACGTATTATCATCATTTTTTTCCTCAAGAGCCTTCTAAAACTTAAGTAGTTGCACACACACACACACACACACAAAACAAATAAATAAGTAAAAATATGGCAGGAAATAGTGTCTGATGGTCATTCTACTGATGTTCTTTAGGTCCTGAAAGCTCCACACAGATTAAATTCTTTCTTTCAGCAGTTTTGGTCTCTTCATGAGAACTGGTATAGATATTTCTCCACTTCTATCACAAAACCTCAAGAAAGTTGTTGTAGCATAAAAGGTACTGTTACTCTCACCTCCAAGGGGAGAGATTGTGAGGTGTCTAATGGTAGGAACTTGGACAGAGGTGTGTGAGGACTGAAAAATTAAGTTCTAATTAAGTTCTAATTCAGAAAAAATAAGTTATAATTCAGCTTTCTGCAACTAAACAATGTCTTGATGAAGGTTTTTCTAGATCATGAGTTTTCTAGATCATGAATCTGACTGCTGAGATGATAACTGCAGCATTTTAAAACTTGAGAAACCTAGTAAACTTACCAGTTAGATCTCACGGCCCTCTGAATAGATCAAGTTGACTTACAATACATCCGAAGATGCTTTCTGCTTTGGTGTTTTCTGGTGAATCAAAGAACAGATGGTATGGCTACCATTTGGTCTTCAAAATCTTAAGGAAACTGTTATGGTGTAAGTAGGAGGCTATTCACTGTTAACTGTGATATCCAACTCAACAGACAGGGTTTTATATGAGAACTTCTATTTACTTACGGAAAGTCCAGGAATTAGCACTCCTAGAGCAATTTTTATTTGGACTTTTACAATCCTTTCCGATGTAAATTACTGTTGTGGTATAAAAATCTACCTACCCTAAAATGAAAATACAATTAACTGTCATTGGTTTTACTTACATTTAATGGAGAAAATGGGACAAATCTGGAACCATCTGAAGATAATATTTCACATTCACTTGGCCTAGTTTAGTTTTGGATACCGTGATCAGAGTCACCAGGAAAATAAAACTATTACTTTTTACAGCGTTAAAGGTTATTGTATTTTTAGAAGGTGTTATGAATAGAGAATGATTTGGTCACTAGAAGTTTAGTGTGGCCAAAAAAAAAAGAAAAAAGAGAAAAATGATAAATATTTTTAAAATTAAAATGTTCAAGAAGAAAATAAAACTATTTATATCTACTCCTTACAACTGAAAATGTGTTTTTACCAAAGTGCAGAGGATTTTAAAAGCATTTGGATTCTCATATATATATTCAAAACTTATTCTAAAAAATGCATTCACTATAAGTAATGAATGAATAATGAGTTCATAGAATCACAGAATCATTAAGGTTGGAAAAAAACTTTGACACGGTCTACCATAGTATACTCCTGGAGAAGCTGGAAGCCCATGGCTTGGACAAGTAAACACTTCTGGGTTAAAAACTGGCTGGATGGCAAAACCCAGAGAATTGTAGCAAATGGAGTGAAATCCAGCTGGTGAATGGTATAAGCAGTGTTCCCCAGGGGTTGGTGTTGGGGCCTATCCTCTTTAATATCTTTATCAGTGATTTGGGGCCCATTCTCTTTAATATCTCTATTGATGATTTGGACCATTTTTGGATGATGTTGACTGAGCCTAATCCCCTGGTTGTCCTGCACATGTTGTGTGACTGCATTCAAGATGATCTGTTCTATAACATTCCCTGTCACGGTAGCCAGGCTGACAGGCCTGTAGTTCCCCAGATCTTCCTTAAGACCCTTCTTCTAAATGGGTGTCACATTTGCAGGTCTCCAGTCATCTGGGACCTCTCCAAGTGACCATGACCACTGATAATTGATGGAAAGTGGCTTGGCAATAACATCTGCCAGCTCCCTCTGCATGGATCACATCTGGCCCCACAGACTTGTGACAGTCCAGGTGGAGCAGCAGGTCTCCAAATGTTTCCATCTTAATCATGGGGAGTTTATTCTGCTCCCCATCCCACTCTTCTAGGTCAGGAAGCTGAGTACCCCAGGGACAACTGATCTGACTATTAAATACAAATTTAAAGAAGGCATTGAGAATCAGCCTTTTCCATATCTCAGTAGTCATGTTTTCCACTGCATCCAATAAAGTATTGAGATTCTCCTTGGCCCTCCTCTTACTGTCAATATATTTGCAAAAACATTTTGTTGTTGTTGTTGTTGTTATCTTTTACCATAGTGCCCAGGTTGAGCTAGGCTTTAGCTTTTCTGTTTTGCCTTCATATGCTGGCAACTTCCTTGTACTCTCCCTGAGTTGCCTGTCCCCCCTCCCATTGGACATAAACTCTCTTTTTCAATTAAAACAACAACAACAATAATAAACACAACACAAAGTTCAATAGAATAAAGGAAGGAAGGAAGGAAGGAAGGAAGGAAGGAAGGAAGGAAGGAAGGAAGGAAGGAAGGAAGGAAGGAAGGAAGGAAGGAAGGAAGGAAATGGATTTTAGCTTATCATATCTTTCCAAGAATAGATATTATCACTTTTTATTTCAAAAGGGTATTATATAAATATACATGTAAATTCTTCCAGTAATAATAATATTAAAAGAGTAGAGGTCAGTCCTTAAGATAAAGATCTGGTGCTCATTGTATTACTGTAAATGATACTTCAATTTCATTCTCTGCTTTATCTCTCATCTGCTTTTTATATTTCATAAGGGATGCCTCAAGCAAGAACCAAAATGGATTTGGAATGTTGGAGACAGCTATTTTCAATAGTTAATTTTCAGTCAAGTGTGAAATTCACAAAGAGAGCATTTAAGAGTTGTGTATCTCAGTTTTTTAATCTGGGTACCCTTTATTCATCTGCCTAGATAGCAAATGACATTACTTAAAGGTATGTGATAGAGAGATTTATGATCTGGTCAATCAGAGCCTATACCAGCACAGCAAATTTGTAAGAGTAGACATGAGCAGTGAAATGAGGATAAACAAGTGCTTCCTGTTGTGTTACATTGTAAAATTTGTCATCCAGGACCTAAAATTCGAAGGAAAGAAAGAGGTCAAGAAGAGAGCCTCCAAAAAGATAGCTAGAATTTTTTATTACATAAATTCACCTTCAGTACTAGAGAACTGTGTAACATTACCACTTCAATGTCTTCCTTGTTTTAAATAGTTTCTTTCAAATTCTGTGCCTTGGCAGCTGCAGACAGACTATACTCATGGACAAATTGAGTCTAGAGAGAGATTCAGATGCAAATCTGGCCCTCATTCAAAACCCTTTGAAATGAATGAAGGGAGGTCTTTTGATTTTGATGGACTTTGGCTTAAGCTCTTCCAGCTTCTACAGGCGGTTTTGGGTTCTGATCCTGGCTCCAGATGATGTTCATGCATTTTACTCAGTGGCTGCTTCATTATATACATTGAATTGCACTTGGAATAGGTCCAAGAATACACGACTTTAACCTACAAGAATGGTGCTTTAACAATAAAGGCAAAATATAGTTATATTTGATGCCTCTGAATTTTCTGTGATTTCTTGCACAGTGACACAATTTTTCATAGAATAATAGAATATCCTGAGTTGGAAAGGACCCACAAAGATCACCAAATCCAACTCCTGGCTCCACACAGGACTACCCAAAAATCAGACCATATGTCTAAGAACATTGCCCAAATGCTTCTTGAACTCTTGCAGGATTGGTGCCATGACCACTTCCCTAGGGAGCTTGTTCCAGTGCCTGGCTAACCTCTTGGTGAAGAACCTTTTCCTAATATGTAATTTGAACCCTCCCTAATGCAGCTTCATGCCATTCCCTCAGGTCCTACTGCTGGTCACCAGAGCGAAGAGATCATTGCCTCCCCCAGCACTCTCACTCACTGAGAAATCTGTAGATGACAGCGATGTCTCCCCTCAGTCTTCTCGTATCTAGGATGAACAAATGAAGTGACCTCAGCTACTTTTCATTCATCTTTCCCTCTAGACCCCTCACTATATTTGTAGCCCTCCTTTGAAGACATTGTAATAGTTTTATATTGTTTTTGCATTAGGGATAGCTTTTGTCACTAAACAATTAACCCAGGGTTAACTGGACAGATGACGTAAAGTAGAATGTTCATGGACAAATGAAGAAAGGAATTACCATCCACATCAAAGTGATTCCTGTAACCATTCATGCCTGTGATAAAGTTGCATATATGAAGCTGTAGCCAAAACCAGTTTTCATTGCATTTCACTGGAGTCCAAAACTGCCTGAAAATGCAGGACTGCAAGTATTATAGGAGCTGTCAGACCAAGAGCAAAGTACATAGGAAATAACAGCTTTCCTGCTTCAGAAAGAAGCTGAAGAGAAGTGGCTAAGTTCTTGTAATTTTTGAAAGAGAGACTAAGTCTTTGAAAGTTTGTGGCCTTTATCTCCACTTCTGTGAGTGGAATGTGCTGATCTAAGTATACAACAAGGCAAAAAATGGTCTACCACCTGCTGCCTGAATTGAGCACTCACCCGCAGGTCACCAGTCTTGTCAAAGAGATTTGCACTGACAGAATATGAAATGGCATTACCATCAAAACATATAAGATTATCCCTCCTTTGAAGAAAAGCAACAGCTACACTAACTTTGAAGTTAGAGGACAGGAAGGCAATTAGTTCAAAAGTACGAGACACAAATGGAGAAATGAATTCAGTATCACCATTAATAGAAACTGGCAGTTTCAAACCCTGAAAGATGGGCTTCTTACTATGCTTTTCAGTGCCAAATCCCTGGGTAGAGGGAACTGATTTTGGACCATAAGAATGGAGTCACTTGAATAACCATGTCCAATCCTCCATAAATGCAAGCTTTTCTGCCATACGTAAACAGATTTCACAGAACATCTGTTCCATGTGTCACCGTACTCTCATAAGACATAGACTGTGCTCCAATAATCACATGAATTTCAGACTTGCAGTGAAAGAGACATCTCACAATAAAAAAGCAGAGGAGATTGTGTGAATTTAGGAAGTTCTTTTAATTAAAACTTTGCAGGTGATTTTAGAAAACAGATTATGCCACAGAGCAGCTAATTTTTTCCTTTGCTTGTGAAGAATGAACATGAATCTTGTTAGTGGAAAAGTCTTTGAACATATGTACAAAATAGAGCAATTAGACACCTGAGAAAGTACAGTGTTATCAAAGGTATCAAATCTCTGGGCCTTCTACTTGCCTTTAGCACTGACATAACTCTAGCTTTCTTCAGTTTACATTAGTATAATATCATGGCTTCAACCTTTAGAATATATTTTGAGATTACTCAGAGCTTTGTTACAATCTCTGGCATCAGTTTCAAATCATCTTTTTTTTTTTTTTTTTTTTCTTTTTTTTTTTTTTTCTTCTTTCTTATTGTTTTGAATAACTAAGCTGAGCTGTCCATCTTAAAATATGCTAACTCAGTCCCAAAAGGTTTCATTCAGCTTTTTAGACTTCATTCTCCTAAAATGCAAAGCCTGCTGTCTTGCTGCTGTGTTGACTATCACTAACACTTGTTAAATGAGTTTTGATGGCGACAAGTGAATAAGTTCCTGGTTGACAGGTTGTCATGTCATCTATAGAAATATTCAGTACAATAAGTGCTAAAGCCCTTACTAGTACTGTTATGCAGCTGATATATATTACTATGTGAGGATTCATTATTTTCCTCACTAACATAAGACATCTTTTTAAACATAATCTCTGTTAGCTATCCAATTCTTTTCTGCCTTTATGCAGGTACAATACCTATAAGGCTACCCTTGGCAATCACCTGAGAATTTTCAACAAATACGTTTTTTTTTTTTAGCAGAATCTACCATAACTGACATAAAAAATGTTAGTTTTATGAATATTTATTTTTTTTTTTCAGACAAATTTAACATGTTATTAATACTATTCAAAACCTTGAGTGGTATAGATATCAGCTTTACATTAGATCACCTCTCACACTATTTCTCCTCATAAAAGTTAAAATCAGGTGCAGATCTCCTAAAATGAGTCATCAGATTCACATTTTCTAAGGTATCAGTGGTGTTTCTCACACTGGAAGTCTATTCCTCTGGCAGGCCACCAGAATTTAAATTTGGCAGGCTGCAAAATGTAATGTAAGGTTTACTTGCTCAATCAAGCTTTCAATTAACTAACATGTCAGTGTGCTGGTCCTTTGTGAGACAAATAAAAGGCAGCTAAAGTGCACTGAGCCATCTGAATGGATAGTTCTGTAATTAATATTTGTTTTTAATTTATTGTAAGATGTCCAGATGCTCAGGCAATCAGTTCCTGATATATTCTTAAAATAATTGACTGAGTTCTGTAAACTTACTAGAGGGCAGCGGGTTTTCCACTGTATGTGATTAGAAGTGGGCAAATGATTCAGCAAACATTTTCCAATTTTTTTTTTTTTCCCATTTAATACGTTGTTTACAGTTATGAAATCTTTTCTGTGTAATTACCTATTTGTTGAATGATATGGACTATCAATTATCCTCAATCTATCTAACACTGTTATTGTTTTGAGATCACAAAGCATTCTCCAACTCAGTAAACTGAGCTTTATTAGTCCGAATTTTGACAAAACAATGAAGCTGTTCTTGGAAGAGAAGAAAGTATATTATTTCAGGACATTTTTTCTCAGTTAATCTCACCTTTGTTAGCTACTCCAGCATTCAGTTAATCCTAGCTATGTAATCACTAAACAGAAAGGGAGATAAAGGCATTTGAAATGTGTGATTTTATTTGTTGAAATAGGATGAGCTGCCCTCTGAAAGCATGGCTGTCTTTCCACTGTTTAGATGAGTAACTTGGACTATATGCACAACTTTTAAAAAAAGTAATGGGTGAGGGAATCAGAGCCTTTCAGTCTGTTTTTTCTCCACTTAACCATAGTATGAAGCTTAAGAGCATTGCTACTCTGGGCACCTCCTACAGCCAGTGGAGACACAGGCATCTTTAGAAAATGAAGTACCCTCCTTCGGTACTGGAAGGCCACCACAAGGTCTTGCTGGAGACTTCTCTTCTCCAGGCTGAACAACCCCAACTCCCTCAGCTTGTCTTCAGGAGAGAGATGCTCCAGCCCTTCATCCTCGTGGCACTCCTCTGGACTTGTTCTAATACTTCCATGTCTTTTTTGTGCTGGGGGGCCCAGAGCTGAATGCAGTACTCCAGGCGAGGTCTCACAAGAACAGAGTAGAGGGGGAGAATCACCTCCCCTGACATGCTATCATGCCTCTTTTCATGCAGCCCAGGATACGTTTGGCTTTGTGCTGGCACACATTGCCAGTTCTTCAAGATGAGCTTCTCATCAACTAACCTCCCCAAGTCCTTCTCCTCAGGGCTGCTCTCCACCCAGACTGAGATTGTGTTTGGGATTGCCTTGACCCATGTGCAAAACATTGTTGAATGCAGGCCTTGTTGAATTTCATGAGGTTCACACAGGCCCACATCTCAAGTCTGTCCAGGTCCCTTTGGATAGCATCCTTTCCCTCCAGAATGTTGACCACACCACACAGCCTGGTATCATTGACAAACTTGCTGAGGGTGCACTCAATCTCACTGTACAGGTCACCAACTAGGATTTTAAATGACAGTCCCAATACCAACACCTGAGGAACACCACTCATTAGTGACCTCCACTTGGATATCAAGCCTCTGACTGCAACTCTGTGAGCGTGACCATCAACCAATTCCTTACCCACCATCCATCAAATTCATGTTCTCCGATTTAGAGACAAGGATATAATTTGAGGCAGTGTCAAATGCTTTGCACAAGTCCAGGTTGATGATACCAATTGTCTTCCCCTATCCGCCAATGCTGTAACTCCATTGTAAAGGCCACCTGATTTGTCAGGCACTATCTGTCCTTAGTGAAGCCATGTTGGTTGTCACCAATCACCTCCTTATTTTCCATGTGCCTTAGGACATGGTCGCCTGTTTTCAGGAGGATCTGTTTCATGATCTTGCCATGATTCTATGATTCTTATCTCTTTTGGTTAGCTAAGAGACATCCCATTTACTATGAAACCTTGGCCAATTGCAAGGCACAGATGTGAGACTGTAATTCTCTGGGTCCTACTTTTTTCCCCTTTTAAAAATGGGGGTTATGTTTCCCCTCTTCTAGTCAGTGGGAATTTCACTGGACTGCCACGACTTCTCAAATATGATGCAAATATGATGGACAGTGATGCCACTGTCCATCACAGATGCTAAGATGAAGGCTTAGCACCTTCATCTGCCAGTTCCTTCAGGACCCACAGATACATCTCATCAGGCCCCATGGACTTATGAACCTTTACGTTCCTTAGCTGGTCCTGAAGCTGATCTTCTTCTACTGTGGGTGTTTCTTCATTCTGCCAGTCCCCGCTTTTGCATTCTGGGACTTGGGCTATGCAGCTAGAGCTCTTGCTGATGAAAACTGAGGCAGAAAAGTCATTAAGTACCGCAGTCTTCCCCATTTCCTGGGTGACCTGTATTCCTCGCAGGATATCTGTCCTTGCTTCCACCTTCTGTAGGCCTCCTTTTTTGTGTTCGATTTTGGCCAGCTCCTAATTCATGCCTGGCTTCCTTTTCATTGGTTTGCATTGCTCCTGAGCTTGAAGGAGGTGATCCTTGAACATTAAGCAGTCTTCTTGGGCCCCTCTTCCCCGCTGGGCTTTGTCCTATGGTATTCTACCAAGCAGATACCTGAGGAGGCCAAAGTCTGCTCTCCTGAAGTCCAGAGTAGCAGGCTTGCTGCGCTCCTTCCTTTCTGCCCCCGGGATTCCAAACTCCACCATTTCTTTGCAGCCAAGGCTGCCCTTGAGCTTCACATTCCCACCAGCCCCTCCTTGTTGGTGAGAACAGCATTGTACCTTTCCTCATTGGCTCCTCTATCACTTGGAGGAGGAAGCTATCATCAGTGCATTCCAGGAACCTCCTGGATTGCCTATGCTCTTTTGTGCTGTCCTTCCAATAGATATCAGGTTGGTTGAAGTCCCCCATGATGTCAAGGGGGAATATGAGGCTTTTTCTGTCTGTCTATAGGGGGCCTCATCTGCTTGGTCTTCCTGATCAGAGGGCCTGTAGCAGACCCTCACTATAATGTCCCTGTCCTCCCTTTAATCCTGAACCACAAGCTCTCTGTCAGCTTCTCATCCATCTCCTGGCAGAGCTCCATGCACTCCAGGTGCTCGTTGACATAGAGGACGATGACCCCTCCTCATCTCTCATGCCTGTCCTTCCTTAAGAGCATGTATCCTTCCTTTCCAACTCTCCAGCCATGGGAGACATCCCACAATATCTCTGTAATGCCAGTGAGGTCACAGCTCTGCAGGTGTGCACACATCTCTTACTCGTCTTTATTCCCCATGCTACATGCATTAGCATAGAGTTGTTTAATTTGGGCCCCTGATGAAGCTGACTTACTGGCTGGAGTGAGAAAGAAGCTGGACTCATTGACTATATTGCACATTTTATACTTACAGTTCCTGATGACACTTACATAATGGGAATTACAAGGACATTTCTAAACAGAATTTCATTGGTGACCCTTTGTAAAGCTCATATGATACTTCAGGCCCTGTTGGGAAGACTGTTATTATATCACTGTGAGTGATAGGACATGAGGAAACAATCTCAAGTTGCACCAGGAAAGGTTTAGATTGTATATCAGGAAGAATTATCTTCACAAAGAGGGTAACTAAGTGTTGGAAGGGTCTGCCCAGGGAGTTAGTGGAGTCCCCATCTCTAGAGGTATTTAAAAGACCTGGATGTGATACTAAAGGACTCTCTAGGTCTGGGTGATGGCTGGGCTTGATGATCTTGAAGATCTTTCCTGATCTAGACAATTCTATGATTACATGTTCCATTGTGTTGTCTCCAACACAGTACTTTGTATGTCTGGTAAGTACTAGAATTGATTATTCTTTATTCCAACTCTATTCCTTCACGTATTTGCATCTTTCATTTATGCATTTGTACACTGGATGAAATGTCATTTGCAGAAAGATCATTTCTTCTACTCGAAACCCTGGTCTATTTTTCCTCTGAATGAAGTTTCATCTACTGCCTTCTTCCTGGTTAACAGTTAACGATCACACTCAATGTACAGATAATAAGGATGCCAGTATCTTTGTTGTGATTGGCTGAGATTATACAGCCATTCTTATACACACTCAGAAAGAGAAGTAATAACAGAGATTCAACAAGCATTTGTGTACATGGAGACATTTATTTGAATGATAATGGAAACCTCACCAAAAAGGGGTAGATTAGTTCATAAATCAGATTTCAGGAGTACTTTTCTGACCTCTGTACCTTGCATTCAAGATATAGTGGGTTCATTTTTAAGATAAACTGCTTAGCAGCAACATTTTTACATGTAATACATTTTTATGTTTAATAATCCTAGCATATTAAATGTTTAACAATATACAATATTGAATTGTGTTTTGCAAGATTTATTTTATAGTTGTGTAAGCCCATTAGAATATGTGAGTAATATTTTCCAAGCTTCATTTAAGCTGTCTTCAATATTCAGTTTCTGATTGGGGTCTCCCTGGGGTTTTCATTCTCAGGTGGCAGGTGTTTGACATATTTATTTAATTTAAATCAAACAAACAAACAAAAGCCCCACACAAAACAGTTTAGGAGGTGTTCAGAAAAGTGCAGAGAGGGTGAGGCACCACAAATTAAAATATTTTTAAAACATTGACAATTATGAGCAAGACTGACATAAAACTAAACATCTTGTATTTCTGAATCATTCAGACTGAAACTAGTTCTACTAAGATTTGAGATAGTTAATGAATATGACAAGAATTTTCCTGCCAATACGAAAATTCTATCAAATTCAAAATAGTACATTTTCCTCTTCCTCAGCATTGTTTGTTTCTGTAAAACACTACTGTATTTAGAAAAAGAGGTCTATGGATCGTACAAAGAGAACTGCTCCTTAAATATCAATACAAATTTTATTCCTGCTTCAAGGAAATAAGAAAAATATGACAGTCCATAACTTAATATGAAACAAATTCTTCCTTTGACATTTTTTGTTTCAGCTTTATTTCCATTCATGTTATCTGGGACTTTATTCTTAGGAAAGTCATTAAAAGCTCAAAGGTATGTATGAGATGAATGATTTTAGAATGAAATTGAAGACAGTCTTTCAGTAGTGATTTGCATTATGCAAACACTTGACATTTCTATTGCTCTTGGGGTACATTATCAGCACACAGAGAACTCAACTTTGGGTGCCTATGAATTAAAAAAAGTTGCTAGCAAGCTGTGAAATGGAAAAACAAAAGATTATCCTCTATATTCAGCATATACATGCAAGATTCTAGTATGCCAAAATTTAAAGGCTCTTATTTCTATAATTGGTGCTCCTAACATAACTGAAAGTTTTATCTGTGTGTTTTTGAGTTTATCTCTATAGTTTGTATGAAACAAACAAAAACAGCCTGAGATTTCTGCTGAGCATGACTTATTTAGAACCTTTTTCTTCTGCCAATCTATTTTCCCATATTTCTTCAACTTGAAAGAGAGATGAAAAAGTAGGAAACTCTTTTACAGCCCTTTGCTAGAGCTAAAAGGACTGAGGCAATATTTCTACCAGGATGAATCCACATATTAACTGCCTTTTTTTGTAGGGCTCTGGCACTTGACACTCTTTTATATTGCCATAATTAAAATAAGTCAATGGGTCTATTAAAGTGAACTTTTCAATATTAATGACCTTTGATTATATCTAGCTGAAGAATCAATGATATAAAGTCAGGACAGGTTAGAAATACTAATCCAGAAACCCTTTCAGGTAGACAGATATATCATGCAACAAGGTTTGAATTTAAAGATATAGTAATGCTGTTTCATATTGGCAAATAAACAGAGTTGTGTTACATAGTTCTGTGATAAACAGTAACAAGTCAACATTCAATTAAGCTATCTGTTGATTACATCTCTACTTAAGTTTCTTAAAAGTGTTGATGCTCATTCAGATATTTTAATTACTAACAATGTTATGGTGGTCCATGTTCTGTTATACTGGCTCTATTTTCATCATCAATAGTTGTATTTATTTATTTATTTTCAATAGACATGTTTTATTAAAATACTTTAGCAAGGTAGGTGAGTGTATCCTTTTTCTTCCACTGCCTCTGGAAATGACAGTATTCTCTGGAGAAGAATTCAGTGCTGGCAGCCTGTGGAACAATGATTTCCAGTGATGGGCTTGTTCTTGGAAGAGGGTCTTATATCATTCACAGGTGATTTGATGAGAAGGAAGAATTTCAGATAGGTAAAAAAAAAAAAGATCCATACAAAAACTTAATGGGTGAGGACATGGGATAACTGAGGTATTCTAGTTCTTGTAATGAAATTGAATCTTTCAAGGAGTCACAAGTATAATTCTCTACAAACTTGTTCACACAAAGCATTAACTGTTCTTGGCAGATCTGATTTTCACCCTGCGTTCATTAGGTAAGGTTTCTAAAAGCAGTCAGCTCTAGCCTGCCTGTGGCCCCAATAACTTTGGTGAACATTCACCCATGAGTTCAATGGGGAAGGAATCAAATCAATTGTTAGTGCTTTTCAAAGTCCCATCATTTAGCTTTTCAAATAAAATGTACCAATCCAAAGTAAGATAAAATGAGAAAAGTCGAGAAATATCAATGCCAGCTGTCTCTTTACTTAAGAACAACTATAAAACAATAGTTAAGCATGGCTGAACAATAGAACACAGCTAATTTCATTATTATGCTTCCAAAATATTACAGTAAGGGAAAAAACATTTAAATTATGAAAAAATCTTTGTGGCACTATCCATTAAAATATGCCAAATGGAAAGATGGATGGATACTTTACTGGAGCATTTTTTTTTTTTATTATTATTATTTATAAACACACAAAGCCAGTAGCAGCATAGTTCATTCTAAAAGGGTACTTCATTATTGTAAAATGTAGAGCTCCTTGATATTTTTCCTGCATTAAGTAGCAATATGTCAAAACCCACATATTTAATTTGCTTCTCTTTCTGTCAAAAGACCATGGCATACCCTAAAGAACAAATATTTGAATAGTCTTAAAATCCTGTCAGTGAGCCTTGGGTATCCACCTGTTGTACAGATAATATACATACAAAAACGACTGCCATTTATTACTAATACCAACAAAATAGTCAAGACTTGTGTGTATGCATAATATAATCACACACTGTTTACATATGTATATGCGTATACAAGTATATATATATATTAGTTGTATATCAATATGCATATAAATGTCTGCTTAAATATTTACAAACAATTAGCATATGTTTTAGACTCATTCTTTATATTGCTTTCATCTGACTGAAAGGGCATATGGAAACAATGGGAACATATGGAAATAAAATATCTGTTTTAAGACCAAATATTTTTACTTGTGTTGAATAAGATATGAGAAGTATTCCTTCTGTGGTATAAAGTACTGGTATAAAGTGAAGGAAGGTCACAATGCAACATTTTGTATTTACTCATGCTGTTGGATTTAGGTTTGCCATTTCTTTACTCGCAGCAGTGATAGTGTTATGTTAGAACTAAATCTGGGACTTGATTGATTCATGTAGTTGCAAAGTCCACCACATGTTTATTTTCCAGAACTAGGGTTACTCTTTGATTTACACAAACTGGGAACAAGCACTAACCTGTACTGTATAGGAATTAAGAAGAAAGATCTTTTGAGGTCTTCCATTTACAAGTATCTTATGCTGTTTCATTTATGAGCTTAAATATGACTTTTCAAAATAGATTGCCAATGCCACTTTGTATACAAATAGTGTTTAAACTTAGAAAAAAATATTTGCTACATAAGGCTGATGTGACACTGCATATTTTACTCACCCTGTTGAGATCCGGTAACATGGATCTCCAAAGTGTGAATGATTTTATGAATGAGGGGTGCGCAGTCATTCACCCTAATGCACCTTGGAGAAGAAAAAGGAAGAATAGAATTTCAAACTTAGCTCTGAATACCTCGCCTGAAAAGTCTGAAGTTTAACTGCAAACTCTCCCACACTTCTATGCTATACCTACATTAGTTTCAAATTCTGAGTTCCTGTCAAAAAATCTGGAGATATTGACACTTCAGAGGTTCAAGCCCATACTTTAAGTTTCCATCTTGCATCAATGTCCAACACTTGTACCCACACAGCTACACAAGTAAAAATCAAAATGATGTCTGAAAAGCATTAACCCACTTTATCTAGGAAAATGCCAAATTGCATAGATGATTATTCTATGTACAAGTAAGAATATGCAATTAAGGCCCTTCTGGTAAAGATCATGTACATAAGCTTTCAACTGAATTCTCTGTGAGGTTGATGCTGAGGTCCTGATGCTGGCTAGCCCTACTACTCAATTTTAGCCTAAAGTAAGTGCTAGATGAATGGGGCAGACCTTCTTTTACTTGAAAGATCCTGATACTGTAAACACTTGAGGATGTAAGCAGTTTCACATACATGGATCATCTACAGGATCAGAAACTCTCAGAAGACCCAAATAAAAAAAAAAAAAAAAAAAAAGTCACCGTATAAAAGGATTATTTCAAACTGAATGACCTCTGTTGATGGATATTGTGATTCCTCTGGATATATTCACATGAGAACACTTATTCTTGATGCAAAATATTTAAAATTAAGAAATAAAAGTGTATATTACTAGCTGCTCAATTATAAATACTATCAGACACATTCTAGTTCTTTCTCAGAGCAAAATATGGTTAAAATAACTGTTAATTTCAATGGCATGGTGGCATTAAAACATATGGAAAAATAATACATTCAATATATATTATTATTTATATAAGTTAATACTACATTGCAATGAGAGAATGCAGAATACCACAACTTGTTTCCTAAAAAATATTATAGCACTAGTAGTTTATACCTGTATAAAATGGGAGTAAATCCACTGATACACCAAGTAACAGAAGATTCTTAGTTCACTGTCTTTTTCCTAACATCATCTTTTTTATTTACAAGCAGTTCAGTGAAGTATCTGGTCCCACTATTCATTGATTTTCTTTATAATAAAACTGAAAAAAAAAAATCTGACAGATTAAACTAGCATTTTGTCAGAGGATCCATGAGCATAGGGCAGTTTTACATGTCATATTTGAGCTCAAAGTACAGAGAAGTTTCATATTCCATAATGATAAATTAAGCAAATAAATTCCAGATTTGCCATGGAAACACTGACGTTCATGAATTAACAACAGCATTTGATCAAACTCTAATCATATATTATTATCCTTTACACCCTAATTCTGCAGTGAGACTCCCCTCATTTTGGTAGCCCAACCATACCTCCTTACATGTTCCTGGATTAATGTTTTGAGACTGGGACCTTCATCTTTCTCCTGGATTATAAAGCAGAAAACACACTGTTTACATGATATAAGTAGCAACACATACAATATTTTAGTCACAGCCAAGTATAATTATGGACAGAATATTCTTTCTACTCTAGTAGAAACCTTTCATAGAAAATAATATAAAAGTAGCTGTAGCTATCATAGCCCCTATTTCTTCTGTAGCTGGAAACCGAGGTTTGGGAACAGGGATGTAGGGGAAAGGTGGGGTGGCTGAGGTACCTGATCTTACAAGATGCTGCATGTCTCCAGTGGGATCCAGTGTTCTCTCAACTCCAATGTTGGTTAGAGTTACAGATGTTCTACACATCACATAAACAGGTCTATAAACTCTGACAGATTTTTGCACATCACTTACCTGAATATGAAAGATACTAAAATTAAATGAGGCAGGATAATTAAGAATGTGTATGCTATAGCACAGACTGAAGGCCATTTCTTGTTACAGCCTGATTTCAATCTGAAAACCCCATATGGATCATATGGATCAATAGCATAATATTATCCTAAAAATACAGTACAAGGGTTTTCCTTCTTTTTTTTTTTTTTTTTTAATTTTATACAGCCATAACATGTTTTCCCCAAAAGAGGAGAAAAACAAAAACACACACACACAAAAAGAAAAAACCTAGCAAATGAAAACAAAGTAACTTGGAAACATAAGGCTGATGGAGGCAAAATCTATTTTGCCATCCATCCTTATAGTCTTCTTCCTCTATGCACAGCCAAGATCCAGCAAACTTTGGTCATGCCAATAAAACATTTCACAAAGGCTCTCTATGCTTCAAGAGAACATGAATTGAATTTTTAATAAAATGTTAGCCTCAAAGCAATTCAAAAGATTGCATTTTGAAATGACATGGAAAATAGTATCCAAGCAAAAAACTTTCTATAAAGCTGCTCCCCAAATAGCTAACAGAAAACTGGTAACATCACACAAAAGCAGGATTTTCCAAGTAACCTAACACTGCAGTCACATTAAAAGACAGTACTTCAAGAGCAATGAATTACTTAGATGCAAATATTTACCCTAAGTAGCTAGATTGAAGAATGTAAACAGATTCCACAGATATAATGTAATTTGTCAATATCTTTACTGATAGAAATGGAAATGTTAACTCAGGTCACTGATCCTGAAAGATGAGTATAATCAATTACCTTTTCTATCTGTCAGTCATTTACATCATTGCATTGCTTGCAGCTGACTGCCCCCCATCTTTCATTTCTTGTTTCAAGGCAGCAAACAACTTTTTCAATACACTTTTTTCTCTCTCTTTTTCACTGTTCTCCTACTTCAGATTAATGCTGCTTATTTCAGAACTCGTCTGTTCTCTTCCTTTATTTCCACAGTATTTCCTGTCTCCCATCTTAGAAAGTTGTCCCTTCTGGTCTCTGAAATACCTTCTTAAATCTCATTTCTCCTCAAGGTCCACAAATTTTAACC
Organism: Aythya ferina; assembly: GCF_964211825.1. Taxonomy (NCBI): domain Eukaryota; kingdom Metazoa; phylum Chordata; class Aves; order Anseriformes; family Anatidae; genus Aythya; species Aythya ferina. The sequence goes on along the minus strand of NC_140298.1, from coordinate 106,480,960 downwards.
ATCTCCTAAACAATAAAAACTGATCCAAAGCTCACTGAAGTCAGTGAGAGACCGTCTATTAACTTCAATGGACTATGAATCAGGACCAGATTGCTGTCAATAACTCAGGACTGAAATCTAGTGAAAGAAAAACCAAAAGGATCTGTGTGGGCACCTCTGCTGTTAATAGCAGATTGATACTTGAATATAGCCAGAGCAATAGTATGTCTTAGGTTAATATATTTTGTGAATATTTCCCGTACATACTGTACATATTTCCAGACCTTATGCAAAGGATTAAGGCCCTAATGTTGTTGTTACCTTTATCTGTACAAATTTGGAGCATTGCCAAAGACTTCTGACAGAGCTTGAATAAATACACATCTAGCAAGGTAAACTAAGGAAAATTGCCATGTTCATGAACCAGGTTAGTAAATCATTAAAATAAATAAATAAAGATGGACTATTTGGAAAGCACAGAGAAAAGTTTAAAGCCAGTATGTTTTAAATTCTCACTAGTAGTGAGGACATACAATGCTATTATTGCAAGGATCCTCTGTCTAGTACTGTATTATTAATTGGAGAGCAATTTCAAGAAAAAGCATTTCAGAATTCAAAATTTACAACATGATTCCACTTCATCCTTCCTGTCTTCACGAACATCCTGTTATTTATTCCCTCCTCCTGCCTCTTCCTACCTCAGTTCTTCAATATATATATTTTATAAGGGGGAATTAAAACAAGTTATTTTTGCCCACTCTTCCTTCTCCTACCATTTATGTTTTGATTTTTTGTAAGTGCCTTGGTTGTAACATCAGTGTCTTCCTGCAATCTCACAATGATCCCACCAAGTGCTGTTGAGAACTCACTTGTAACAGATAATTTGGTAGATGTAATGCAGTAAAATTATTAAAATACATAAATATTATGATGATGATTGTTAATGTTATGGAAAAGAGATACCATTATGACAATAATTATCACCAATATAAAGATAAAATATTACACATTTAATAAAGGGTATGTTGTGATTTGAGGTTATTTCAGCAGTAGGTTAACATTGATGGCAATACAATTCTGACAAAATGTTTAGTCTGTATTGTAGTAACCATGATACTTTACAGTAAGAAGGGAAATAAAAGTTACACTGCATATTACAGCATAACTTTGCCAAGTTATGTATCAGCAAAACATAGTCTGTTAGATGACCTTCACTAAGGAGGTATATATACATATATTTATGCTTGCACTTTTATTAAGGTGAACTACACTCCACCTTCACAGCTTCAACTATGGGAGGTAAACCCTTTGTAGAAAATAAATTACTGTTGCAACAATGACATTGCTTAATACAAAAAGGAGCCAGGACACAGTACGTTGATAGGGGGTAGCGTGTATTGTATACACAGAAGAGGGATGTTACTTCTATTATGCCATCTGACATTGACATGGGAAGAAGGGGAAAAAAAAAAATCTTTTTTTTTCCCCCAGTACTGAAACATGCAAAGACAAATTGCTTATTATAACTTTTACAGAGTAAGAGTAATAAAAATAGAATGGACAGATTTAGAAATACCCTAGTATACTTTAGATTTTATGTATATTTAATATTTTGATCTTTTACTTCAGAACTGAAGAATTAAGCAGTGGGAGAATAGGATCTGAAATACAATCAACGCATTGCTCACATCGCGTTAAAAGGCATCTTTTAAATGCAGCTGTGGATTTCTAAACTTAGACTAAATAGGATTTTTAGTTGCTTGGAATTTGAAATGCAAAACGAACTTGGCCATGTTACATCTGTTTTCTTTAAGTGGAATTATAAATACGTGATAAGTTTCTGTTTGAAAGAGGCAACATGCAGAATTCAACCCTATTTGTTTCTTGTAGGATCCGGCTGACCTGTGCATGAAGAGGTATTGAGGCAGTGGTGCAATAAGAATCACTACAGTGATACAAATCCACAGCTTAAACATGAGATCCTAGAGGCTGGATCTCTGAGGAGAAACACTGCCTCCGAAATACACCAACCAATGAAGGTAATTTCAAGAAAACAACTGCTAACCAACTTTTTCCTGAAAAAAAGGAGAGGGGAAGAGTTTTAAACAGCTTGCTTATGTATCATGATGACATTTAGCAGAGAAAAGACAACAAGTATTTTAAATGTAATCAATTTCAACCAGAAACATTTTCCCCCATTAGGATCTTGCTAGAGTTGTCTGGGACAAAATCTGGGTTGCAACTACAGGCTGAAACAACAGTGTCAAGAAACAAAACAAATAGGCATTTACAGCCCCCCACCCTCCATCCCCTTCAGCTAGCGAAGTATGACTGATGCTTTTGGTTGACTGCAAGGCAAATGTTAGCTAAAATTTTGTTTAGCTAAATCCACATCCATGGCCCCCAATGTTTAAAACTCATCATGGATTAAAGCCATGAAATAAAAATTAAAAAATTTTCAATTTGAAATTTTATTAGCATGTTGCTAGAATGGTCAACATCGATCGACAGTAGAGACTTTGTCCACATACTCTGCAGACAGCTTTCGTGCACTTCTCCCCCTCTTCTTCCTCTCCCTCTTGCACTCTTTCAGCATTAATGCTACTAAAAGCCAAACAAAATACTGGCTATGGGTGTAAAGAATGCTGTTTTTTTGGAATGTCGCCATGGATCTTGCTTCCAGTTGCGTCCTGTGGAAAGAGGGTGCAGCCTCCTGTCTCAGTGGCAGGCTGGTCTCCCCGGACAGGAGAGAAGGAAGAGATAGCCATGTACCCCCTGCTGCTCGCTATTCTTTCTCATCCACTATAGCCAGGTCTTTGATCACCCTCAGTTTGCCACTGGCATCGATCCTGCGCTTCTCGCGTATTAGATCCTCCAGGCTGTGGAACCTCACTGTGTGCACCTTGTTCTCTGCCAAGTGAATCTTCAGATAGTATTGCTGCTGGTGCTGGGTGCCGGCAGCAGCCTGCAGCTCCCCCCCGGCTTTGAACTCCCTTTTCCCAAAGCGGCACCAGGCGGCGAAGCTCTCGGAGTTAGTCCAGCAGATCTCGTCGCTTTTTAAGCCCAGGTGCCCGCAGGCGTTTTGCACCACCAGCTCAGCCACCAGCGGGCGAAAACGATACCAGCTATTCACCACCCGGCCCACGTTGCCCGCGGCGGCCTCGTACAAGCTGTCTTGGCGGATCTGCCCCTGGTGCAGGTGGATGATCTGCCCGCTGCCCACGTACACTGCCCAGTGCGGCGGGGGATGCTCCGACGGCCCCAGGTACAGCAGCTCCAGCAGGTCCCCCGGTTTGCAGAGGGCAGGCAGCGCTGACACCGAGTAGACGCTGAGGTCCCCAGCCTGGGGGCCGCTGCTGACCTTGGAGAAGATGCATTCCTGGCCGCGGAAAGCGGAGAACTGGGTCTCGTTCAGCACCAGCTGGTGGTGGAGGTGGTGGGTAGGCGTCTCCTGGCCAGGGCTGCCGGAGCCCTTCACGCTGTACTTGTCTGGCTGGCCTCGCTCGTCCAGGTCCTCCTCCTCATCCGAAAAGAAGTAAGCCACCCCGACGCGCAGCTCGTCTTTCTCGATCCCCGAGGGGTCCCCGGTCGGCAGCTCGCTGTAATTCAGGTGGGTGATGCGATCCAGTTGATTTCCCATCAATGACAGGGCGAGGCGAGGGCAGGAATTGCCGGATCTGGAGGAAGGGTGGAGTGGGCAGGGACAGAGAGAACAAGAGAGGGAAAGGAGGGCGCAAACGGAGGGAAGGAAAAGGAGAAAAAAAATATCAAGACAAACACAAAAGATTTCAGCGATTCCTTATCCCTCCCCCGCTCCATCCCTCCCCTCCGTGCAGAGGGGGGGGGGGGGGGGGCGGGAAAACTCCCGGTGCGGATTCTTCCCTCCTGCCCTCGGGGTGCAGGGCACAGCCCCGGCTCCGCGGCGCTCTCCGGGCGGTGCTGCCCCAGCCCTGCGGTCCCGGAACTACCGGGCCCGGGTCCCGCTGCTGCCTGGAGGAGCACGCAGCTCCTCGCCTTCCCCCAGCTCAGCCCGGGGAACGGAACTGCCCAGGGATCCTCCGCAAGGCAAGGGGCTGCCCCGAGGGTCCTGAGCCCGCTCGCAGCTGAGCAGTACTGCATAAGAGCAGGCGTCTGGCTCTCCGAGAAAAAAAAAAAAAAGAATAATCAGATAAAGAATAAGCATCCCCCGCCCCTAAAGAGCCTCTCTCTCTGTCTCTCCCCTCCGTACCCGTGGTCTCCCAGCTCCAGAACAACCCCCCCGAAGAAAAAAAAAAAAAAAAAAAACTCCTTTAAAGTCGTCCTGTCCCCATGGGCGCCGCAGAGGAGGTGAGCTCCGTCCTCCCCGCTGAGCGCCCGACTCCTCCGCCCGCTCCTCCCCGCTCGGCTATGGGCTGCCCGGCCCCTCCGGCGAGCCTAAGTACCGGCGGCGCCGCTCCCGAGCCCGCCCCGGCCCCGCTCATTGGCCGCGGCCGCGCCGCGCCCGGTGGCGGCGGTACCGGTACCACCGGTACCGGGGATCGGCGGAGGCGCTGCCCGGCCGGGCGCCGCCGGCCCCGGGGCTGCGGCACCGAGAGGAGGCTCGGCACCGGGGGGAGGAGGGCCTTGTTGGAGGGGAAGGGGTTCAGAGAGAGTGCCCCACCGCCGCTGCAAAGGAGAAATATACATATATCTATTTCTATAATAAGGAAGATGGCTTTGCTGGAGGGTCGCGCATGTCCAAGACTTACTGCATCCCTCAAGGGAGGAGATCAGATTCCTCTCACCCAACTTTAGACACCTCAAGTCGTACCTGTGTAATTTAAATCCCCCCTTGTCAAGGGAGGCTGGCGTTTCCAAAGGGCTGTTCCTCACGCTTATTTCTCAGCCTGTTTAGGAAGGGGTGAATTGCCCTAAGGAGGTGTCTCTTGCCATCGCCTAGACGGGATATTGAAATGCTGAGACGGTGTTAGGTAAGGACAACCTGTGGTTGTCTTTGTGCACCTGGCTGCAGCAGCAGTAGTGGGTTGTCCTCAGAACTGACTAGAAGACGTGCTGTGGCATGCCTTACATAAAATATCAGGCCGCCTGAAGGTAGCAGTCCATCCCTTCCTAAAATATATGAAATCCAAAATCTGTCTATAGTGGTTAATGCCAATACACACTTTACACGTAAAGTTGCACATTATGGGAGCAAAGCTCGAGAATGATTAGTTGATTTGACCACAGTTTGCCTGTAGGGCTGTGTTAGTGATGGGATTGTAGCCTAGTTCTTCCAAGTGCTCTAATCATGAAAACTTCTCAGAAATAAGAACCTAAATATTTTAAAATGCTCCATGAAAAAAAAAATCGAATGTAATTATTAGATTCATATGTGGATCATATTAAAGCACCATTTTTATCTAGAAGTAGATTTACCACTTTCTTCACAGTGGAAATAGGTTTGTCATACAAAGTATTTCTGCTAACAGTGCTTCTCGATTCTATCCATCTTCACTTCTGACTTCCTGTCTTAGACTTGCAGTCCAGTCTTAGGCCTCGATTAACTGAGAACAGTAATGCCAACAGTTTATTCTCATGATAGAGAGGCATACACCTTTAAATAAATATAGTGATTTCCTGTTTTTCATGGTACAGCTTGCATAGTTAAGTTTGTATAGGTCAAATGCTGGTTTTCTTAAACATGTGTTTACTTTGAATGAGCCATTTCTTTTCCATTCAAACATTTATATGACTATCTTTCAAGAACATTTTTTTTTTCTCATTATTTTTTTTTTTTTTTTAACATATGCAAAGACATCAGAACACACATGGAAAAGAAATAAAGGTCTGTTCTGTAGTATGACATTCTAAGACTGACACAGTTATTTTTCATTGTGGCAATTACACGATTCTGTTGATGGTTAAAGATTTCCCATGTCTCATAAATGCTGGGACTACAGTCTCAGACTCATTGGAGTCTGTAAACTTCTGGTTTACAGCAGTTAAAGATGCAGCATTCAGGGGTCTGTAGAACTACAAAGTGAATTTGAAAGAAAAACGTACATAGAAGAAAAGGATTCTACCTGAATATATGCATTTGAAAGTTTAACAGGGCTAAACATAACAGATAGATGTTAAAAATCTCTGAAACTGAAGCTTTTCTAATGATTGTCAGAAATTATATGTTCTTTTATGGCATGACCTTCATCAACTGCAACTTTTAAATTAAGTTATGAAAACACTCTAATAGGTTTACAGATTAGGCTGTAAAACAGATATTTATATATATATATATTTATAATAGTTAATGTGCTTCATTTTTAAATCTAGTCTAAGCTGAAGGCATTTTCCACAGTTACATCTTTTATCAGCAGTTTCTGTTTTCTAAACAGTTTATATATTTTTTTTTTTTCCTGTTGAAAGTCTGCATCTTCTTAGGTTGTGCTCACACAATTCACACTTCCCACATTTGCCAATCATCAAGGCTATGTGGAGTAATTTTTAGACAGTTCTAAACAAACAATACATTATTTCATCTTTTCCATGCAAAATAGTGGAGAACAGATTGCTTCATTAACCTGCATAGTGCAGAAAGAAGGAGTCTGGGTCTAAGGAAGGATCTGCACTTCTAACCAGGTGGAATAGCTCCTGCCAAATTTTAACCATTTTCTGTGTTTCCCATGCCTTTGCAAGTCTGCTCAATGAGTGTATCCCATCTCTTGTGGAAGCACTTGCAATCCAGTACAATCCACATCTCTCCATGACCTCTATTCAGCACACCTTCAACACCCATTTTCTCATTACATTTCAATTCCATCTGTAAAATCTGTCTCATCAGTGCTTCATGCTCTTCCTCTGTCCCTCACGAAGGATTTTTTTTTTCTCAGTTTCTCTCCAATCCCAATTTTAAATTATGGAAAGTGTTAAGAATATGCTATAAAACAAAACAAAAACCAGTATAAACATAGTTATATAAAATTGTCATTAAAGGGCACTACAGAAAAATCACAGAAAATATGCAAACCAACAGCTTGAAATAATTCTCTCAGTTTGAAGGCTTCTGTTGATGTTAAATGATGTTACAACAGGAGTACACAGTGTCCACAGAAGTGAATTGTCATAGCCTACTGGGAATGCTTGAATTATTTTGATTAATATGTTTATCATCCCCTTTAGGCATTTTAGTTTGGGGAGTTCATGGACGCTTATTTAGCATGGCAGTTAGTGTAGGGTTCACTGCTCTCAGACTATGGCACTAGCAGTGCAGTGTTATGCTGCTCACACTTGTGTTCACCAGCTTCAGTCTCATTAACCAGGGTCATAACTTCATCTTGCACTAGGACAAGGGAACTTGCCATTAGTCCATTGTTATTAAAGTTATTTTTATTTTATTTTTTTCCCTTAGACTAGACATAGCAAAGAAACCTGATATCATCAGCACTGGCTTTATCTTTGTCTGCTCCAAAGCAATGAACTTACATTTTTAATTGCTATTTTTTCCTTTTGTGCCTTTTTCCATCCTTGGTATTTTGTCAGTTTTGCATTTATATTTAATACAGTGAAAACTCTTTTCAAATATCTAACAAAATAGATGCCCAGTAGCTTATTTTTCAAAACTTGTTTTTTAAATGTTCTCATCATCTTGCCTTGAGCTAAGCTTTGGAGCCTTGGGCCTCTGTTGCTAAAAATGGAGCTGAAACCTCTCTTAATTTGAATAAGAACATTTGTACAGAAAAAATTTGGGAATGCATGTTTCTAAATAACCAGAGATAAAAAAATTCATGACAAGGGTGGGAACTTGCTTATGTATTATAAATTTTTTCTAGATCACAGAAATATGTCCGTTGCAGTTCTGGTAATATTGAATCTCAGATGTCCAGAAACTCATCTCTATTTCAGATTGCCGTCTGGTCTGCACATAACCACTTTGACATAACAGGTACTAGGAAGGATCTTATTCACCTGAAACTCTCTAAAATGATGTACTCCAGCTGTAGATCAACTATACATTCAAATTATTTGTCCCCATTATACCTTCTTTACAATCTTGGTATACCTAAGGCATCAGAGACATAAGATGTTAGTACTTTGAGAAACCTGGGATCTGGACCATAACTGGTGTAGATGGTAGAGTAGCTCTTTTTGCAAATAGCTTTGCACACAAATTGCCCACATACCAAGGCAAGGCCAAAGTACTCAGTTTTGGGACAATTAGGTAAAAGTGTGCCCTTCCAGTCCTATAACAGGAATGACACTTTTTCTACAGCTATCTAGTTTAGAAATCTACAGAGATTATGATCCTGATTTTGGAGAGCTTCTATATTTTTCGTCCAACAATGGTGAAATATAAAATGTCAAAATTTACTGAAGAAAACTACGGCCACAGATTTTCCCTTTGCCTCTTTTCTGCTCTTTTATGGACTTTGCTGGCTTTGTGATTTTTTTTTTTTTTTTTTTTTTTTTGCATTCACAAAGCCACTTTTTTATAAGTAAAATTGGCTAGGGGCTGTTCTCTGGCCATGAGGGATATTATAACTGTATACCTGCTATACCTGCTCAGCTGAACTCTATAAACTCTGAAACTGGGTAGCTGAATCCAAGCCTATTAAGAATTATTCTGAACTTATTTTAATCCCTGCACTGTATGGAAGAATAGTAGCTGGCCTCTGCCAAAGCCTTTGAAGAGGCCACGCTACCAATTTAATAGTATGAGTACTGTGACCTGGCCCTTTGTAGCCAACTATTTGCACTTAATTCACCTTCTGAAGGCACAGCCAATTGTATTTTTTTGTCAAGTATAACCTGTAAAGACCCCCAAATTAATTTCTGCTTCCGGATCAATTGACACAACCATAAAGGATATTCTAGGAAAGATTTTGAGGAAAGGTAGGAAGACTGTTTTTTAAAATGTACTTATCTCTGGAAGACAGGATGCTGTGGACAGGATTCCACACAGGGAAGCCTTGTCCTCTTCTGCTTCCAGGGTGTCCTGGTCTTAGCTGTGACAGAGTTAAATTTTCTCCTAGTAGCTGAAATGATGCTGTGATTTGGATTTAGGATGAAAATAATGATGATACAACACTGATGGTTTAGTTGCAGAGCAGTGCTTACCCAAAGCCAAGGCCTTTTGAGCTTCTGATGCTGCCCTGCCAACAAGGAGGTTGGGTGTGCACAACGAACTGATGGGAACACAGCTAGGACAACTGAGAAAATGGCCAAAGGATATCCTATGCCATGTGGTGTCATGTTGAACAGTAAAACTGTAGGGAGTTGGCTGGGGGCAGAGGCACTGCTCATGGACCATTTGGGCATTGGTCAGCCAGTGGTGAGCAACTGCATTGTACATCACTTGCTTTGTATATTCTTTTATCATTGTTATCATTATTGTTATATATATATATATATATATATATTTTTTTCCCCTATTAAGCTGTCTTTATTTCAACCCATGATTTTTTAACCTTCTTTTCCATTTATTTTCCCCATCCAACTTGCAGGATTAGGAGGGATTGAGCAAATGGTTTTGCGTTGCTGAGCTGCCTGTCAAAAGAAACCACAACACAGGGGGCAGGGTGTGGGGAGACAAGAGTGTCCTCACCACCAGTGCAGCCCCCAGTGATCTGCTGAGCAGAGCAAGGTGGGGGTCCAGGTCAGTTGATGCCCATCCAGGCACAGACTAGGGCTTAAATTCCCAAGTCAGGGGCTGAAGCCTCAGATGAGCCTCCTCAGTGTTTCATCAGTAACTTCCCATTTCTCCCACACATCTGATCTGAGGTTCACCTTATCAGAGCTATCTTGAATGTAAGCAGCAAAGCCTTAAGAAGTGGGGGAAGAGCTTGTAGATGTTTCCAGTGCACTGAGCGCCCTCATGGTAGTATCATGTTCATTCAGTGGAGTATGCAAAATCTAGCTGGAGGACTAGATTTTCATTTAGATGTCTGTCTCTCTACATTAAAATGAAACTGAATACATAGGCTGTTGGGAGTTGGGGTTGGAGAGGCTACTCTTAAATTGGTTAATACGATATGCAGAGAAAACTTCCCCAGAATTATAATATTTTAGACAATGTGTTTTATGAACTTTTTTAGAATCATTGACAAGCATAAAGTTAGATCAATTAACAGTAAATCTCATTTCTAGACCTTTGTATTTCCACGCTTATCTCTTTACTGATGTTATTTTAAATGTTCCAAAATCCTTGGATTTGCCACCATTTTCATATAAAGACAGAAAAATAAAATAAAACAACAAAACCCTCTAAGTTGACATGACCACATTGAAATAGAGAAAATCTTCTTATTCATATCAGAAAAATTACCTATACGCACTCTGTTTTTTCATTCATGAGCACAGTCTAAAAGTTTGTATCATTTACATAAATTGAGTTTTACTTTTTATCTCTGTTAGGAAATAAAATATAGCCTAGCCATGTGGTGAGCCTAACCAAATGATTGTAGCCATGAAATCTGTTTTTCTGGTGGCTGTATTTGAAAGATTTTTGTTAAGTAACATTTGTCTTAAATTTGCTAATTCAATCACATATTGGTATGAGTAGGTTCAAAATTATATGAGAATTTATGTCTATATATATTTTTTTTTTTCAATAGAAGTGCAGTTTCACATTACATTTAATCATGAATAAGAGGTGCACCAACTGACAGCGAGCTTTAACCCCAGCTACATACTTCTTCAACTTCTTTTACAGCTGATCTTGTAATCATGTATTTACAGGGTGAGTTTAAATTTACAGCACTGCTGAAGGAAATGTTGAATATGTGCCAGATGAAAAACATTTTTTTTTTTTTTTAAAGGTGTTGGCACTTTATATCTGGTGCTCTTAAACTGAAACAGTCACAGGTATTGGTCCCTTATGAATATATGCTTTTGACATGGCTTTTGTTAGAGGTGGTTACATTGTTCCTATGATAAGATGATGGTAGTGGCAATTTAGAAGGAAAATTCCCATAGTCTCCTCTAGTTCTACCTAGAAGTAAATCTAACATAAAAATGACATCATAACTTTTGTGCAGGAAAAATGGCTCCAGAAACTAGTGCAGCTTCAAAAAATAAGCTGTTAGGGGAAAAAAAAAAGAAAAAAAGAAAAAAAGAAAAGTATTTGTAACCGTCTTCTAATGCAATCCTATTAAGAGAAAGGGCCACTGTCATGTGGCAAATCAACTTTTAATGTCTTTCTTCAACTAACATTTTATAACTTCAGAAACTTCAGTAACTTCTTTCCTAATCAGTTTTGTAGACTGATTTTTTTTTTTTTTTTTTTTTGGCAAATATCTGGCCATAAGGAGTAATGTAGTAGTTCTTTACAACAGATGACTTTTTCAGTGTATGAGTCTTCATTAATGATGTTAACTCTGTTCCTAAATAACCTAATGAGACATCCATAATAAATATGGAGTATCTAAGAACCTATTGTTTACTCAATTATCATATTGTTAACCTTATTAACTATTAACCTTGCCAGCTTGCTTGTTAACTATTAGCTAAGCTCTAGAAAGAGAAAAGGCAGAATGTTTTCTCCAGCATAAGACATGAAATTTTCATGCAGTTCCCATGTAAAACTAGTGAAGATGTCTATTATACATACATGAGTATACATACACAAAGTGTATGTACTTTACATACAAAGTATACACACATTTACAAATTAATGTAATTTACATTAATGTAAATGTACACAAATTAACATAATTTACATTACAAAGTATACACACATTTGTGCATATATACACAAATATACATACATATACATATACATACATGTATAAATATATACCTAGTTGAAAAGCTGCTGGCAATTCAAAATTTGACTGCATGTGTTAAAACAGGGCTGCTTGTTCGCTTGGCCCTTTCATTTTCTGCATATGCTTTGGGATCCTTTATCACGTCATTGTTCTCTAAGTCCATTCTATTATAATTCTTCTCATTTTTAATAATATGTATGATATTCCTGCTGCTGCCCTGAAGGACTCCTCTGAAAATTAAATGTTTAAATAAAATGAGCACCCAATGTGTCTTTCTATTAAGCTGGTTAATATTTTATAAAATATTTTTATCTGTGAGATTTTCAATACCTCAATTCCAAAAATGACTTTCTAAATATTATAAGCAATAACAAATACCTCTTGACTGAATAGCAAAGGAGAGATTCAATCTGTGTGGCAGTTGCTATTCATAAACTGTTTGAGCTTCACTCTCATGGTTTATGATGTTAGCTGAACCCTCATGACTGAGTTACGGAACTAGATTTAGTATGGGAATTGTTGCTAGCTATATATAGATATATTTTGGAGTTAGCCTCTATTTTCATTTTTTAAGTACAGAGCCCAATCTTGAAGAACTAAGTCATTCAAAACTCATATCAATTATACTGCCAGGCCAACCTCTTCCTGACTATAATACACAGAAGTCTGTTACCAGGTGCATGCACACTATTTCCTTTGAAATCAATGAGATCTCTATGTACATTCAAAGAACTCAGACATAAATGCTTAGACATGGCAAATTTATACAATTAGAATTCATTCTGTTTGTGAAGGTGTATTGAATAAAACCATTGAGACTGCACAATGATACTTTTGAAAATAAATTTCTGCTCAACAGAAAATGAATTTGAGTAAGTTTGAGCTTGTAAGTATTCTCAGTAAAAATTTGCAAACATTTTGAATCGTACAAATGCCAGCCTCTATACTTATCCTTGTGTCTAAAATGCAAGTAGTGTCTCTTCATATAACTAATTTTTACAGCTACAAGCCTGACTGACCTAATTAGATTCACATGTTAACCCCATTACCTTTATAATTTTTGAGATTATGTCTATATAAACCTATTATTTTCAAAAGTTTTTAGAGATGTAGTGTACTAGACTTTAAACAACTACTTTATCTATAATGCATAGATGAGCGTAGACTAAAGCTCATTGTAGTTAGCCACATTGTTTCTTCAGTAGGAACAGAAACCATACAGAGTTGATGTTTTCCTTGTGTTTAGAAGATGCATCATGACTTGATGTCCTGGTTTCAGTTAGAACAGAGTTAATTTTCTTCCTAGTAGCTGGTAGAATGCTATGTTTTGGCTTAGGATGAGAAGAGTGCTGATAACACCCCGATGTTTTAATTGTTGCAGAGCAGTGCTTATACTGAGCCAAGGACATCTCAGCTTCTTGCTCTGTCCTGCCAACAGGCAGGCTGGGGGTGCAGTAAGAGCTGGGAGGGGACAGACCCAGGACAGGTGACCCAAACTAGCCAAAGGGGTATTCCATACCATCTGACGTCATGCTAAACAATATATAGGGGTGGCTAGCCGGGAGAGGGGAGCTGGACTGTTCAGGGTTAGGCTGGGCATCGGTCAGCGGGTGGTGAGCAATTGTATTGTGCATCACTTGTTCGTACACATTATTATTAGTAGTACTATTATCATCATTGTATTATTATTATTATTGTTATTGTTATTTTCCTGTCTTATTAATCTGTCTTTATCTCAACTCACGGGCTTCACTTTTCATTTCTCTCCCCCGTCCCAGAGAGGGAGGGGGGAGGATGAGCGAACGGCTGTGTGGTGTTTAGCTGCCGGCCGGGTTAAACCATGACACTTGAATATACTTATCATGGGTTGCACAAAGTATGAAAGTACTGTACCAAAACATTTTTATTTTCATTTTTAGAAATCTGAAATAAATGTAATTTTGTTAAAGAAAAAAAAATACTGTAAAGAAGAGAAAAAAAAAAAAGCCTTCTGATTTGAAACAGGACTGGTTTTGTACCTCCTTGTTTTATTCTTATCTGTGCTACAAAGTCTCTCTAAGTTTCTCTGGCCATGTCAGTGAGGGTTAGGTTGGTGTTTTCAATCATTATTTAAAGCAACAGAACAGGAAGCAGTCTTCTGTTTTAATAACAAAGAGGCAAACATTATATCGTATCTTACTGTTACTCATTTTAGATGTGCAAAATCTGGGTTCAGTTCCTTATGTAGCCACAATGGTTTAAATCTATGTCATTTACTTTAAGACTATCTACTCATTACACACACTAGACGTTATCTGGCTGTTTTCCAGTCATCATGTTGTAACCTCGACATTAAGAAAATAATTCAAGGAAGCATGAACGAAGCTCTTAACTAATTGATTAGAGTACTCACCTTAAGGCAATGAAATTTGGGTTCCTATTTCTGTTCCTATAGTTCAAAGACTACTTAATGTAAAAATGGAAATAGCCTTGAGATGAGAACTTTCCTCCAAAAATAGGTAAATAGGTGCTTTTTTTTTTTTTTTTTTTTTTTTTTTTTTTTTTTTTTTTTTTTTCCCTCTTATGGAACAGAAAAAAACTCTGGATCCTATTTTCCTGATAAATGTTTTCTGATTTGACCCCTGATTACAAAATGCAAAATGGATGGTTGAGAACACCACCTTTTTAACAGCAATGTTTTAAAACAATGTGGTTGTGAGCTGCACCCTGTGTTGGATGGTCAGCACTACAGAGCACAGCACATTACTCCATGGAGCTTCCCAGAATTTAGCATTAGATCACATGGAGCCACTCTTGATACTGCTGTGTTGCTTTGCTGTTCAGGAAACTTCAGGCATACTCATATGTCTCTCTTGGCTGGAAGTGCCTTCAAGTTTAGAAAACAGATGTTGCTTTGCTGCTCAGATCACAATTTTTCACCCAAGCATCTCCATTTTCTCCAAATCCTGCTTTAGATGTTTAAATCCATTATTGGCTCTCTCAATCTCTGCACTGCTTACCTTCCCCATGTAAATGGGAATATTCATACTTCCTTCATCCCCTTTATCTTCCATATTTCCTGATATCAGTTATATAGGACATGTCTGTTTGTTTGCAGTAATTCTTACAAGTCTTTTTCTTTTGCGGACTCTTCAGACCCTTACTAGGACACGAATTTGCAATAAGAGTTGGGTTCAAGGTGCTAAATAATACAGGGAATGTTATTTCTTGCTAGGAAAGAAAAATAAATAAATAAATAAATTGGTGGCAATATGAGATAGTAATTTAGGACACGGAAGACAATAGTGCTACAATCTCAGGGAAGGTTTGTAACACTGGTAAAATGAAACACAGTGATGTTAATACATCTCTGCAGGGAACACATAAGTGAAATGTAACAAACATGAGATATGGAGATACTGTCAGAAATGAATTTGAGCAATATAATTGCATATTCATTTCATTTTACTTACATGTTCCCTAGACCATCACTGACATTTCACATACAGTGCTGTAAGAATTATGTTATTTTTTACATCATCAAGTTCAGGTGGTCAATAATGCACAATATGGATGAAATTCCAGGTGTGAAAACACAGCCCATAGCAGCTCCTGTGTTGTACTTGTAGTGTACAAGAGAACTCCTAAAAATAATAAGCCTTTGAACCCTCTGAAACCCTGGATAAATTTTCAGTGATTGCTGTGCCATTTAACACAGAGGTATTCACCTGAGGCTAAGATCATAGCCCAATGTCTATGATGTGATGAAGCTTGCAGCTATAAAGCCCTGATGTGGCCAGTGCTTCTTTCAAGAATCACTCAGTCAAGAACTGTTGTTTATGAGCTGTGCTACATCCAAAAATTTACCAGGCATTAAACAAAACAAACAAACAAGCAAACAAACAAAAACACAACCCAAACAAAAAAAATAACCTATGAAAAAAAGTAATTTTATATTAAGTTAAGTATTTATGACCTGAAAGAGTGGGGAGTTTTAATCATGCACTTTTTTTGTATAAGTGGGAAGTGAAATTTCCCTTTGAAAGAAAACAATTAATCTTTTTCAAATAATAATAATAGAATAGATGCTAATGCTAATGTTAAAACAGTATATTTAAAAACTTCAAAAATGCTGAATGTTTTTTGGGCTGAAAGTTTTCACTGAATTTAAGTTGAATTTGAAAAAAAAAAAAAAAAAAAGGTGAGCGAGTTATATATATATATATATATATATATATATAGTACACAGAGTATTTGCCAAAGATGTAGCTGTTCTAGGAAACCATCCTGACAGAAGTGGAACTGCAGTGAATACTTTCCATGAACTGAAATTGCCTCTTGTTTCATACTTCCATACTAAATGGCTTGATTGATTGATTGACCTTCGTTCATGAGCTTGTCAAAATACAGGTTTTGGTGCACATGACTCAAAATCATTTGTACAGTTTTCTGTGCAAGTGAAATATTGGGAATTTTCAGGGTTCCAGGATAAAGTTACTTTCAGAACATGAGTTCAGTACAATATGGCTGGAAGAATGATAACCCAGAAAAACTGAAAGGAGAAATAAAACACTATAGTTTTACTAACAAAATAATTAGCTATTAGAAAAGAGTTCAGAGAATAATACAATGCTTGCACTATCTAATATTTTAAATAGGGTATATTGTAAAGAACAGTCAAATAACATTGGTCAAAAGAGAAAATAAAATGAAACACTTAAAAAAATTCATTGCCTAATCTTCTCCTTCTGAGCAACATCTCTGAGTACTGATAGCTCTCAGAAGATTTTTGAAGATTTCTATATTTGGAGAGTCCACAATCTCCCAGAAAATCTATTTTAGCTATTTCACTATTCTTACCATACTACCAATACTTACGTTACCATTTTCTTATATTCTAATCCTAATCGCAACCTTTGTTGCATTTTAAATCCATCAGTTCTTCTATTTAGTAGAACATGGAGAATAAGTTGCTCCTTCTCTTGTTGCAGTGTTTCATATACCTGAAGAAACTTATACCCGAAGAAACTTTTTTTTTTTTTTTTTTTTTTTTAAGGTTAAAGAATCTTCATTCAGTCTTTTCTTTCCAGTTTTGTTTTCTAGAATCCCAGTTGTTCTTATTATTCTACTGAGCTCTCTTTAATTTTTCATCCTTCATAAGCTACAGTGCCTGAAATTGAAAAAAGAAATCCAGCTGAGGCTTTAACAGAGCAGAGTAAAGCACAAGATTTTTTTGCAAGCTGTCTATATATTTCAATATGGTGTCATACCTTTCAGTATGTTGTATAACTTCTTACAAAGGTGTGGAACTGTTGATTCACATTTACATTGTGATCCAACTAGATCTTTTTTTTCAATGATTTTTTTTTTCCCCTAAATTCCTATTTCTGACCTTAAAACTTCGTAATCTGTGAAATTCTTGTAAATCACTACAACTTGCTTCTTGCTCTTGTGACTATACCCACAAGTTTTTTCCTCTCTGCAGAACTCAGTATTTATCACTAAATTTCTTGTTCACAGAGCAGTTCATCTGTTTAAACTGAAAGACCCAGAAGAGAAGAGCACACAAATCATTTGAATAAGATGTAAGCAGAGTCATAGAATTATAGAATGCTTTAGGTTGGAAGAAGCCTTAAAGATCATCTAGTTTCAACCCCCCTGCCATGGGAAGGGACACTTCCCACTAGACCAGGTTGCTCAGAGACTCATCTTGGCTTTAAGCACTTCCAAGGATGGGGCATCCACAATTTCTCTGGGATACCTGTTCCTCACCACAAATACTTTATTGGGAAAATCTATTTTAAATCTACCATCTTTTAGTTTAAAGCCATTACTCCTTGTCCTATCACTGCACTCCCTGACAAAGAGTACCTCCTCATCTCTTTTTGTAGGCCCCCTTTAGGTACTGGAAGGCTGTTATATGGTCTCATTGGAGCCTTCTCTTCTCCAGGATGAACAACCCCAATTCTCTCAGCCTGCCTTCATAAGAGAGGTGCTCCAGACCCTTGATCATCTTTGAGGCCCTCCTCTGGACTCACTCTAAGATGTCCATGTCTCTGTTGTCCTGGGGGTCCCAGAGCTGAACAGTGCTCCAGGTGGAGTAGCACAAGAGCAGATTAGAGGGTGAGAACCACCTTCCTTGACATACTGGTCATGCTTCTTTTCATGCAGCTCAGAATATGCTTGGCTTTCTGGTCTGCAAGTGCACATTGCCCACTTTTCAAGATGAGCTTCTAATCAACTAACCTTCCAAAGTCCTTCTCCTCAGGACAACTCTCAATCCATTTTCCACAAAGCCTTTAGTTGTGCTTGGGATTGACCCAACCCAGGTTCAGGATTTAGCACTTGTTGAACTTCATGAGGTTCACACAGGCCCACCCCTCAAGCCTGTCAAAGTCCCTCTGGATGGCATCTCTTCCCTCCAGCACACTGATTGCACCACACAGCTTGGTGTCATCAACAGACTTGCTGAGGGTGTGCTCAATCCCACTGCTCATGTCACCAGCAAAGATATTAAACAACACTGTTCCTATACCAACCTTTGAAGAATGCCACTTGTCAATGATTTCATTCCATCTCACATGCAGAATTTCTTCCTTCCTGAGCTTTGCAAAGCTTCTGTTGGCATAGTCATCACGTTTCTCAAGGTCCCAGGTCTGAATCCATATAATCTGATGTATTGAAAACTTCCTCCACAAATTTTCTGAGTGCCTAATGCTCCAGGAGAAGATACTGAACTGCACTGACACTGATATCAAACCCTGAGGTACCTCATTCATTACCGACCTTCAGACTTCAAACTATTTAATATGTCCTTGGAGCTCACTGGAGCAGCTACTTTTCAGTCCAGTTAAGAAAACTATCCCACCACACATTCTCAGGCTCTGAGTGATAATGTGGAAGACACTGACAAATGCCTTACTGAAGTGAAAGTTACAGGAACAGTTATCCCTTATCTTCACAGTCAGTCATTTCTTCACAGAAGGCAATCAGGTTGGTCAGGTATGATTTGCCTTTGTAAATCTGTAGTGACTGTTCCTGATTGCCTTCTTGTCACATGCATGGTCATAAATGGATGCCAGGATGATATACATACTCCATCCATACTCCATCCTTCCAGGGATAGAGCTTAGTTTGACCAGCTGATAGTACCTCAGATTGTCCTTACTATTTTTAGATATAAACCTGATCTGTCTTTGCCATGATTTTTAAATATTATTAACAGCTTTGTAATTACATTGGTCAACTCTTCTACAGGCCCAGTTAATAACCCAGTTTTTAATACCTGTCCTATTGCTACCTAACCATTCTTTTTTTCTAAACCATGCTGGCTTGCCTGGTAAGATAGAGGAAAAAACAAAGTATTTCAGGTTTCCTACTAATCCATTGCCAAGATATGATCCTCATCCATCAATGTTCATTTATTTAGTGGTTAACTGATTTTTTTCTCCATTACTCTCTCACTAAAAGAGATTCTTAGGTCATCAAACACACTGAATGCTACAGTACTGTTTACCTTAATAGCATGCCATCTCCTTACCTGCAGTAGTCTCACTGTCCCCTAAAAATGTTCCTGCTGTTGGGTTGTTCTTTGGGGCAGAAGTTCCGTGTTACATGGCATTCCAGAAATGAAGAAGAGGGTTAGTATTTCAAACTAAGGGACTAGGTTTAGTGGATATTTTTCACAGAATCACAGAATCACAAAATTTCTAGGTTGGAAGAGACCTCAAGATCATCGAGTCCAATCTCTGATCTAACAAGTCCTCCACTAAACCATATCACTAAGCTCTACATCTAAACGTCTTTTAAAGACTTCCAGGGATGGTGACTCCACCACTTCCCTGGGCAGCCCATTCCAATGTCTAACAACCCTTTCAGTAAAGAAGTTCTTCCTAACATCTAACCTAAAACTCCCCTGGTGCAACTTTAGCCCATTCCCCCTCGTCCTGTCACCAGGCACGTGGGAGAACAGACCAACCCCCACCTCGCCACAGCCTCCTTTAAGGTACCTGTAGAGAGCAATAAGGTCGCCCCTGAGCCTCCTCTTCTCCAGGCTGAACAAGCCCAGCTCCCTCAGCCGCTCCTCACAGGACTTGTTCTCCAGACCCCTCACCAGCTTTGTTGCCCTTCTCTGGACTCTCTCAAGCACCTCAATGTCCTTCTTGTAGCAAGGGGCCCAAAACTGAACACAGTACTCGAGGTGTGGCCTCACCAGAGCTGAGTATGGGGGGACAATCACTTCCCTACCCCTGCTGGCCACACTGCTTCTTATACAAGCCAGGATGCCATTGGCCTTCTTGGCCACCTGAGCACACTGCTGGCTGATATTCAGCTGACTATCAACCAATACTCCCAGGTCCTTCTCTGCCTGGCAGCTTTCCAACCATTCATCTCCCAGTCTGTAGCTCTTCTTGGGGTTATTGCACCCCAGGTGCAGGACCTGGCACTTGGCCTTATTGAACTTCATGCAGTTGACCTCAGCCCATCGGTGCAGCCTATCCAGATCCTCCTGCAGAGCCTTCCTACCCTCAAGCAGATCGACACATGCGCCTAACTTGGTGTCATCTGCGAACTTACTGACAGTGCACTCAATGCCCTCATCCAGATCATCGATGAAGATACTAAAGAGGACTGGCCCCAGCACCGAGCCCTGGGGAACGCCACTAGTGACCAGCCTCCAACTGGATTTGACTCCATTCACCACGACTCTTTGGGCCCAGCTATCCAGCCAGTTTCTAGCCCAATGAAGCATACGCTTTTGATACTGATCACTCCAAGACTCCTTTCATCAGTAGGATATTCATTAATGACATAAGAGATTTTGGTTCCTTGCTTTCCAAGTTTGGTCATCTTTCTGGCCTAGCCTTTCCCCCTTAGCTAGTATAGTCAAGTGATGTGCAGCATCCTCAGTCAGAGGCCTAGAATGTGTGCAATTCTGTGCACAACACTAATAACTATGTTAGGTTAAATGAAGCTCTAGCAAAACATTTTTTCTGAGCATGCAAAACTGACTTTAAAATTTTTGTTTTCCCCAAGTGTTTAGAACTGGTAAATTTATACATATTTTTTAAAAGATGATGAAAAGCCTTCCCATTGCAAATGTGATTCCTGGGCTTCAAAACACAGTTCAACTTTATAAAATGAGGTTATGAACACTGTAATGTTAATTTTTCCCTAATTCAATTCC
Source organism: Aythya ferina (assembly GCF_964211825.1). Taxonomy (NCBI): domain Eukaryota; kingdom Metazoa; phylum Chordata; class Aves; order Anseriformes; family Anatidae; genus Aythya; species Aythya ferina. The sequence continues at coordinate 106,460,098 of NC_140298.1, read as the reverse complement.
CCCAAATGGTTCAGTTTTTTGATTGATTGTTACCCACCAAAGAAACAGCCTCAGGCAGGCATCTGTCATTACAAAAATCACCCCAAATCATTAATATTTTGCAAAATTATAAGCTATAACAACGGTGACTTGAAAAATGAGGTGGCAGGGAGCCTCAGTACTACATTATGCTACTGCATTCCTGCAGCAGTAAGTTATTAGTAATGACTGTATATTTAGTAAACTTCTTGAACTACACATACACACATGCACATATTCATAAATGGGTGCACAATTTTTGTTTAAATGTGCTTTGGATTTGTGTAGTTCTTTGTTACAACACCTAGGCACAAAAGATCTGTAGTAATAGTGAAATGGCATTCTGAATTCAGAATGTCCATACTTTTGTGTTTTGATGCCTCAGCTTTCATGTTATTTTTGTTGTTTCTTTCATCTTTAATTTTACCAAGAGATTCATATTAGATGCATTATTAATCCCTGCAACACTGCCTTTCCTTTTTCTGCACAGTGTGAGAGATTTCTGGCTTCAATAGAAATAATAATGTGTGAGATTATTTTCTACATTTAATATGTGAATAAACAAATAAACAATGTGGATTTGCTAAAATCTCTATGCATTATAATTTTCTTCCAAAGATTTCACTGATGCATTAGGACTGAGAGGCATGAACAATCATCAAAAGCTTTTAAGCAATGATTTTGGTTGTGTATTTTATAAGCTGAGAAATCTCAGCATGCAGTGCATTATAGCACATACTACACTGGAAAATAAACAAAAATGTGAGGCATATTAACTGAACTTTCTATATGGGCTTGACATACATTAAATGAAACACAATTCCAACATGTTGATGAACTGCAGAAGAGGCAATTAAATGTCTCACCGATGATGGTTAATGGTACCAATTAGAGATTTGAAATGTAAGTGATAGTTATGATGCCTGCAACTTTGAGAGACAGGAGGAAGGGCAATAAGAGATTTTTAATGGCAACTGGAAAGCTTCATAGTTTGGGGTCTGTTTCTTTTTTCTTTTATATATTCATATTTATATATTTTTATATCTTTATATATATTGGGGGTAAAGCTGATTACAGACACTGCTTCTCTTTGAATTAAAATGTGTATCATTATTTTGGTAGTTTTACTTATTGAGCAGACAGTATTACAGTTTCTCTATGAGCAAACAAGTGAGCAAAAAAGATAAAAATTTCTGGCCATAATATTTCTACATAACTGCAATAAATGGAAACTCATAGGGCTTCACTGATCACAGCAAGATCATCTGATGGAGATCAGGCATCTATTCAAGTCTGGGAGCAATAACAATAATCCACTCACATAGAAAATTAATACTGAAAGTGTATTTTGGGGTCTAAACATCAGCAGGCAAAAGGTAGTGTGTTTTTGTAAAGTAGTGTTGTGCTTTTGTATCTGACCTCTTTTCTTCTATTAAAAACAATGACCATTGCAATGGTTAATGTTTCTTGAAACACTAAATTGGTATTTTATTTATTATTTTATTTTATTTTATTTTATTTTATTTTATTTTATTTTATTTTATTTTATTTTATTTTATTTTATTTTATTTTATTTTATTTTATTTATTTTTAAGCAATGCTAAGCCATAAAGAAATTAGAGTATTTAATATGCATGTTTGCAGTTAATACATCTCCACAGATACTTGACTTTTTATTTTATTTTTTTTTTTTCAGAGGAACTGCCAAGGTGATTGGGAAGACTTGCTGGAGTGTTTTTTTTTGTTTTGTTTTGTTTTGTTGTTTTTTTTTTTTTTTTTTTTGTTTTTGTTTTTTGTTTTTTGTTTTTTGTTTTTACTGTCTAACAGTAGTTCAAACTGAGGAGAGAATAACTGATTGTTTTTAAAGTAACATATTGTGAGCCAGCAGTGTGCCCTGGTGGCCAAGAAGGCCAATGGGATCCTGGTGTGCTTTAAAAGGACTGTGGCCAGCAGGTCAAGGGAGGTGATCCTTCCCCTCTACTCTGCCCTGGTCAAGCCTCACCTTGTACCGTGTCCAGTTCTGGGCTTCCTGGTACAAAAAAAGACAGGGATCTCCCAGAAAGAGTCCAGCGGAGGGCCACAAAGATGATATGGGGCCTGGAGCATCTTCACTATGAGGAAAGGCTGAAAGGCCTGGGTCAGTTCAGCCTTGAGAAAAAAGTCTGAGAGGAGATCTTATCAATGTTTACAAATACCTGAGGTGTGGGAGACAGTGGGATTTGGCCAACCTATTTTCAGTAGTTTGTGGGGACAGGACAAGGGACAATGGCCACAAGACGAAGTTCCTCACCAACATGCGAAAGAACTTCTTCGCAGTGAGGGAGACAGAGCACTGGAACAGGCAGCCCAGGAAGGTTGTTGAGTCTCCTTCTCTGGAGATAGTCAAGGCCCGTCTGGACGCCTACCTGGGTGGGCAACCTGCTCTAGGGAACCTGCTTTGGCAGGGGGGTTGGACCCGATGATATCTGGATGTCCCTTCCAACTCCTTCAATTCTGTGATTCTGTGATATTAAAAGAGAGTAAATAAATAAATAAATAAATAAACTGCACGGTTTAAGCAACACAGTTTCAAGAGCCACCACAGAAATTGACTGTGGAAGATGTGACTTGTTATGAACTTGTTACATGAAATAGTGCTAAATAAGTATAAAATACCCCTGTTCTGCTTTGGAAAGGTATATGTTACATTACAAGGCAATGGAGATCGGTGCTGTCGGTTTTGGTGAAGCTACTTCTGATATAAACCATTATATCTGAGATGAGATTATTGTCTATTAAGGCTTCATTTAGACTTATTCTCATTGTAATCCTCAGTGAAAAATACTTCAAAGCAGAAAACAAATGTAATTGGGTATAATTCATGATTCATGGAACAACACCTTCTGTTTCAAGTTAGGACTGAAAAATACTAGGAGGCGTGCTAACATAATGTGAGACAAATCCAGAAATGGTGAAAATGACTGTACCTCCATTGTTTTCAACATGTGTGCATCTGTTCAGACTCACTTATGCGTATTCAAATTGGAATTCAGCAAAGCTATTATCAGACTTTTAATAAGAAATATAAGCACAAGGCAGCTGGAGCTGGTGCTTTCTACTGTTCTTGGTTTTGTTGTTGTGGCTGGTATTCCTCATGAAATAAACAAGCACTGTTAGAAATATCCTCTTCTTGAAAATTTAATAGAATTTAATCCATAAATACTTCTCTAAATACCTCTACTTTACTAATCATATTCACTGCAAAAGTCATAAAATAGATGAGGCAGTGAAAATGTTTAGGAAATCTTAGAACTAATAATGATAATGACACCACTAGAACAGTTGGAGCACAACACACAAAGACACAGCAAGATGTTATAGCAAGCTCAGTGTACTCTATGCAGAATCAGCGGTAATCCAGGACTGAATAACTGGTATTACAGGCTGCACTGGAGCTGGTGCTGGCTTCTGGGATTGGTTTGTGCTAGCAGAGCCAAAAATAACATAAATGTTCATTTGATATTTAGAACACTTCCTCTCTCTCAGCATTCATTCTCTTTTCTGTCTCTTTACAGTGTTTAGACTGAAACTTTTTGTTTTATCAATATCATTTTTTATCTTTAGCTCCAGTTTGTCAAAGAAAGAAGGTTCATGTCTTCTATATCATTTGGAGGTGCAATACTCAGTAGGCCAGTGGTGTTATGCCACATCAGATCCAGGTATGTCACCCAGAGCCGCAGAGCTCTGCTGCTGACTCACCTGGCTGCGAGGTGTTAGGTGTTTTTGCAGAAAGGCATGCTTAATATGCCTTGACTTCTCTTGGCAGGCAACCCAGGAAAATAAACAAGTTAAGTTTCTGAGTCTGAGAGAACTGAAGAATAAAGAAAAATCCAAATGGAGTAAACTCTCAGCTAAGCACTGAAGAAGCAAAACTGCAGTTATGCAGTATGTATTTTTTATTTTTTTTTAATTTGTATTGGGTCATTTTGAATGTGTATATTGTATGCATGAGTGTGTATGTTCATGTTCACATGTGTTAGGAGCCCAGTGGAATTACCACCAACAATACTTCCAGAAGAATAATTTACAAGCTGATCTTTGCTGGAGTTTATTGATAGTAATATTAATAAAATTGGAAACAAGATCAGTTATGTTGCATTATGGAGGATGGTTGAGGAACCTAAATAGAGCAAATCATAAATAGAATAACTTAATTCAAAGCACAGAACAACCAATGAGGTATTTGCAGTGAATTAGGTATGTGCCTAGCCCAGGCCTGCTACCTTCTAAAATCAGCATACCTCATCTTACCCAAATATGAGGTGTGTTCATCCTCTGTGAAGTCCTTGTATCCCCATGTAGAAATTTATCTTAAATTTGATAATGTATAATTAGCTAATAGTAGACTGTACTTCATAAGATTACCAATGGTTATATTGTCATAAATAACTGATAATCTGGCAAATAATATTGTAGGAAGTTAATTAGTACATAGCAATATATGCCTTAGGAAGATAAGCTTGTTTCAGAGACTCTGTTTTCCTGACTCTGATTGATGATTCCCTTTCAGCTTAATAACAGTTCAAATCTGGGATCAAAAACTACATCTTGCTAATGTCTTGAAGTTATTGAGTTATTATTTGGAGTACTGTAACTACTCTAAAGTAGTTATTGCCTATGGGGATGCTATAAATATTTTTTGTCCCTTTGGTATTTTTCATCTATACCACATGACAAAATGCTTTGTAGTACTAACCTGATCAATTACAGAGATTTATGTAATAGTGACTCAAAGAAACTGAGAGATTCTGGCAAACAAGAAAATATACATATTCAGAACAAAACTGAAAATAAACGAAAAGCCAGTGAAGATAAGGGGTGCCAGGAAATGCAAATCCTAGTAATAACGCAAAATAAATGGAAACAAGAAAACATGCACAGACAGGTAAAACCTAGCTACAGAATACCCCATTTTCCAGACTGCAATATTAGCATTTTGTATTTACTTGTCTTCTATTCTTCGAAGTGACCATATTTATAGCCAGTTTCTGTTCAAATCATTGAAAATAGATAAAACTGCAATGTTTCGTTTTAAGTTCGATGTATGTGTCATTTTTTTTTTTTTTTTCTGTCTAGTGCCCTCTTCTGCTTCTATTGTAATCATGAGTAAAAAGCTCAAATAAAAAATCTCAGTACAGGATTGAGACTCAGAGTACTAAATAAAGTTAAAATGAATATTATTCAAGAGTTAATGGAGTTAATATTTTTAGTACTTATTAATTTAAGAAAAAACAAAACCAAAACCAAAACAAAACACAAACTTTAGATCGTCATCAAGAAAAGCTTTAGAGTTAAAAAGAGAAATAAAATGAACAAGAAAAACAAAAACCAACAAAAAAAAAAATACCCTGTATTTGTTACAAAACTTTTTCCCCTTCCTCCTTAAAAACACTCCAAAGACCAAAACTTACATTGGCTTTGGTTGTGAATGAATCTAAGAGAACAATTGTTTTTGTGGGATAGAAAATAATTAGCCTCTCAGTCTACCTCAATAAACTTGACAGGCTAGAGCCTGTGCAGTGCACTGTGTGTATATATATGTATAAGCATATGTGTATACATGTGCAGGTGTGTATATATATTTATGTATACATGTATATGTATATATTTGTGCATGTGTGCACATGTATGTAGGTATATCTCAGATGGGATATGTAACATCTCCTTGTCAAAGAAGGATGGCTTTTGCTTGCTGGGAGAAGTCCCCTGCAGTTGTTGCCATCCCTTCCAAATGCATCCAGGGTTTGTTCAGGGCAATGTTAGGCGGCAGGAACCAAAGCAAGAGTCCTGCAATTAATAAAGACTCTAGGAAACCATTCCCCAGCCTTATAAGCACAGTCCTTGGGGTCACCTCTACACTGTGCAGGATGGCGTGAGTTAGAGGGACTGTCCTGGTTGCTAGCCAGTGTACTACTGTGGAAAAAAAGCAGTAGCTGCCTTGGAAAAGGGGACTAAAATGCACAGGAAGATCAGGCAAACAACGTTTAAGACATCTCTCAGTCTGCTTTGTGTCTTGTGGCTTATCAGAGGGCAGTGAAGCACATTTAAGCAATTTACAGGGATGCCTCAAAGATGTTCTGGAAGGCCACAATCCAGCATGTTATCACATGTGTCAGCCAGACGTCCACTAAGTGAAAGATAATGGCAGCTATGGGTGCAGCCTCTCTGCTGCACCACCGACACCACAGCTTATGCAGGTTGCAGAGGCTATGTGCACCCTTCTGGGGGTGTGAGAAGGAGGATGAAAGCAGGAGGAAGGGATGGGTAGTAATCGGATACTTTGTGGGAGGCAGAGATGTAATTCTAGCAGGAAAAAATTATGTAGCTTTGCTGTACATAAAATTGTTAAACTGGTGTACTTTCTGTTTAAATCTGTGAATGTTAGACTTTTTTTTTTTTTTTTTTTTTGCTTTGGTAGTTGGACTGAAAAATTAGGAAGAGAAATAATTTAGCGTTGGTCTGTCATTCAAAGGTTATTAATATTTTTATTTGCTATTGATTAATTGTAATTGTCAGACTCCAAGAGATTCTAAAATGAAAAAAAAAAAAAAGCCTTCAACATAACAAACATTTACACAAAACTCTTTAATTGAAGACTAATGTTTTATTTGGAAATTTTAAGTTTCTTCAGTGATATTATTTGCTGTATTTTCACTAAATTGATACATATTTACCCTTCTCTATGACACTTTCTGAGAGATTTTGTAAGAATCAAAATCATGCATTTGGACTTCAGCAAGATTATGACTGGCAAGCAAAGCCTAACAGACTTACATGGCCTGTGGGCACTCAAAGTAATAGATATAATATGGAAGCTATTATCAAAGTTAATTTGATTCTGGAACATTAAAATAGTCTTGTACAGATTTCAAATATCATTTCACTTCCTGCTATGTGCACTGTGTAGCTACTGAATCCTTCCCGATGCAGATGCAGAAGAGTGGCTGCTTGCAGTTTTCCGTCTGCTGCAGCATGAACTATGGAATGGGTTTGAGCTCAGGCTTACAACAGCTATTCTTTGCGCAGACTTGTGAAAATGACACATCCTTCTTGTCAGACAATCCAGCCAGGCCAACAAAGCCAGGCTGTCCTGTCATCAACATTTTATTTGTGATTTTATATTTTCATGCAAGTTTCAAGTGAGGACACGACATGAGTAGATCTGTAGCATGCATTACCACCTATTTACTAGTATTTGAACAATATGTTACTGACCATTTTAATAAAAATAGCAAACATTTCCTGGTGGAACAAGAGAAATTTTATGTAAAGTACTTTGCTGATGATAAGAGAAGATTTATAAGATTGTTTTCTTTCCAGTACCCAGACTGGAAAACAGTTCCTATCCCAGATAAAGTATCAAGTTGTATAACATATGATTTTGTCCTACGAGAGGCACACCTGTTTTTTTCCCTTTGACTTATCATCGAGTTTGACTTGGCATGGTTTGGGTTGGAAGGGACATTAAAAGTCACTTAATTCTAATCCCCCTGCCATGGACAGGGACACCTCCCACCACACTAGGATGCCCAAAGCCCCATCCAACCTGGCCTTGAATAACTCCAGGGCTGGGGCATCTACAGCTTCTCTGAGCAATCTGTTCCAGTGTCTCACCACCCTGAGAGTGAAGAATTTCTTCTGAATCTAATCTAAATCTATCCTCTTTCAGTTTAAAGCTCCTTGACATATCACTACACTCCCTGACAAAAAGTTCCTCCCCAGCTTTTCTGTACCCTTTAGGTACTGGAAGGCTGCTATAAGGTCTCGCCAGAGCTTTCACTTCTCCAGGCTGAACAAACCCAACTGAAATAAAGATGTTGGAAATTCTGAAAAGTCCAAGGGGAAATTTAATATTTTTTTCTTAACTTCCATTCCATTCAATATTCTAAAATACTCCTGAGTCCATTTAGATTAATTTACTTACAGTAAAGTTCTCTTCTTCTCAGTCTTTCATATGTCATGTGTAAGCAGAATACATCTGTGCAGAAGTTGACAGTAGTGGTTTATTAATTCTTTCAAGCAAGCAAGCAGAAGAATGTACATGACAATTAAAGATAATTCAGCACTCAAATATGAACAAAAGAAATGTTAATATGCCTGTCAATAACTCAGCTCAAAGAAATAGAAAGGAAAAGGAAAATAAAAGGATATAAGTCATTTCCGAGTCTTTTTTTTTTTTTTTAACGTACTACAAAATTTGTAAAAGCACTGCCAGACAGTGCATGCCAACTTGTCTTTTAAAAACTTTCTTTCATGGTTTATACTTCATTGTGAATATTCACTCTAGCTGAATACTTGGTTTTGTGGAGTTTAATTGGGCCACACTGTTTCCGATACAAGCCAGGATGTTTGATGTTGGACAAATTTTCAGAAACAACAAACAAGCAAACAGAAATAATCAGCCACACTACTAGTCTCAGCATTTATTTATAGTTATTTTTTTAATGTCACAAGGATTTGAACAATATTGAATTTTTGAGATTTGTATGACTGTCTTAGATATATGGAGAAATGAAGATATATTTTCCCCCCAATATTCTTACAGTAATAATGTTTTTATTGATGCATTTTAAAGGTTGTCATTTTCACTTTTAAGAAATATGTAAATCAAACAGGAGGGTGGCACATATCAGAGCCAAGTGTAGTAAACGTGTGTTGCACTGTGTACACTAAGTAGTTATGACAGTGTAATCTCTGTCTGAAATAAACCTTCTATTTCCCTGTTTTACAAGAATAAGACACAGACTTCTGAAATATTTCATATTTTAACATGCCATCAAAAAACAAGCAAACAAACAAAACAAAAAAAAAAAAAAAAAAAAAAGAAAAAAGAAATAAACAACCAAGAACCCTGAAGTAATGCACAATGATTATATAACAAAGAAAGTGGACAGCAAGGCCAGCAATTGAAGCCTGGTTCAAAGGAGATTGATTTCATTAGCACCTAATGTTAGATGTTTACAAGAAATGTACCTACAGTTCAGCTAGTAGCCTTAGCCTCCTGGAGTAATCTATGGGGAGAAATAGGCAATGGAAAAACAGTTTCTCAGGTCTGTTTTATAGGAAATAATGAATGACAACTACTAATGCTTATTTCTCTTCCTTGTTTGTCAGAGGAATCTAGACCACCAGTTCAGATGTCAACTCCTATTCTCTAAATGTCTGCAGTTACTCAACTGCGTTTAACTTAGATACCCTTCTAGGTAAGATTTACCATTTCCTGGATAACTTTCTGAGGTTGTCTTAAGTTAAATGGATCTGAACCAGATAACATGGTATAAGTGAACTAATAAGTCATTTTGAAAGTTCATAGGTCTATGGAGCCAGATAGGATTTATCCAAGAGTACTGAAGAAGCTGGTAGAAGTGCTCACCAAGCTACTTTCAATAATTTACTTGCAGTCCTGGATAACTGGGAGGTCTCAGTTGACTGGAGGTTAGTGAATGTGTCTCTAATCTACAAGATAGGAAGGAAGGACAATGCAGGGACTTACAGACCTGTCAGTTTGACCTCAGTACCTGGTAAGGTTATTGAACAGATCATCACAAATGTCTTCACATGACATTTATGGGACAATCAAGTGAATAGAAGAAGCCAGAAAGGGGTTATGAAAGGCAGGTGTTTCCTGGCTAATCTGATCTCCTTCTATGATAAGGAGACCTGTTTAAGAGACGAAGAAATATCTGTGGATGTTGTTTACCTGGATTTTAGTAAAGTGTTTGACATTGTTTCCCACAGTATTCTCCTGAAGAAACTGGCTGCTCATGGCTTGGACATGTGTACAGTTCACTGGGTGAGGAATTGGCTGGATGGCTGTCCTCAAAGAGTCATGGCTAATGGAGTTCAAATCATTTGTCAGCCAGACAGCTGTGGTGTTCCCCAGGGCTTGGTGCTGGGGTTGGTTTTATTTAACATTTTTATCAATCATTTAGGTGAGGGGATTGAATTCACCCTCAGGAAGTTTGCAGAAGATACTGAGATGAGTGCAACTGTTGATCATAGAATCATAGAATGGCTTGGGTTAAAAAGGACCTTAAAGATCATTGAGTTTCAACCCCGCTGCTCTGGACAGGGTTGCCAACCACTAGAGCAGGCTGTCCAGAGCCACATCCAGCCTGACCTTGAATGCCTCTGGGGATGGGGCATCCACAACCTCTCTGGGCAACCTGTTCCAGAGGTTGATCTGCTGTAGGAAGGCTTTGCAGAAGGATCTGCATAGGCTAGATTGATGGGCTGAGTCCATTCACATGATATTCAATAAACCTAAATGCCAAGTCTTTCACATACCCCATGCTAGAAAGTTGCCTGCCAGAAAAGGACCTGGGGGTGCTGGCTGACAGCCAGCTGAACATTAGCCAGCAGCATGACAGGTAGTCAAGAAGGTCAATGGCATCCTGGCTTGTATCAGAAATAGCATGGCCAGCAGGGTTAGGAGTGTGACTGTCCTCTTGTATGAGGCACTTGTGGGACTGTGTTTTAAATATTGTCTTAAGTTTTGGGCCCCTCACTTCAAGAATAATATTTGGGTTGCTCAAGCATGTGCAGAAAAGGACAACAATGCTGGTGAAGAAACTAGAAAACAAGACATAAGGATTGACTGAAGGAACTGGGGCTGTTTAGTCTGGAGAAGACAAGGCTGATGTTAGACCTTATTCTCTAGAACTACCTGAAAGGAGATTGCAGCAAGGAAGGTGTCCTATTTTCTTCAGAGACAAGAGATAGGATGCAAAGAAATGGCCTCAAATTGCACCAGAGGAGGTTTAGATGGTACATTACGAAGAATTTCTTCATGGAGAATGTGGTTAGGCATTGGAATGGGCTGGCCAGGGAAGTAGTGGAGTCTCAAAGTATTTTAGAGATGTGTGGGCGTGACATTAAGGGTTTTGTGATGGGGCTCAGTAGGTCAGGTTGATGGTTGGACTTGGTAATCTTGAAGGTCTTTTCCAGCCTAGATGATTCCATGATTCTATGATTTTATGTTTCTATACTAAGATAGCTTCCAAGCTTATTAAAGTCGAAAAGATAACATGAATCAGTAACTGTGTATTGTCATTGTGTTGTATTAACTATGTCTCCTACCATCAAACCAAGAAGTTTGCTTAGTAGTATAATGAAAAATGTGCATTCTTATATTATCTCAGTGAGAAATAATCCTTGTTTTAAAATTTCCATAATGCTGAGCCTACTGTCCACAGCACTGCAGGCAGAATTTGATCTAACCACCACCAAGTCAGCTCCAGAAGCTGCTCATACCCTACTTTCAGTGTGAAGGAAATGACCTGGATGTTCCTAGCTCTGAAGTTTCTGAATGCAGAGGGATTGAGATAGGTAGCAAGGAAGGTTAGAGACACTTTTGAGCTAATCTACATGAGCCTGCCACAGGTTTAATTTTTCCAGCTTGGGAAGTTCATGGTGGTTTTCTGAAATTCATTAAGCTCCTTTTAGGTCAGCAATATGGACATGGTGGTATATAATATGTTTGTGTCCCCCATCTGCAAAGCAATGACTTATATACAAGTAGGCTTCTAAGTAAGTTTTTCATATAATGTTTTCCCTCCATCTCCCTATCCCACCCCCAAAGAAAAGAGTTTCAGAGATTTCTTTTGATGAGCTTAAATCATTAGGCTTTCTAAATTTGGTCTGATATGATGATTAGCAGACACTCATTTGCTTACTGGGTTTTCATTTCTTGCTTGGACATGCCTTGTGCTCTCACTTTTTCCCAGGAGTAGTTATGCAACATTGCAAAAACAGATTAGTGATGGACAAGGGCATGGTTAGTCTATGTTAAGCAACAGCTAACTGTATGTTATTTGTCAAGATTCTTGTTAAGACACGTAGCTCAGTTTTCATTTTGAAAGGATATGAACACATTTGGTAGCAATACTGTAGGTTACTATCAATCAAAAATTTTAAATGAAAAAGTATGTTATTCAAAAACCCACTTCAATCCATCAATTTGATTTTTGGTGTTTCCAGTGAAATTGAATGGAATTCCCTACAAACTTCATTTTACTATATTTCTGGTCATTTTAAATAACAAAATAAGACTGTAAATGTAAACTACTGAAGATTTGCTCTTCACCTGAGTGACCTGAGACATTCTCATTATCTCCAAAATGATTGTCTTCCCAGTTTTGTTAGTTTAGAATTTTATTTTAAAAACACATGTGGCATTTAGGAAAAAAAAAAAAGTTTAAATCCAGGATTTTATCCTACCAATTGAATCTCAGAGTAGGTTCACTAAAATCACTTATATCTCCTGAGGAGAACTGAAGGTATATTTAGTATTAGATGCAAAGTAGTATTAAAGAGAAAGATAAGTAACTGATATGATAACTACCTTTCTTGGATGAAGACTAAGAAATTAACATAGAAAATTTACCTGACTCTGTCATGTTAACCAAAGTCTTTAAATCAACTTTTCACTTTTATGGCTTTTAACTGGCATTTGTTTTGATAGAATATATTTTAGAGTGGAGCCTTATAAAATTTCATATGGTCCCAGCAATCTGGAAACTTCACTTGACTGTTGAAAAAGGATGATAGGCCAAAATGATATGGTTGCAGCATTACATATGCCCAAATAACTGAGTAAATACATTGGCACAGACAAGCTTTCTGTAGTACAAGCCCCAACAAGAATGTGCTTCTGACTCAGAAGAAAGGCAACGTACTCACAGCAAAGCTGGAATAGTGCAGAGGCAATGCACCTTACCAGGTAAACAGGATTTGCAAATAGGTGTGAAACCCTGGAAGCTCCTCTGGCTGCAGAAGCCCTAGAGGGGATATCTTAAGTCCTCCCAAACTCTCCAAGATAGATGATAGGGAAGAGTAAATTATGATATTGTACCACATGTACCTACAGTGTCTAAAGCATAAAACCTCTGAGTGATAAAGATCAGTGATAAGCATACTTTCTAACTGGGTAAGCTGCATTCCCTATGTAGAGTGGGTAAGGAGGCCTTTTTGCTCCCCTGAAAAATCATACCAGTTGTGGAAGTGTCACTTATACAGTGCCTACATAGTGAGAGTAATGTGCAAAGAAGGAGTACTTCAGAAAGATAACTAGAAACAGACCTGCTTTAGCTCATGAAACCTACAAGCTGGTTCCCAAAAGTACTGTGCATTGATGGACCCCTGAAAAAATGACTTCCAGGAGTCAGTAGGACCACAGTGTGAAAGTGAGGCTAATGCAACCAGTTCATTTGTTTTCTACTTTGTTGATCCTGGGTATTTCCTATCACACCTCCTGTGGAAATGCCCAGACAAACTTACAGTCAGAAACACCTCCTGGAGGAGAAGGGAGAAGAGGTGCTCTCACTCGGGTATGCACTTCTTGTTTTAGCAACTCTGAGTTGGTGGCAGTTCCCAGAGGCCTATTTTCATCTTTCTTTCCCTGTATTTGACACCACAAACTTTATTTGATTGTTTTATGTTGACCTCATTGACAGTCTCATATTGCATTAGAATGTGTTCACTGTTGTTTCAGTAAAGGAAGGGCAATCTGACATGAGAAGTTTGATCACATGGGTAATGTTTTGTTATAATTTACATATAGAAAAGCATCATTGTCATATTATTGTGTCAGCAAAGTTGACTTTAATCAAGACTCCAATGTATCATACAGAACAAAAGCAGAAATTTAGTTTGTTCCTGAAATGAGCTAAGGACTTTATAGTAACTATATTCCTTTTCATCCACGTGTGTGCATGTCTTCTCTGTTTTCTTATTAATTTGCAGACTTCAGTAACTTTGACTAGAATCTGAGACATAACATTCAGGAATACACTATGAGAGTATAGAGATAGCAGTGTAGTTTAGGAAGGATGCATATAAAATGGGCATGCTGTGCTTCCTGAGCACACCTGACACTCTGAAATGCCCTTGTGGTCTACTCTGTGCATCATGTAAGACCTTTGTGGCACCATCTCTGCAGTTTTCCGAAGGAAACATAATAAGTGTCTAATCCTTTCACTTCACTGTCTACTGTGAGCTTTCAGCCTGTACCATGTCATTCTTTTTTTTTCTTTTTGTTTTCAGCTACATAGACAAGAATTTGAGTTATAAATGGTGCTGGTTTAAATAAATAAATGAATAAAATGAATGACATTACAGTAGGTTTACAAATTAATAGATTCAAGTGGTCCATCCTGAAGCTGTAACATCAGACTGTGGGACAATAAATCACATTATTTTTTATCATAAGGAATCATATCTTACAATACATAATGACTGATAAGTAATGTTTTCGATAGCTCTGAGAATTTATATTTACATATTAAAAAACCCTTATAATTTCTAAAGAGGTAAATAGGTCATACAAAGCAAAAGCATAGTCAATATACACTTTAGTACCTCAAAGTACATAATTCATAATTCTTTGAGAACTAACAGGTCTCAGGGGCATACCCATTTGTCCTTGACTTTTAGCAGGAATTTCAGCCCTGTGACTGTATGGTTAGGCAATTACTTCAAATCCAGGCTGGTGTCAGAAGAGTTGCTTAGTGGAAAAGCTGCAAGAAACTCTATTCATACTGTCCTCCATGTCTGTACCACAGTAGCTGACTTAAACTGATGGAATTCAGAAGAAGTGATTCATAGACAGAAGAATTTCATATGGTTGTGAGGAAAAGAAAAAATAAATAACATTGAAAGCTTTTGAAAGCTGTTCTTTTCTTTTCTTTTCTTTTCTTTTCTTTTCTTTTCTTTTCTTTTCTTTTCTTTTCTTTTCTTTTCTTTTCTTTTCTTTTCTTTTCTTTTCTTTTCTTTTCTTTTCTTTTCTTTTCTTTTCTTTTCTTTTCTTTTCTTTTCTTTTCTTTTCTTTTCTTTTCTTTTCTTTTCTTTTCTTTTTTCTTTTCTTTTCTTTTCTTTTCTTTTCTTTTCTTTTTCTTAAAGATAAGCCCATAACTGCTAAGAGAATTAATGCGTTTGTATGTTTGACACCCCAAGAAAATCATACTTCAAATTAAGATCAAGAAAATGTACATTTAGGTGTTCCTAACAGCCACTGAAAACTTTTGGACTTAATTTTTTCGTCAGGAAATATGGACACTAGGAAGCTGAGCTCTTCATTACATTCTACTAGCTAATTCATGACACATCATTAAAGATTTAAAAACCACCCTTTTTGTCAAGTACTTTTCCTTGTATTAATTATCTAATCACAACAGACTCAATTGATTAATAGTCCTTGTAAAATGTGTTTTCAGCCTGTTGGAAAGGTCCATCTGGTTAGAAAATTTGTTCTTATTATGGGAATTCTTGTAAGAAGGTCTAGCTCTATTAAATGATAGCACAGTATTTAAAATGGGGTGTATAGAGTTATCATGGAGAATCACAACAAGACAATGAAGGAAATGAGAAGCGCTTTCCAATTTATTTTCATCCCCCAAATCTCTGACTCTCCATGTGCAGTATGTAGCACAGAATAAGAATTTCAAATAAAATATGTTTGAGTACTCTGTCAGAATTATCATATTTTTAAAACTATCTGTGCCAGGGATTCCTGTAATTTCTTTGATGATTCTAGTGGTATGATGGTATGCTATGCAAAGTGTCTGCAGCTAGAAACATGTTGTTAGTTTAGTTTAATTAATTAATTTAATTTAATTAAAAGACTTGACAATAACATTGGTGGATATTGAGAAATGCTATGTTAAACTCCATCTTTCAGGACAACATATTTAATAATCATTGAGTTAAATGACTGTTTAAGAAACTAAACAAGCTATCATTTTAATAATACAAATATTCCCAAGCATAAGGGTTTGAGTTTTTTTCCCCCATATTTGAGTAGCTTTCGAGCATTTGATAAGATATGTGAGCATGTGTCTCCATAGCTACTAAGGTAGCTACAGATACATTTTTTTACATATCCATGCAAAAGCTTTATATAAAATTCATACATATATATATAATTTGACAAATATACAGCTGCATCATGTATTAGGATATGTGCTGTTGTGTGTTCATAGATAAGATTCATGTATCACAATTATAATCTGTTTTTTATGAAACACTGATGGTGCCACAAGACTTCAAACTACAAAATTTTCAAGCTTCATGATTTTTGAGAAGCTGAACTGAATTGAACACAAGAAACCGAACTGAGTTGAACACAAAGCTTTCTCTGTCAACCAATGCAAAATTTAATTGAGTGATGTTCATGAACAGCTCCAAAATTGAATAAAACAAAACAAAATCTACAAATATCACTTCAGTGCAGATGCTAGACAAATGCTATCAATCCAACTACACCATGACAAGTGTTTCTTTTTCTAAAAAATTCCATATGATTGGTTTAAAAATCATGAAAACAATAATAAACCCCTCCTCCTCACACAAACTCAATCCTGCTTTTTTTTTTTTTTTTTTTTCTCTCACTAATTTTCAAGCTCTTTTTTTCCAACATGAGGGATAGAAACTTATTTTCACAAGTAAAAGGTGATTTAATTCCAGCAGATGTGACTTGAAGTAAAACACCATCCATTGTGAAATTCACAGTAAAATCACTGGAGCTAGCAATACTGTAATGACACTTACAGATAATGCCAAATTCTGCATCAGAAGTGAAGGTTCATTAAATTAACAGTGTAACTTTATTCCTTACTCTCAGAAAGCACTTTTCCATCCATCCATAAAATGCAATGAATAGCAATTGGTGCAGCCCCTCTCCTGTTTAGAGAACACTTCATTATGATCTTAAATTCATAACACTTTATCAGAGTTTAAAATTAATTTTCAAGTATCTGACTCTTTCTTAAAGTGAAAATATCCTGATTTGAGAGCACACTTCCCTCAAAAATATTAGAAAGATTTATCCTGATCTATACAGAAGGACATTGAGGTGATATCTGACACACTTTAAGGAGAAGACACACAGCTTTAAGGACAAGACAGAAAGAAAGAAAAAAAAAGCCTATACAGTAGCCCAGAATATCAATTGTTCATCTCATTTATTTCTTCCTATTGGGTATATGTGGAGTGGCATCCTAATTGAGTGTTAATGAGGAGTTAATTAGAATTAAGTGCTTCAATAGCAGTTGGTAATTATTAGCTCTTTTTTAGGATGGGGTAATTTAATTCTAAAGCAGCTCTCTCAAATTTTCAAAACAGGGATAAAACAAATAGAAAGGCTATTAGTTTTTTTTCCCTTGAAGCTTTGAACTTGCATTCCTTTGTATGGTGACATTTTTAGTATGATTTTTTAATGACAGTACTAGAAACCTGCCTCTCCTGCCTATCCAAAGGAAAAGGACCGTCCAGGTTTTCAGTAAGCTTTTTATGCACATTTTCCATGATGTTTCCTCTCTGTTATCAAGAAGACTTTTCTAACAGAGCAAAGGTGTTGTTCAGTGTCCACACTCACTCAATTTTCAACCTGTCTGCTGAGATGACGAGTCTTGGAGTTAGGATATAGATACATAAGAAATCGAGCATCTTCCAGGAAATGGCGTTTAGAAACAAACTGATTTCCCCAAGGTCAGAAGACACCTGCCAGGTGACAATAACTTATGGTCACTATGGAGCTAAGTTAGATATGGCCCAGGGACTGCAGACAAGTGATTTTGTATTTCTTCAACCAAAAAAAAAAAAAAAAAAAAAAAAGGTAACATCCCTGTATGTTTTCAGACATGAGTGAGACTGGATTTTTTAATTTATTCTCTATGGAATTGATATGAGAAAATTAAACTCTAAATAGGAAGACATTCTTAAAGAATTATTTTCTGGCAAACATGAGAAAAATCAACATTGTGTAACTCAAAAGCTACATAAATTACAGAATACGAAAACTTACATGTTCTCCTACGGATATTACTGTTAGAGAATAGGAGAGCATGGTCACTGTCTGACATGAAAACAAGATGAAGTAAAAGTAAGATAATGTGGTTCTGTGATACTTTTCCAGCCCTTCAGTTTTCTTAGTGATGCTGCCTGAGCTTTTCATGAAAGTCTGAGCTAAGGAAGTGTGTCACAGGATATAAAACCCGCATGCAGGAGACCATAGTCCTGTTTAGAACTGCCAATAAATCTGTGTCTGCATATTATGAACTTAAAAAACAAACAAACAAACAAAAAAAAAAAAAAAAAAAAAAAAAACACCAATTTTAAGTCAGCCAAGTTGAAAACTTAACCCTAAAACACAAAAATGGGAAAAAGAAAAAAATAAAATTGAATTTTACTCATTTCATATCACTAGGAAAAGAAAAAAATCAAAATCTTTAACAGTATTTAAAATACTGAAAACATGTGTGTATGAATGTAAATATAAGTTTGCTTGATCTTATATCCAGGCAAAATATGATGAACAAGTTTTGCACATGAAATGAAGAGAATATTGGACAATATGGGCTTTTGAAAGATGATATAAGAAGCATAAGTAATAAAAGCAACTGGATTTAAATAAGACTTTGTGATATTCACCTTATGATTTTGTGATATTCATCACGGTCAGGAACTGCATTCTAACATAAAATTACCATGGCCTAATATTAAAATCTTGTTAACTAACAACTCCAGCTTGTATTTTTTTGTAGGGACAGGATTGAACTAGTTGTTCAGCTATTCTTTATGATTCTTTAGTAAAAAAAAGAAAACTTATTTTTTATCTTGAACCCCAAAATGAGTAGCTGAGGCAGAGTATCAGTCTACTCATTCTGAAATGTAGAAGACGGGGAGACCAATTTAGCTAGGCTCCTATAAAAGTATATTCTTTTTTAATCTGGGCATGCTACCTGAATCGATGTGACATGGTATTCAAGCTTAACATAGAAGACCAGTTCAAGATTATTGCTAATAGTTTTGTTTGCTTGCTTGTTTGTTTTTTGTTTCCTGATTAGTGTGTATCGGCATGAATAGGGGGCTCCTGCTAATGTCTGTAAATCTACATAGTAATTAGCACTCATTTTGCTAGTTTTTAAGAATATGCAATACTTAACATTAAAAAAAAGTCTCTTTATGATTTTTTTTTTTTTTTTTTTTCAGCTATAAATGAAGCTAACATGGTTGTGTTGACTTAGGCTTAAAAAGGAATGAAGTATATGGCATACTAATAAGTGTATTCAGTTTCTAACACAGAAATTAAATTTAAGAAAAATGGATGAAAAGTCTGGTGTATACAATCTCTGAAGTGCTACCTTAAGTCTTATTTATGTTAATGAACCAAAATATTTATGGCTT
The DNA here is from genome assembly GCF_964211825.1 of Aythya ferina. NCBI lineage: Eukaryota > Metazoa > Chordata > Aves > Anseriformes > Anatidae > Aythya > Aythya ferina. Next base: position 106,440,859 of record NC_140298.1, on the reverse strand, counting down.
CTTGGAAACATTACTGTTGCAGAGTCTCTAACTTTGTAAGAGCTTCAAACACAAAAAGCATACATTTATTTGCATATATGGATATGTATATATACATGCATGTAAACTGTTGCTGACAAATTTTCTAAGTAAATAACTGGAAAATATTTAGTTCTTACTAATCACCTTACTGAAACATAAAAGATGTTCCTTGAATGTCTCTGCTGGAGGAATATCATCTTTAAGAAGCTGTCTTCACTAATCAGATTAAAGGAAGTCAATCTGGACAGAAGGTACTCAATCATGCAGATGTCTGAACAAGACTCAGTGAACCTGATCTCAGAGATACAGCATTAACTATTTTAAATAATGAACAATGTCAGTCTGAGGCCAACAAGCAATCTTGTAAGAGCTAAAACAACAAACAAAGGATATGCCCTTTATGGACAAACCTAAAGCAATATTAACCTGAAGCCAGGGAAATTGAAGCCAGTCTTGCTGAAAGCTCATTTTGTTAGAAAGAATAATAGCATGTCATGATCATGTGGGGATACGTTCCTGTGGCAAGGACATCAGTGAGAAAGAAAGGGCAAGTCATGTAGTTGCATGAAATGACTTGTAACTATCCCTGATACATGGCTGAAAAAGTATCATAGAGTAATTAAAGGCATAAAGGAAGAGAGATCCACCTTGTTTGAATTCCTACATAAGCAAGGGTCTGTTTTTCAGGAACTGAAATGTAAAGCATCCAGTATGAAGCACTCATTCCATGTCAAGACTGACCTTGGAGAGCCCAGGCACTGCATAATATGAGTTTATTATTATAAGACGAGATCTTTGAGGTATTGATAATAATAATAAAATAATATTTACATGGGAATGTAAGAATATCAGTACTTGGTCAGACCCAATATCTACCCATATCTTGTTTTTGAGAGCAGCCGAAAGCAGACGCTTAGCAAAAGATTGTACAGAGTGAGGACACATTAATACTATCCTGTAATACCCTCTCACCTTCTAGAATTCTGTACTTCAGCTGCTTTCAGCACCCGGGATTGCACTGTAATACTAATGTTCATTATGTAATGTAATGCATGTAATACTAATGTTCATATATATGGAGAAATATATATATATGTATGCATAAGACCTTGAACACTGTATATATGTATGTATACAAGTGAGTATATACAAAGGCAGTTTTATAAAAATATATGTCTAATATATATATGGTCTAACATTTGTCTAGCATAGCCTCTTACTTTTTTTCACCTTTTTCACAAATTTCATATTACTTTTATGAATCACAATGTAACATCAGGAATGTTACATTGAGCAAAATGCGTATCATATAGTGGTACATCAAACCAATTTACTTCAATGTATCAGTTTGTTCTTGCATCTCCTCACCCTACCCTTTGTGTTCATGAGAACATCTTTGTCTAAAGAATGTTATAATGTCCAGAATTTGCAATATAATTTCTATTGAGTGGAATCTATAGCTGGTAAAAGCCAATAAAGTGAGATATAAGTATGGCCTGGACTCAGCTCTTACTGGTTTCACTGACCGTTTCTTTAAATTTTTATGTCTGCATTCATTTTACAAGGACTGGGGAAAACACTGTCAAATTTTAAAGTTAATCATCTTATTTCTCTGGAGAATATTAAAAAAATAAATCTTCAATTTGCAAATTAGAGGTTTATCTAAAATAAAATTTTTGATTTAACAAAAATGAATCATCCAGTCATAAAAGTCTCCATGCCAAATATTCATATCTACAAAGGTCAGCCTTGGACGTGGGTATGTATGTGGGAGTGCATACAAAAGCAGTTCTTTATAAAGCTACAAAACCGGAGCAAATATAAAATCATTCACATTACTAATAGCTAAAAAATCAGAAAAAAAATACTGAAAATCCATTATTTAATCTTAAAACCTCCAAGTCAACAAAAAAATGCTTTTCACATTTAAGAGAATGCAGTTTGACTTATTAAAATCGGTACATAATGTGCTTGACAAATTAGTATTCAAAATCAACTATACATGCTTTTTTTTAATTAAAAAAAAAAGTGTTTTTTTTTTTATTAGTTTGTCAGCAGACCTTCTATTGAATTTGTAGATCAATGGCTGACAGTTTAATTGATATAGTTAGGCATCCTATAGCAAGTTTTTCCAAGCAATACTTAGAGAACAACGTGTATAAAAAAAGTTACTGATTATTTATTTGTCTGTTTATTTGTTTACTTATAATGAAAGGGGTTTGTAAATCCAGTCAGTGCCTAAAGGATAGCAAAGGATGGCATCAATACCATAGCCAGTTCCAAATTTTCCTAGCAGACATCAGAAGATATTAAAGAGCTCCATACACTCACAGAGCTTTATTAGCAATGCCTTGCTGTTGGCATGGCCTTAATAATACATGCAGCTAAATGAGGCAAAAATATAAATGAAAAAATGGTACCTGATAAACTAGATACAGAACCAGATAAGCTACATACAGAACCTAGATAGTTTCTGAGCTCATTCTTTAGTAAAGCCAGCAAGTGACTTATTAAAAATAAATAAATAAATAAATTAATTAATAAATTAATAAATCTCTTTAATTTCATGGCTTTTTGAGTCTCTTCTGAGACTAGAAGAATTTTTGGCCTATGTAGTTGGCCAGGCACACACCATGAAGTCAATGCATAGTATATTTCAAATCTAGACTACCAGTGCTGAACGTGGCTCAGAGGATAGATGGTCTGTAAGAAAGGTAGTCCCTTCTGTAAGAAAAGTGCCTCTGTAAGAAAGGCAGAGTAATGGAAAAATATATTTTAAAGGAAAAAGATTTGTAGAGATTTTTAAGTTTTAAAGAATTTCATTTAATGGTTTGGACTCTTTTTGTAGAAAAGCAGCACAGTTTAATAAACAACTGTCTACTCAAACTATCATATGCAAGAACATACTGCTTTTTTTAACTACAGCACAGATTGTGTGGGGGAAAACTCCTACAGATTAGAGAAATAAAGGAAAGGTGGAGCATAAATTCACCCCCTGACACTGTTGACACCAGTAATGACCATCCTTCTGTCCATTACATAACATCTAACTAATGTAAGAATAAAACCACAGTTATTTCAACATACTTTCATTTTGTGTTTTAACGTACAAAGCTGCCTTGTTTTTCTTAGCTGCAAATGACTAGTGCCTTCTTTCATTAACATAAGAACTACTCAAAGCAGTTGAAATGTCCCAAGAAATTGAGAATGCATGTTTACTTACACTGATTTGCATTACATAAAGTGTAACAAAACACAAAGACCCTTCAAGAAAAAGAAATAATTCAATTCTAATTATTGATTTTTTTCCCCTTCACTGTGATAAAAATTCTATTTATTTGAATGTAAACATTTACACAGACACACTGAAGTAGAATTTCCAAAAGAGCATGAACAATTTGGGAGTACATAACATTCAATTTTGCCCAGATTAGCAGTGGTGCTAAGTGTTTTTGTTTGTTTTGTTTTGTTTTATTTCTGAAACCTTAATTTAAGTTTTTTTCTTTCTTACAGTGTTGGGCCAGCCTTATACCACCTGTGTAACCACATTTCCGCTTTTAATCATTTCTTCCATCTGAATAATATAGCATACAGTACACCTCAAATTTTCCTTATCTCAGTATATTTAATGCCTATGAGTGAATTTGTTTTAGTGCTGCTGCATGCCAAATACGAGTTCACAGACACAAGTTCTAAAAGAGCACTTCCTCAACTTTTTTACAGTGTCATAAACAGTGGGTGGAAGGCAGGTTTCCAGAATATTCTTGACAACCAAGATTCATTTTCTATGGCATGGAACTGGGAGGGTTTAATTCAGTTAATTCATAATTTAATTCAGAATAGTTACTGCCAGGAGTTAAATTTGCAGTTAGTAATTTCGCTTTTGAAGTTTCTTGTTGTTTTCACTGGAGAATACTAGTAACAGTGCACACAATGTGTTGGAAAGAAGGGACAACTACACTGATCCTCCAGGTACACCAATCTTTCTAAAATTCAGTTTATAACTCCTCTTCTAATATATTTTGATGTCTTATTTCTAACTTTTCTTGCAGAATATTTCCAATTTCCTAGGTTTCTGACTATTAAATTCCTTAACTCCCAGGTGCAAGATATAAGAAATTGAGTATTAGTTATTTTATACTACATCCCTATAAGCTGGGTAAAGTCAAAATAGAATTACTAGAAAGGCTGACAGAAAGCACTAAGGAGTTGTAAATACCAAATTACCACTTTAAGTACATTGCTCAGTGGTCTATTATTTCAGCTATATATCACAATCTTGTTCCACATCTGTTAGATTAAATTTTGGCTATTAATAAGTGTTTGCAATTGGACACAAATATAGTGTCTCCTGAACCCTGACCAAATTGTAACTTGAGCTGTAAAACCTACTCAAGGTCCAAACAATATTGTAGATTACTTGCTGTACAGCAGTGTTGATGTTTTTTTTTTTTAGGTGGTTTTTATTAGCTTAAAAACTCTTTTTAAGTCAAACTTCAGTCCTGTGCTGGGGATCATCCCTTGCATATTTACCTGACAGACAAGCCACTTGCCAGGGAAGAAAGATAACTCTGTTCAAAGTTCCATCCTTAATGGGCTGGCTGGCTGCATAGTGTTCTGGTTTCAAGGGAAGGGCTGCTGTGTGCTCCAGCACAGATTCTTCATGGCTTTGGTTTTCTGCTTGGGTATATGGTTCCACAATTATTATTTTAACTGTAATTTGTCTAAGAGGCCAAAATGCTGTTCTCAAACATCCCAAATATACATAAGAGCCTAGTATTTTCTTTTGGTTCCCATTATTCTTCACAAGGAGAAGATGTATATTTAAATATACAGCTTTGCATAGGGGTGCCTGATATAGAGGAGAAAGTATACAAAATGGGGTAGAAGATCTCCCTCATAAAAAAAATCAGCAATTTCTTTCTCCTTCCATTAAGTGGAAGGGAGACTGGATGATCAGGCACAACTCACCCTCAAGACAGGTAATAAAGAATTTGGTAAGACTGCATGCTGGGTCAGGTGTCTGAATTACCTGCACTGCCTGCACTGTATTATGCCTAAAGTCATGTTGGATTTTAGTGCAGTGGAACTTAATATAAATATGCCAATCTCAGTGGCAATTACTTATATTTATTTCATATTTGAAAATGTTTTTATTTGCTGTTGTTTTCATTTAATGTGACAACATTAAATTAACAACAAAATTACAATTAACAACATTTTAACATATATTTGAAATATTTCTCTGTAATGGTGCCCAGTTCTGAAGCTAACATTGTTGGTAAGGGCTGAAAATTCCTGTTTTATTAATGTTCTATAGAGTTAGATAATCCCTATGATCCTCTTGCCTAAAACTGCTCTGGAACAGATACCTGATGAATTCCAAACAATCAAAAGGCCAACACCTTAGCTAAGCTGCTGGTTATTTCACATTTAAAATTCATGAATTTGCTTTACACTTTTGCCAAATTCATGGTTTGAGATTAGGGGGAGGGGGAAAGAAGTGCAAGTTTGAAAGTCCATGGCCATATTTTGTAAAACACCAGGATAAATTAGAACAAAAAATAAAGCATGGAGAAATGTCTTTACCACTGATTTTTGTAATTTTGTAATCCAAATTCTAGGTAATAACAACACACACACACACACACACACATATATATATGTGTATATTTGATCTCTTTCATTATGAAAATATTCACTGCTTAAAATACTTAGAAGAAGCTGATTCAGGATTTTATCCTAACATACTTTAAAAGGTATAATATTTAATTACATTTATCATTTAGATCATTAATCAAGCAATTAAATTGCTTAACCATTTCCAAAGGAAATATAGTTTGCATCCTCCATTTCTAACGATTATTTCTATATCTCAGTAAGTATCACTCCATAACAAATGGCTACATCTAATATACCTAAATAACAAATACAGCATTAAAGCTACAAATCTAAATTAAACTGAATTTCTGAATTGCAAAACTTTATACTCTATTTTAGTTGCTGATAATTTTGTCAAGATTCAATCACCTGGACTAAAATCTTCCACAGATTTTCCTTCCTTCCTTCCTTCCTTCCTTCCTTCCTTCCTTCCTTCCTTCCTTCCTTCCTTCCTTCCTTCCTTCCTTCCTTCCTTCCTTCCTTCCTTCCTTCCTTCCTTCCTTCCTTCCTTCCTTCCTTCCTTCCTTCTTTCCTCCCTCCCTCCCTCCCTCCCTCCCTCCCTCCCTCCCTCCCTCCCTCCCTCTCTTCCTCTCTTCTTAGAAGAAAGTGAAAGGGATTTATTTATTTATTTATTAACCTGAGTAGAAGCTCAGGAGAGCTTCCCATAAAGCCCTCAAAGAAATGGCAGTACTATCTTTGTCTTCTAAATTCCTAGTCTTTTTGATATAGTTACAACATTACATACTTATTACATATTTTTTTTTTTCCCTCCTGACCATTCCTTTATTCACTGTAGAGGAACGACACACCTCAGAGAATAGATCAGGACTGTGCAGTTGTTACAAAAAGCCCTCCTTGTCATTGTCATAGGCCCTTCGCAATCATTTCCAGCAAAAGTTGTAGGGTGTACAGGGAGTGAGGGTGCAAGATGGGGTGGGAAGGTCTTGGAAGGAAAGCACCAAAATGAAACGGCAAGTCTGAAACATCCTCCTTCACAGAGCTGAATGGTTAAGACACAACATTGTATTAACACTAGTGTGCTGTTTGTTGTATCCAAATCATTCATTCCAAGACATTGCTCACAGATCTGCAACATATTGTGTAGACACACGAAATAGTGTAGCCCTTGTTTACTCACTGCCTGAACTGAGACTCCAGGGTCTGATTTCCAGTAACTGTGTTCACTCACAGCTGCCACTGATGTCCGTAGGAGGCTGCTTTGAACATCTAATATGCTGTGTAATTCTTACTACTCTGCAAAATCAGGTTCTGCGTTTCTCTGGTTGAATAAGAAAATTAGTGGAAACTTCAGATGTTTGTATCCATGTACCTCCATTCTCAATCTGTAAAATGGGGATGATAATTTTGTCAGATGGTTGTGGAAGTGAATTCATTAGTCTAAGTAAAACACTCAAATACTACACTGATGAATACTAGAAGAAAAGTCACAGGAAATGAATAATTCTGTGTTCAGAGCCGGGTTTAACTAATGTGCAGAAAATAATGCACTGAAATACTCATTGAGCATAAGCAAGAAAATAGCTGCTGAGAATAACTATTCTATTCATATAAGTTAATATAATAACACAATTATATGATAATAAGAATATATTATAATAACATTATTATTATATATTCATATAAGTTAATATAATGAGTTGATCATTATATGGTCAGTTGCTGGTCTCTGCACAGACAACAACAATATAGGAAATATATCATGTGAACTTGTAATTAAAGAGCGCTTCAAAATCTAAATACATCAGAAAAAAAGAAGTCTTACAATTTTTGCTTTGGAAATTGTAGTATTGACATTTCCTCATTTCTAACTGCTTCATTAAGTGTCCTTGCACATTCTGTAAGTTTATTCAACTGTGTTAAAACTTTGGTGTACAATAATGGCTATGATGTCTTGGCTGAATTTTAAAGTTAAAAAAATAGAAGGTATGCACCTTACAAATGACTGGCAAACACCCCTTAAAAAACAGCAATACCTTTTTCCTAAGTTGTTGCCATTTTCTTTCTTTCCATCACATGTGATAGAATGAAATACCTTTCACATTGATTTATTCCCAACAGACAGTTTATCTAAATTCAGCAAGGCATTAAACAATGTAAATAAGTAGAACTCTTCCCTCAAAGTTCCCAGAATTAGCAACAAATGCTTATGATCTCATGCAGTTTCTTTCCAACTCCAAATAAGCTGAGATGTTTCTATATCACCTGTAGAGGGTCAGAATTGGATTAATTTTACTGAACTTTAGAAATTTGAGTATACATATACAACATCTCTGACAAACAAATTCTGTTCCCTTTGTAGTCAGTAAGAGCACATTTAAAATACAATCTATCTAATACATTTCCAGACAAGAAATGACACCCAGAAATGTTTATTTCTCAGTTCATTCAGGGAATCTAGACAACAAAAAATCTAGACAACAAATTTAAACAGAAAAATGCATGTTTGGTCATAATCTATAAATTTGTCGTTAAATTGATAGCTGAGCACTACTAGTAAAGTAAACTGGTGATCTGCATGAGCAGTGGAATACCTGAGTCCATACTGCTACATTATTCAATAGCAACTGTTATAGGTAGGGCTGGGGCCACCTAGCATTAACTCAAGCAGTCCTTTAGTACAAACTGGTAGTCATCATGTGGCCTGGCCTGAGGGCTAGACAGCAAGTCCAACATTATTTAGTTTGCAGCTGTGGGTGTTCTTTATATGTGTTGTATCCCAGTAAGTGAAAGGCATCCATTCTTCTCTTGGGTGAGACTGTTATCTGGAGCCAAGTTGAACACTGCAATAAATGCACAGTACTAAATATCAGGAGTTATAATCAAATCAGTATTTCTCTCTGTTTTCTAGTAGCAGTCATACTATCTTTCTCTTAAGTAGGACCTGATTCTTCAAACATATTTTAATGAGCTCTGGTCTTACAAGTAAATGTTTGTCATTAGGCAGACTAAGTAAATTTCTTTGAGGTCAGGATTTCATCTATTTTATCAATAAGATTGATCTATGGCTTTCTGTGAAGCAGATATTACTCAGGTAATATGACCTAATTTCTCTCTCTCTCTCTTTTTTTTTTTATTTTATTTTATTTTTATTTTTATTTATTTATTTATTTATTTTTATTTCTATGCATGTGTAATCTGAAATTAGCAGTAAACACGCCAGGAAAGCAAATCTTTTTCTAACAAATTTAAGTCTTAGGTATGTGGAGATATATCCAGGGAATGTAGCTGGTGTATGTTGACTACCTAAATAAAAATAAAAATAAAAAATGTTCAAGGTAAAGAAAATGAGTGTAATGCATGCTAGGATTTGTAATATTTCAGCTATCTGAACAGTAACATCCTAAATCTCATATATATTCTGTGAATACCATTAAGGATCCAGACAGTACTGATAATGGTGTCTCAAATATTTCTGACTGAAATATGCATACTAAATTTAGTATGAGTAAGTTATGGTAAAACCCAGTAACTCGATATGCTTTCTTATATTCAACAATATATACTGACATATGCAATCCATGGGAAAAGATTAAGAAGAAGCTAGAGGGTAACGCTAGGTGAGACAAAGGCAGATCAAACAGTCAAAGGCTAAGTTTTTGAATGAAAAGGTAATAAGGTAGACTGTCAGAGAGTGCATTTTAAAAGAATGATGATAATAGAGACAGTAGGGAAATGTACTCTAATTTTGAGCTCTGCAGCTACAAAGATTAGAATTTGAAGGTGATAACAGTAAGCAGTTTCCATTCAAAGCTTTTTTTTTTTTTTTTTTTTTTTTTTTTACCTATCTGGGCACCATTATTTATCTTCTATTTTCAGTTTCATATTCCTTTCCTTTATTGTCTGTCAAACTCCCTTCCCCTCCTTCTTTTTTTAACCTCTTCAACTTTCATCTTCACTTTTTATCGTTTTGTCTCCTTTCTTCCAGATCCTATCCATTCTTTGATTTCTTTGAAACTGACTCTCTCAGTCTTCTGGTTGGTGTTTGTCAATTTAGTGTACATTATGAATGTAACTTTAACTTTGAGAGTAATTATTTGAAAATAATAATTATTTATTATTATTATTTTATTTATTTTTAATGGTCATTCATCTCTACAGATTCATTTTCCAAAAGAGATTTTGGCCCCTGACTTTCTGTGTTATTAGCTCAGCTCTTAACACCAATGATAAAGGGTTCACTATAGGAATAAGCAGCCTGAGATATCAGTAAGACAAATCCAAATCCTTGCTCCAAGAAGGACCAAGCTTTGAAGGTTGCTTTGGATCTTGTTTTAAATATCTCTAAGTATGGAAATTTTTCTGCCTTTCTGCAACTTGTTTCAGTGTTTGACCACTTCAAACTGGGAAGGCTGAATAAAGACCAAAGCAAAGAAGAAATCGGGTGTCTTGGTCTCTCCTTTTTCCTTTGGGTATAAGTAATAATCCATATATAAGGGAGGTTTCATCTTTAAATTCATTATGAGCCCAAGTGAGAACTGAAAAATGCAGTTACTTTGTTATTTAGTTTAGCCTCAAGATCTTAATAATCACCTAAGGCTAAATGTAAGTAATTTGGGAAGCTAATACCAGCTAGTGTTCACTATTACATGGACTAACTCACCACTGTGGAGTACTGTGTTATAACAGGTTCTGAAACTGATCACATTTTCTAAATTCACACTGTGGTAAATTTCCCAGAAATCACCTTGCCTCCTGCAAAGACATGACAGAACTTATACTTGATTTGCACATGGGAAAACTGACACATATTGAGATTAACATAATGACCTAAGACTGTAATTATAAGAGGAGACAAAGTATGGGAAAATAAAACATTATTCAACATCTTGTGTATTAAAATTTCCTAGATATTCAGGAAGGGGCAATGTTTGATAAGGCAGAAATATATATATATATATATATATATAGTTTGCATTTTATTTAACTTAACAAACAAACAAAACCACCACACTATAAGTTTAAGATTTAGATCAGATACTGTGAATGAAAATTTGGCCCTGGAAAATCATCTAAGAGAAATATGTCTAACGTTTCACATGGCATATGCAGTATCTACTTCAGTACTTTTAGTACATTTTAAGTATGGGTGCAAAGCATTTTGACAACAGACTGCTAATACTTATAGAAAGTTAGGTCTTTCACTAAGAAAATATTCAAAAAATTGTCAGAGAAATTTAAGTGTTAATAAATATTATTCTGCCTGTTAGAGGCAACATTTGTTTGCACTTAGAGTTTATGATTGGGAATAAATTGATCCATAATTTTGTTCCTGACATTCAAATTAGCTCAGTACAAGAAACAAGATTGAATGATTCTCAATCCCAGATTAAAAAAAAAGAAGGGGGGGAGGAGGAGAGGGGGAAGAGAGAGCAGGGTGGAAGACTACTTTCAGAAAATTAATTGAGATAGTAATAAACTGAAAAATAGAACAGTTACAGTCATTGGGTAGAATTAATAAGGGTAAAACTGCCAAATAAAATTCTACCTCCAAAGTGTCTGTGATATCTCATACTAGATACTCTAAAGTTGAGGTCTATGAAAGCAAAGGTCATTTCTGTAATTCTGACAGCAAATAGCTTTCAGTTAGCACGAAACTTAAAAGTACTGACTATATAAATCTTTCAAAGCTGGAACATTTATGAAATATATTAAATCAATATAATTTATTCAGAAGAAAAGATTAAGTATACAATTTTACAAAGGTGAAATGTTGATGTCACCAATATTCTGTGATAACTCAGTTCTTAATGCATTCATCTGTGAACTGCCTACTGAATAGAAACAATGCCTCATAATAGCAAAATCCATTTTCAGATCAAGTGAAGAAAAGACAATTTACATGCCACCTCTTTCCCACTGCCTGGCATTGTCATTAAAGAACCATTTTCAATCAATACCTCTCACTTGTGAATTAAGTATTTGAATGTATAAAAAGCATTAACATTCATCAAATCCTACTCCTTTCAATACATTTGGGAGTCTGACATTGTTCTCATGTATTCAACAAACTCGTGAAAGCTTACTGATAAAACATTTTTCTGTTTCAAACTTTCATTTCCAAGTTGTAACAATCCAAAGACCTTGCATACTACAGAATGCTTTACTTAGTGGACTGAAACTAGCTATAGATTAATTGCAGATCCAGATCTGTACAAAATTCACAACAGCTAGATTGTGCTGTTTGATCATGAGAAAGTTGAGCTTGGTGTTATGGGAAGTCTAAAGGGAGTCTAGACATCTCTTGGACTTCTACATGCATTGCCAATGGAGACAGTCTATTTGAAAAACATGTTATTTGTAAGGCTTGCACGTTCAGCAGTTTAAAATGTAATAAAGGTGGTTTATGAAGGCACTTCTGTAAGTCCAAGGGTTTGTGGGGACAAAACAGCTTTTCTATAGTGTCAGTGCTGCAGACAGTGTAATTCCATCTTTATTCTGTTCTATCTCTGCTAAACTTTTCCAGCCTACATTTCTGTGAGGGAAGGTCTGCAATTTAGCTCATATATTTTATATATTATATAAATTATTATATATCACTATTATATATCGTAATTATTCAGACAAGGAAGATAAGCACTGGTCATCTATAAATAACTTGGAATTCTATTTTTTTTTTTTTTTTCTCTTTCTGTTCCCTCCCTATCCCCCCAACTAGCTGACTATACACGACTACATTTGTAGTTACTAATTTTCTGGCCATGAGACTGATATACAACCTTGTTGAATCAATTATATTGAATTCTTCTAAGACCAAAACCATGGGATAGCTGTATCCAGTCTGGGTATTTGTTGGCTGTTGGTGATCAACCCAGTGGGGAAATGTCTCTGACCCAAGCTAAATTTCAAATTATGCAAGGATTTCTATGGGAGACACAATATGGCCCAGGTAAAAAACAAACAAACAAATAAACAAACAAAACAAACAACAACAACAAAAAAAAAAAACACACACAAACTTTTTTTTTTTCTTTTTTCTTTTTTTTTTCTTCTTTTTTTTTTTCAGAAAACACAATAACATTAACAATAGACAACTGGGTCATAGTGACCTGGAGTTTGCTAGCACAAGCACAATTCTGCAGGTGCAAAAGAATGCAAAGACACAACCATTCCCTCTCTCACTATCCATCTTCAAATACACTGGAGCGCATGCATAGTGTTTTTAGTAATAAGAGATCTAAATTTTTAGATCCACTAGCAAACCTTACTGAGGGGTAAGAATGTCTAAGATCTCTAAATACAGGCTGGGCAGATCCAATCAGTATAATCCAAATAGGAGCATTTCATGATACCAGAGATGTGCTGAGAAATGTGAGGTGTCATTTTTCTTTTTTAAAGAAATGACACGGTTCAGTCAGAAATTATTGATATGAGATTCAGCACATGAAATTGCATGCCTTGTGGTATAAAGGAGGGTACAATAATCACAGTAGTTCCATCTTGTATTGCCTATTAAAACTTTTTTAAAGGAAGGTTGTAAAAATAAACCATAATATAAAATTGATTTCTAACTTTATTTAATTTCATTTAAATGGTATTCTGGCATTTCTTTTGAAAAAAAAATGACAATCCAAAGACTCCTACTTGAGCACCTGCAAATCCCATTAGGAGTAATACTAGATAAAAACTAGATAATAATCCGAGACATTTTCTCCCTGAGACAGTACTACACTCCCCTGCAACACTTACATATTTAATAAGAGGTGGTCAATATCACCCTTACAAGTTATTCCCTTTACTATGCTTCAACAAATGAGTCCTGCTGTGTCAGTTATATTCTACCTGAAAGAAACTCCATTTTTGGAGTTAAATTAAAAAATATCTGAAAACTTGTGAGGTCTGTTTTTATAATATGAAACCAAGACCAGATTGTCAAGGATGCCCTTAGGGTAGATTATCCTCTGAAGCGCTCCTAAATTTCATCTCTGGAAGGACTACCTGTTTCACTGCAAAAGAGAGTCTGAGAGTGAACAGAATTAAATGAATGGATTTCTGAGAAGAAACCAAGGATCTAAGGTCTTTTACAATGTGCTCTCTGTTTAAACACTGAAGTCTGCGTCCCTTTGCTATATGAGATTACCTCTGTCAGGATTACTGGCAGAGGAGAGGTTGGGAGAAAAGCACATAGATGTGCTTTTAACTTAGCTCCCTAAACTTTTCAACATAGAAGAAATGTAGAACATGGATTTTCAGAGATGTGGTATGTCTCCTGGCAGGCAGGGTATTGTCAGAATGAAAGTTCTTTTACTTACAAATAAACAAGAAGGGTTTAACATATTTTTAAGCTATAACATGGAAAAAGCTGGAAATCAGTGATCTGGAGGAAGCCAAACTCAAAAGCTTTAGATTCTGATTTAAGGAATATACTGTTTAAATCAAGACACTTTTTTAATAGTGTGATTATTAATGGTTCAATCTAAAATCATTCTGTAAAAAGTATAAAGACAGACAAGAAGCATGAAATCTACAGAGTGGAGCAGGTGGAAAATCAAGTGTGAAATTGGCAATTTTTTGAGTTACATGGGGAGTCTAAAGCTTTATTGTTAGACATGGTGTGACTGGAACTGAGTAGCTGGGGTTATGATATCTAAACAATAGCTATTTATCGTGTTGGAGTAACAGGATCTTTAACCCAGATTTGAAAAATGTGCAAAATTATGATTTAATTGGAGTGAGCTAGACAAGGCATGACCAACAAATGGCTTAGACCCATGTAATGGGAATTTTACTATGAGTGGAGATAAAATGGGATGTCTCATTTCTGAAGACGACCAAGGATTTCTGTCATGCCATGTCAGCACAGAGCAAAGAGGATGGGGCTACAGAATGATGTCAGGACAGTTAGGAAGACAAGTTTATTCCTTTTTCTCAGGTTTTCTTTGTAATATTCTGAGAGCTTTAACCTTATAAAAACCAAGACTGTACAATATCACACTTGAATGAAAAAAGTTGAATTAATATCTGTTTATGGTTAATACATATTATCAAAAAAATAGGAGTTATCTATCATTTTTTGTAAATTTATAGTACTTATTGTACCATCAGACTGTATTAAACACAGAAACATAGCTGACTAATGGGATACTACTGCTTAAATTACTGGAAAAGTGTAGAAACTATAAATGTAAAAACATCTTTAATTGATTACTCTTAAATAACATTACTCAACCTTTTAGACTTGTGAGGTCTGTTTTCATAATATGAAATCTTGTTGTTTTTGTCATGCTGTGCAGTGTGAAGATTATATTCATAGTGATTATGACATTAGTTTGTTCATTTCAGAGATGTGTACTGTTCAATCTTATCTCTTTCCTTGTTTTGCTTATATATATTGAAACTAATGTATCATAACAAGTTACGTGGCATCTTTAATAGTATAAATCTGCTTAGGTTTAGAATCAAATAAGTAATCATAAGAAGCAACTACAAATCGTCAAATCTATGTCAGAGTTGTAACTATACAGTTAGTATAAACAAATTGTCATATAATAATAATTAAAAAAAAAGAAAACAGAAGTGTAGAAGAAACAGTGCTCTGTGTGGTACTGAATTTCTTTCTCCTAATTGTTATTTTCTTGAATGTGTGAAGTGCTTATTCACCTGGGGTGGGAGTGGCAGAATTACACCTGATTCTATACTGCATTTTAGAGAACTGTTTTATAGGACGAAGAATCAGATAACAACTAAATAGTGACACTACACTACAAGAGAACCTGAGAATATAGTTGTACAATTTTTAAGAAGGATCAACATAGGCTTCTGAGAGACTATCATGTCAGCACACAGCACCCATCATTTCCTCCCTGTAGACTATGAGGTTATCAGTGAAGCTGTCAGTCAAAACAGTGCAGTTCGTATGAATGAGCAAAAGCTGCATCACCAAACTGTCCACAAATCTGGGAGACTGCCAGAGGAGAAAGCAAAGTGACTGTGAGTCTAAATGCTGTCAGGTTAATGTTGGAGACCTTGATCCACACTCATGGGTCTCTCTCCCAGCCTTTCTCTGTTCCCCAGAGACAGCTGGTTTTGCTCAGATTCCCTTCCATGAACATGGGGATAATAAGTGTTGCTGAAGAGAGGAGTTTTAATGTATTATGAAGTGCCTAGGTGTTGCAATGATGTGGAAAGTATGAGTGTTACAGATAAAGTCTTTGACTAAGTTTTCTCTCCATTACAAAAAGGAAGGAAAATAAACCAAACAAAAAACACTTGTTTATTTCTCAGCAACTTGTCCCCACAAATCAAGTCACTGAAGGTAGCTATGCCCAGGTACAAATTCAGAATTTTCTGAAATATTCATATATATATACTTCATATATATTTATATACACTTCATATTCATATACATATACTTCAGAGTTGTTTTTTTTTTTTTTTTTTTTTCATTCTCAGATATCTCTGTGATGAAAACCATTAAAAAAATCATTAATTTGTAAAGAGAAATGTAAATTATATGTCATATGCATTACTGACTTCACCAAAAAAAATAACATCTAGTTGTAGATGCTTTTAGGTGGCTGTTTTAAAGCATCCAGCTTCATTTGTGAGGCTGGTGATTAATAATTTTATTATTATTTTTTTTTAATCTACCACTGTTACATTATTAGTTTCTGCTATTTACTTCCTTATGTAAATCTAACAACAAAAGGACAAAACAGATAAGACCTGATGAGGACTTGGATGTTATTTGAAAACTAAACTGTAAATGATTGTAAACTGTAAGAAAAAGGTGTTCTAGCCACGCTTGAAAAAGCTAGTTTTCCCTTTCTGTTAAGCTGTGACTCTTTTGGCCCTTACAATCTGTTACTGTTGACAATGTAGGAATAACTTTTGCATCTTCCCCTTTCGTTGTGGAACTTCATTTGCTAGTGGAAATCAATGGCTTTTGCTTTATAACTTAGAAAGTAATCTCAGCAGCATTTGTGGCAGCTTAAGCATGTAATTTCTGTTAATGTTAATGGGAACTGCATGCCTAATCTACCATGTACAGCCTTAAAAACTTACTTCAGTAGATCCTGTTTTTCAGAAGTGCATTTGTGATCTTGCTTGTCACAGTGAGCTGATACGTAATTTTGCCTTTTTTTTTTTTTTCATACAAGCAACAGTCATTGACATTTCTCTGTGCAACTCATGTCATCATTATAAATAGCTACATTTGTAATTATTACATGAACATACTGTTTATATGAGAGAAGATAGAGAATCTAAGCCAATGTTTTTCTGTGAAGGACTCAAAACCAGAAGCACATTTTCTCTTAAACAGATGGGATCAAACAGTGTAGGTTAATGTGTATTTCAGTAATGTCTGTCCTTATTCTACCCTGTGGAACCCAATTGTAGCTGTTTTCAGCAACATGAAGTGCATTTTGAGGGAACTTGGAAGGTAAACATACAACCTTATTGAAGCCAGATATCCCCAATTTAAGGCTATTGGGGATCCATAGATTTGCACCTTTTCCACCCAGAATGCTACTGAATTCTTTGTTTTGAAAGTCAGTAGTTAATTTTATTTATTTATATTTATTTATTTTTAATTTATTTTCCATTTGCACAATGTCCTTTCACTACAGTTTTACTGATAGATCATCAGTTTAAGGATTGCTTGGACTATTCCTAACAGACATTTATTTCTATCTGATGGAGAAATAAAATGATTTTCCAGCAGAGTTCAGTTCCTGGGAAATGAGGGACAGTTCCCAAAGAATATGCACAGTAAAAATCACCAGAACTAACACCATGGTATACTGGCAGTTTCCTTAGAGGCTGAGTGCTATCTGACCTGAGTCACATTCTCACCCTGAGAATACTTGCAAAGATAATATTATGTATTATGGGATACTTTTTTTTTTTTTTTTTTTTAAATCTATTCATTCCTATTAAAAATTCATTACAATACAGGCTGAGTGATTTCTCCTTTAGAAAGAACTAGCACTGACTTTTCAGATGCAAGTGTAGCCATCATAAGGGCAAGAAACTGCTTTATATTCAGAAGATATTTTCAGTTACGTACACAGATTAATCTAATTTAGGTAGCTAAGCATTAGCTGTTACAGTTCAAACTAATTACCTTAGGCTCCTAAATATGTGTGTTGAATCATCTTTGGGAATTACCTATTTATCTCCACTGACCAAAAGAAATTTTTAGGTGCCCAAATTAGATAAATCCTTTGCAGTTTATTTAAATTGCTAAGTGCTGGTCAATTCCCCTGTGACCTGTGTCACAGGTCACTTCCCCTGTGTCCCAAAACACTGGGGCATAAGGCAGCTTCAGTGTTGACACCATTTAGATAATTTCGCATGCACTGACATGACATGACTGTGCTGAGTGTTAATGCATTCTGTGTCTCAGGTGGCTTACTAGCCTGTGGGCATATTCCTGAACTTCTAACACATTTACTTTGTGGCCAGAACTGGTTTGCACTATTCTGACTTGGACTGTAGGTAGAGTTAGTTGTACTGAAAAAGCTGTATAATTTGATCCTATCTGGGCAGGAAACTAAGTGTAAAGGCAGTTTCACTTGACCAAACAGACAGATCTAAAATCACCCAGCCTTTATATGACTGTGTATGAGGTCCTGTGTCCATTTGTCTTGATGTCCATGGTGTCTTGAGTCCATTTAAGACTACATTGAATGCATACATTACAATTTTCCTTTACTGTTTGGATCCAGAGCTTTTTTTTTTTCAGGATTTCAATTGAAGCTTTCTGTATTGATGAAAGCATACTCTTTCTCATGATAAGAGAGATCTTGTCAGAAGATTAGGGATTGGGTTTTTGCATATGCAGCTTGAAAATAACTTTTGCAGCCAAGCATTTCAAACTGATTTGGCTGTTTCACTGTTCCCCCATTTTTGTATAATATTTGCCAGTTATGAAAATAAACTTACTTATTGTTTTTGAATACACTTCTTTTTCCTCTAGACATAAAATATAGTTTAAGAAACAACACAACAACAACAAACAAACAAACAAACAACAGAAGAGGAGGATCAGACTAGTAAAAATACATCTTTTTTCCCTTACCTGTCCTCACAATATCATCCATCCCCTCATCTCCTCAGATGAACCCTCTTTCATCTGTTTTTGGAAAAAAAAAAAAAAAAAAAAAAAGATTATTTGTGTATTCAACCTGTCTATGTAGAGACATGTAGAGACATTTTTCTATGTAGAAAAGCATTTGTGGATCCCTTATGTACTCTACAAGTCTGGACTCCTAACAAGAACAAAGTGCAACCAGCGGAACTATTTTATTTTATTTTATTTTATTTTATTTTATTTTATTTTATTTTATTTTATTTTATTTTATTTTATTTTATTTTATTTTATTTTATTTTATTTTATTTTATTTCTGTTATGAATTATTCTGAGAATTCTTGGGCACCCTAACATCTTTCCTCATTACCCTGAACACTTCATTTTCCTCTTTTCTCCTAAATAAAGCTTCTGAATATGTCTTATTACTCCATATTGTCGTGTTCCCAAGCTTCAGGTCCCTAAAACGACCACTGGCCTCTAACTTTGAATTCAGCTATTACTGAATATTGCTAACCTGCAGGGTGGGCTTTTCTGTTCTCCACATACAGCCTACTGGGCAAACAGAAAGCATAAGCAACAGTAATGGTTCAGAAGAAAAAACATTTTCCTTATCCAAAAAAAAGAAGCACTCATCCTTTCTCCCTCCTTCACCTTCTTCACACTGTAGTTTGGTTTATTTTCTTTGCTTTGCTTAACAGATGATGACAGCATCATTAGCCCTATGGGCTACAATGGTAGAATTACCATCTTATCCATGGTAGAATTACAGTAATATTCCTCTTAAGTGGGCGCTAGAACTTGATTGCGTATACTCTTTATTTGATTGTTGGAATACTACCTAGTCTGCTTTTCACTTTGACAGACTAACATCCTCCAGGATGTTTCCCATATGTAATCCAGGGGTTAAGCATAGGCCAAGTAGGTAGTTTGGATGCAGCTACATTGTGAAGAGAGGGGTCTAAGAGAGTTTCACAGGACAGATAAAACCGAACCACGCCAGTTGGTTGGGGGAGCAGAGTAAAATCTAAAATATTTTTCTTTTATACTATAAATATAGCCAAAATTTTTCAGGTTTCCTGTTCCAATTCTCTTCTAAAATTGTTCCAGTAACACCTTTATATTTACATATGTGATACCCATAGGCTCTATGGTTATGTAGCAACATGATATATTGATATATTGATTGAATATTGATTGATATATTGATATATTGATATCAGGGGAGTGCTGGTAGTAGTTAACTATAGGACTATATGTACACTTGTTGTTGAACACATTTTTTTTTTTTTTAATCCTGCATTTTGTCTTCTCTTTAGAATGATTTCAGGCTTGGGCAGTATGTATGACTGTGCAATACTCCACGCATAGTCCATGATCACCCATGTTAGCAGGTTCTCAGGTTCCCACCTGGTGTGAAGCAACTAGATCTTTCCAGCAGGAAGCACAGGTGAAGTCAAAAGCTTTCTTCAGTCAGGATCCAGTTCTCATCTGCTAGGTTAGAAGGCCTACTTCATTGTTCACTCATTCCGTCAGTGTACCCCCCATTATGATACCAGCAGATCTAGTGTCTTCACTAGCTTTCAAGGCATGCATCAAGCATCCTTACTTGACAAGCTGTAGAAATATAATTCTGATGGATTGCAAGTAATAACAGTATTTTGTCAAGAAGATATATATCTTCATGGAGTTGTGTGTATAAGTAGTAGGGAAGCCATAGTTTTGTTGTGGGGAAGACTCCTCTAAATATATGTATATAGAAGTAGCTCAGCAAGTTGGTACTGCCATTTCTGAATGCAATCCTAGTCAGTTTAGATTTAATTTAAAACATTTATGGTAGCAAATCCAAGATTCAAGTAGTCAGTGAGGTTTCTTTGTATTCACACTACAGTGAACTGCCTCTGCTTTTTTTTTTACATGAATCCAGAGAACTGTCAGATATACTCTTCATCCCCATCTCTGAAGAAATGGTTAGAGCAAAGGAAAAGTGAAGTGAGCAGAGCAATTGCAGAAGCATGCCCTTCCAAACCATTTCTCCTTCAGAAAAAGCACACAAGAGCTGCATGGCAAATAGGAATGATGAAAGAAACACTTGAAAGAAACAGTGTGATGTTCTAGATTCAGCTGTCATTTTGAATACCTAGAAAAGACACAGCAGGGAAATAATAAAACATGCTCATCATGTAGAATATACACACAGACTGATGCTGCCTTCTTTCCCTCCCTTCTGGAATCTCTAAGGCTTTAGAAGCCACTGAAGCCATACATAAAGCCATTTATCCTTGCTTAGATGACCAGCAATGGGATGAGGTTCTCCCCAAAAGACGTTTTAGATTTCAATATTCAAGGCATGAAGCTTGTCTAAACATCCTTATGCAAAGCTAAAAACTTCGGTACTGGGATGAAGTAGGCTATGAAGATCCTGGAAATTCTGTTCTGATAGTTCTGTTTTCATATTTCTTTGCAAGAATGTTGATTTTATTTATTTATTTATTTATTTATTGGGGGGAGGGGGGGGGGGGATTCTTTCTTTATTATTTTTAAGGCTGTGTCAGTTTCTTTACTGTTGATGTCCAGTTGTATGAAGCAGGATAGTTGTCATTGTTAGGCATCTTAAGCACTGTTAACTTTTAATGACAATGTTCACTAGAAAGGGAGAAGATATTTTTTGTTCCCACTGTAATAACTATAAAATAGCTATCTTCTTTTACCCAAGCCTGCTTTCCAAGCTGGGGAAAGTGTTTTGGCACGTGGATGTGAACTAGACCAGAGAAACAATACAATTTTGAGGACAAAGCCTTGAGGAACTGTGTGGGTCAGCAGCACTAGCTATCCACATATAGTCAGTCTGCAAAGGTGAGTACAGTTTGGAAGGATGCAGATGTGAGCCAGTCCATAACATCTACTCCAGAGGACAGTACCATACAGAAATACTCTGAAAGAAACATAAACAAACAAACAACAAGTGGAAATACTGTGCACATCTAACATTTTATTCAGAATACATGTATAATATGAAATTCACACATTAATACTACTAACAGGGTAAAAATTCAGGGGCATAAAGCCAAAATCTCCTTATGGCAATGGAGACCATTAACAATAACTGGAATAGTTCTCAAGTGTATGATGCAATTATCCAGTTAGACTATCTGTACTAATGTGAACAATATTTCATTGTAAGTCATTTTTCTGAAATCATTTGGAATTCTTTTCATGAAAGATTCTGCTTGGCATAAGGTTGGTTTATGGTCTGAAGCTGACAAAGAAAGACAAATACACAGAAAACTCGAACATACAGTAATACAAAAAGCTTTTGTTTGGTGAGATCAAACTCTGAAAAGAAAAAAAATGTAATTACTGGATGATACATTATAAATTCCACAATGACTTTTCTGGTGTTTTTGTTTTGTCTGTCATTCAGTTATGAATTTGTTCTTCATTTCTTGACAAAATAATTGTTTTTAATTGTGTGTTAATATAATCAAATTCCTCTTGAGTCTACCCTTTTCAATACAGTTGCAAAATAATCAATACTAACAAACACAGAGGAAAATAGACAAATCCCAGTTTAATAGTAATAAATAAAATCTAAGAAATGTATAAGTCAACTGTCTGGTATAAGGATATTAAAAGTATGTCTTAAATTGTACAATAACTAAAGCACATAATCTACGCATAGCAAGGGTCCAGCCATGTTCTTTAATAAGTTTTCCATATTGTACCTGGAGTTCTGAAGTCAGGTTTTTATTTTATTTATTTATTTTTTAAAATGCTTTAATGATTTTGAATATAGTTCTTTTAAGCAGTTTTTGTCTATAATGTATATTGTTAAGAAATTGCTTTTTTATTATAATTTTGGTTAAGGAAAATCACAATTAAATGATTTGACATGAAGAGGATTCGATTTAAATCACTTTAATTTAAATTCCTCTGTAGTTAAAAGAGATCAGGATCTAAAATCTGATATACAAAAGTAACGCAATGCAGTAATCATACTGTTTTTCAAATCAATCAATAGAGAAATAGGTGATGAACAGAAATGTTTGATTTACTTGCAAGTTTTCAGTAAAACACAAGCCAAATTCTAATATGGGCTTTTTCACCACAAATCCAAATGATAGCACATTCAAAATAAAGCATAATTTAATAGAGTGTGAATATGAACAATTAGTTCATATTGACACAATATTATCTTTGTGGTTTTCCTTTGAAATTGCAATACTTTCTCAATTACTTTGTTCTTGCTGTTTCTTAGCTGCTATATAAAATTCTGCTCCTATCAAAGTTAGATTAAAATTCCTAAATATTTTAAAACTTTAATACTTTAAAAAGGTTGAGATTTTACTCTTAGAATTTTGAAATATAATTTATTATTTATCTATTTAAATATCATTATTAGAATGAATGATATTAATTTATTTGGATTTTTTATTAAAGTGAAAGAAAAGATCAAAATCAAAGGTAGCATTTTTCAGTTTTCTACATCAGCTATATATATGTATATGTTTTTTCCACTGTTTTAGAAGACTGACGTGAAATCAGTTTTGCAGAAAACTTGCCCTCCAGATCAAAGTTGGATTTCCTTCTGACCAGGAATGAGTCAATATGGATAGATAAACCAAACCAAGTAGCGGATGACAAGATGTAGCAGCCTTACAAGAGGAAATAGAAGTACAGTACCTTCCATCACAAGTAGAATATATTCCAGAAGGATGCAGAGACAGATTTTTCTCATAAATATTAAAAGGTTGGTGTTTTCAAGATGACATGTTACAGTTATCTTGTTTGGATAATGTTTTTGTGTTAGAAGCACTTAGGCACGTGCATGCTTCCTTCTTCTCCCCTCCTCCCTCAAATACACACACATGTATACACAGAAATATCATGAAGAATAACAGTTTCCAATGCACAAACTAATTATGAATGACATGGATACTGAAAAATAAAATCTTCAGTTGTTTAAATGATTTTTAATCTTACGAATCCCATGGTAATAAGGACCATTCTGGAGTAGATATAGAAATTAAATGACATTGCTATGAGGCACTGCATAATTGCATAAAAATTGTTTCCATTTAAGTAGGTTGAATAAGACTCGTAACTTTTAGTCACCCTCTCTGTAAATTGTACCAAACCAAAATTAAATAATTGACAGATACATATGTAGGAAAAAGTACTGAATATTTGCATGCATTTGAGGTATGTCTATGACATGTATATGAGGTATGTCATATGAGAAAAAACTTCAGGCTGTAAATCTCACATCTCTAGCCTAGACCTCTGAGCATAATTCCTCAGACATTGGCTAGAATAGATGAGAGGTTAGCTAAAATGTTCTCTAAGATGAGTAGGGAGAATTGACCTCTGGAGCTGCGTTAGTCTAATATGATCTCAATAATCAATGTTCTCTCTATACAAAGAACAGAAAGAAACTACTTACATGTTTATTTAGTTGAGAAACTAATTTTTAGATTAATACAGTTTGGTAAGTCTCAGCTCCTTCATCCTATCTGTCTCTTTTTTATTTTTTTTTTTTTTTTTATTTTTCCCAAAATAATATTCTGAGACTATTTACATATATGTCTGATAGGGACAAATTCAAGCATCAACACAACAGCTTTCAAAACAATGCTACACTAGTTCTCCACAGATAGCAATATAGAGAAACTGTGACTAGATTAATCACCTAGTATTGCATCTTTTCAACTTGTATTCGTTTCTCTTATGCAACATACCACATTTCCCTGGGATACCACATCCTCTAAAAATGAGTCTCATGCTACAGACTGAGCTCTCTTGGACAATAAAGATAATTCTCCATGTTTTCCTGAGTATCTTTCCTAGAAGATACATTTTCTACTCTGCTTAGCAGAGCTGAAAGAAATATATCCGAGCAACAGTCACAGTGAAAACTTCAGTCAGATGTATTTTGGGTGCAACACCATTGACATCACTGCCACTGATATTTTTACAAAGGAATACTGCTTTTCAGGTAGGGACAGCTTGGAAAGAGCCTGGAAAAATGTGGATGGTAACATAACCCATAACTATTTAATGAAAATTGTACAAAAATCTGATCAATTTACAAAAGTTTCATAGAAGCACAGATTTGCTTTTATTGAAAACTGCACAACTCAGCTCAGTAACAATTGTGCCTAAGAGAAGAATTTAAATAATCAATATCAGACTGTCTCACAGAATGGTTTAGAGAATACAGTTCCTCTGAAATAGAAAGAGGTAGACCCAGGGAAATATATCTCAGAATCAGAACTGTAACTCTTGGCATCTAGCACAGCTGGAAATAACATGGTTTCCAGACAGCAATACAGAACTAAATTTAAATGAAATACCTTTGCTCCTTGCAGCAGAGAAGCATATTTTCCAGGCTAAGAGGAGCTCTGTGTTGCCAAGGCCAGACTGTTCCAGTACCTGATCTGGTTTCTTTGAAGCAAACTCTATTCTCATGAGTAAGGAGTGGTAAACTAGACAGGGTTGCTTTGCTGGAGCACTTGAATATGAAGAAGATTCCTGGTTGAGCTGATCTGTGGCCAAGTGACAGAATCCAATGACATGTTTGCTAACTACAAACATATGGATCAGAAGTATTTCCTTCTGTTGCCAAACAGTGCCTTCAGTCACAAGTGCTCAGATTACTGGGAAAATATAAAACCCTTTGGCTGTTTCACCATAAAACCCTAGCTGGTGCTCTCTGACTGCAGGAAATATAGCTCATACTTCCCATTAGACTTCACATTAGACTACTTTCACATTAGACTTCTGGTATTCCACCTAGCATGGAATTTAGCATGGAGTTTAATTCCAAACAGAAGAATTTTCACATCTAGCTTTGTTTACATGAAAGGCTGTCACATAGTCAATATATATATATAAATATATATATATTTTTTTTTTCCTTCAAGACAGAAAGTCAAACCGCTTGGGAATAATCTCCGCATCACCTAGTTTTCCCTCTTGGTTCCAGTAACAGCCATATAGTGAATGAAAGTTCTAGAAAACAGCGTAATTTCACACCAGTAGAATCATTATTTGCTCATAATCTCACATGAGATTATTTTAAGAGCTTGTTACTTTAAAATACTTTATATACATTTGTGTGAGTTTGATCTCTTCTATTTCTAAAAAGCAGTCAAGGAGACCCGACACTGATCTAACACAGAGTTAGATAGATGAGAAGTGAATAGTTAACAGTACAATATACTCTGCTGTTTGGCTGCGCTGAGCATTCTGAGGGATGTAAGATTTTGTGGTGCTTGAAGAAGAACCCTAACAGGTGCTCAATGTGACATTTTACTCCTTACAGATGTAGGTAGGCAATCAGCAACTGCCATTCATCGTAATCCTGAAGCTACTAAAAAGAAAAGCTACTACACCTGTATATCTCCTGTAAAAGGACTAAATGCTAAATTTTAAAATGTCTGGAAGAACGTTGTCTGGAGGAACTCATGATCTTGGAGATTTTTTCCAACCTTAATGATTCTATAATTAGCTGCAACACCTTTAATTTTAATCAGTAACCCTGAGGACATTAACAGTTTAAGGTATTTTTTTCTTTTTTTTTCTTTTTTTTTTTTTTTTTTCCCTCCCCCCCCCCCAGCTTTCTTGCTAAAATCAGAAAGAAATGGAGGGGAAAGGGGGAAAAAAAGAGGAAATCTACACTTCTATTTCTCCTAAGGAAAAACAAACAAAACAAAAAGAATCAATCAACAATATTGGAATGATACATAGACCTGCTAAAGTTGCTCTGTGAAGTCTGTATGTGTTAGAAGATTTCCTGTTCAACATTTGCCTGCCAGACATTACTTTTAACATATGCTGCCTGAAAACACAAAATAGAGCTCCTTTGTACAAGACTAGGGTGACTAGAGGTCCTGCCTTTTCACTAAGCAGTATATTCAATGAAAAGATCTGCCTACTGTTACATGGCTAACTTTATTCTGTCTTTTGTGTTGTTTGGGCTGTCAGACAAAATTACTGGCCTTCAATTAAGCTTTTTAGATCAGAGTGAGTTTTCTGCAAAAAAATGTCAAGAGCAAGATTTAAGAAATAAAAAAAGAAACCATTTGTGATCTTGCATTGAATTCATTGTATTGTCAGATATTTTCTGACATGTCAAAAGAAACTGATGCAACAACCTACAACCTAGAGAAAAATAATCTTTTCTACTAGAACCAAAATAGTTGCTCTGACAAATTCTAATTGAAATGTGCTTTTACAACTCAGTGTTTTTCAATTCACTTGAAGTTTCTTTTTAGCTGGAATGATATTTTTATTCAGTTTTAAACACTGTTTTTACTACTTAGTGATTTTCAAAGAGCTACAATTGTTTGAACATTCCATTAACCTACTTTAATTCTTTCAGCTAAGTTCTAACCAAACTTCTTGTATAACTTACATTCACTTCACTGTAGCTCTAAATAACTATAGAAAGCTCACTCAGCACACAGTTT
Source organism: Aythya ferina (assembly GCF_964211825.1). Classification (NCBI taxonomy): domain Eukaryota; kingdom Metazoa; phylum Chordata; class Aves; order Anseriformes; family Anatidae; genus Aythya; species Aythya ferina. The sequence goes on along the minus strand of NC_140298.1, from coordinate 106,413,655 downwards.
TATTTGTCTGCTCATTAGTTTCGTCACATGCTCCCCCATATCTACAACCTTTGGGTCTTGTTGTTTTGAATAACTTGGAAGTTTGCTATTGGCTTATTTTTAAAGGGACTTCAGCTGATAAACTATGAGAAAACACAGTGAAGTAGAGATTTCTGAAGCAGCAAGGTAGAAGTTTCATGTCCTGGGTGTAGGTGTGAGGGCATGTGGAACATCGCAGGCTGCAAAGCTTTCTGGGACACTGTTGGGGAAGTGTATAGGGTAGAGAATGATAATTGGCAGGGGCTAAATTGTACTGGGAAATCTGCTTGTAAGTAACTTGAACAACTCCAGGAAGTCTGTCCTTGAGTCTGTGCCCAGGACTTGGCTTCTATATTAGCCTAACTAGACAGCATAAGCTATCATTGATTTTCCTATTTCTGTAACCTGAAGATTGCTAGATCAAAAGATGTTTGACATGGATCAGGGCTAAAAGAGCAAGTTCATTTTTGAATAAATATTTGTGCCGTCCCTCCTCCCGCCCCCCGTTTTTTTTTTCTTCTGAAGAAATGTTGCTTACTTTGCCACATGCATTTGGCCCGACACTGCTACCATATGTCATGGAGAAGTTTCTCTCCATTTACATAAACCAAGAAAAAAGGTAGTTAGGTTTCATGTTAGAGGAAGGTGAATTTTAACAATGCTTCCGATTTCTATAAAATTCAACCTTAAAGTGTACGTTTCTTTTTTGTATCACAAGATATCTCATTTGTTTTATTGACTCACAGTACTAAATGTTATACTGTATAAACCTGTCTTTCAGTGTCATGCTTTATGTTAGCTGAACTGTTTTGGTGGAAGAGAAATGTTTCCTGACCCCCTTGCTTGCTATGAAAATCTTGCAACTTGTTATAAAAACAAAGATTTTGAAGATTTCAGTGTGATTCTATGCTACCATATCATATGTTCAAAACAGTTCTTAATAATTGTTCTATGATCTTTTGGTAATGTTTTTATTTATGTATTTATACATTTATTCTAAGAGTTCTGATGTTGTTGTTATATTCTTATATGGAAATTATTTTGCTGAGACTTAAGCTTTCATTAGCAACAGAGAATTCTAGTTTTCCTTTTGCATTTTTTTCATCAATAAGTTCAGAAGAGACCAATGAATGGAATGATTACTCGACTGATTGTTGCACTGCAGCTCACGTACACTGAAGCATGAATAATTTAAACTGTGCTGGCTTGTCGGTATTGGATTTGTATGTGGTGTGAGGAGAGCACAGAGGGAGGTTTCAGATAAATTATAAAGCAGAAAAAAAGCAAAACAAAAATTCTTTCAAAAGGTGGATCAAGGGTGAAGAAAAAAGGGCTGTATTGTATGTACAGCATGAAGAGGGAGAGAAGGGTAAATCCTATCATTCTTGTCAAGGAACTGTTTTGGATACTTAGTAACTTTAAAAAAAAAATGCATCAGCCTGCAACACTGTTCAGATCTTCTGGAAGGAAAAGGCTTTCTGAATTCAGTGGGAGTGAATCCATTTCAAGAGATGCCTTTCAAAAAGTCATTACTTTATTTTCTTTTGAAATCATTACTTTACATAATAACAGTTTAATAGTACATGGTAACAGAAAAAAATCCAGCTCAGCATTAGGAAAATAACAAAGTCAAGGTTAAATGTCACTAATCTGTCAGTTATTATTAAAGATTAGAAAGAAAAAAATTTGTTTTGTGCCCATTTTTAGCCTTCTCCATTTTAAAAATGCTATAAAATCCTCAGAGAAGCATCAAGTGGAGCAATAGGATCTCTGTAAGTGTTTTACTGTGATTGTTTATTATTTATACTCTGTGAACCTGTAAATAGGACTGGTTCACAGAGTCATACAGCAGTTCTCTACCTGTCTCAGGACAGTTGCCAAATGAAAGCATAGTAACTGGAACCAATGCACACATTTTACTACCAGTGATTGATCATGTCATCCTGAATCATTCCAAGGATTTCTCTGCATACTTCAGGTGGCAGAAGTGAGCAAAAATAATAAAAAATAACTGGAGATCTTCATTTGGACATTGAGTGCTTTGGTTGTTACACTTGTCATGGTTCTGCTCAAGTGGGCAGCCGAGCTCCACCACAGCCGCTCTCTCACTCACCCTCCCCAAAGAGGAATGGGGAGAAAATACGTGAAAAGGTCTCAAATGTTGAGATAAGGACAAGATCACTCAGTAATTATTGTAACAGGCAAAACAGACTCTGCATAGGGAGATTTATTGCTTATTACTAACAAGCTACAGAAGTGAGAAACAAAGGAAAGAAACCAAAAGCACCTTCCCCCCCATTCACCCTCTTCCACCTCCTCCCCCCGAGCAGCGCAGGGGAACGGGGAATGGGGGTTATGGTCAGTCCACAGTGCTTCTTCTCTGCCGCTTCTTCTCGGTCACTCTCGTCCCCTGTGCTGTGGGGTCCCACCCATGGGATACAGTCCTTGATGAACTGATCCGGCGTGGGCTTCCCACAGGCAGCAGCTCTTCCAGAACTGCTCCAGATATGGGTCCGTACCACAGGGTCCATCCCTCAGGAGAAAAACTGCTCCAACCTGGCTCCCCCACGGGCAGCAGCTCCTGCCAGGTCACCTGCTCCTGCGTGGTCTCCTCTCCATGGGCTACAGGTCTGGCCTGGAATCTGCTCCGGCAGGGGTCTTCCACAGGTGGCAGCCTCCATCGGTGCAGGGCCACCTGCTCCACTGTGGTCTCTTCCACGGGCTGCAGCGTGGAACCCTGCTCCACCGTGGTCTCCTCCTTGGGCTGCCGGGGGACATCCTGCTTCACCATGGTCCTCACCACAGGCCATAGGGGACTTCTGCTCCAGCACCTGGAGCACCTCTCCCCCTCCTTCTTCACTGATCTTCGTGCCTGCAAGGCTGTTCCTCACTCCTCTCACTCTCCCAGCTGCTGTGTGGCACAACATTTTTTTTCCCTGTCTTAAATATGCTCTCACAGAGGCGCAAAACAACATCGCTTATTGGCTCAGCTCTGGTCAGCAGTGGGGCCCTTACCAAATATGGGGCATCTTCTAGATCCTTCTCACAGAAACCACCCCTATGGCCCCCTGCTACCAAAACCTTGCCACTTAAACCCACTACAACACTACCTACTTACTCATATATTCTATTATTTCTCTTCTCCGTTTTTTTTTTTTCTAAGTCTGACATGTCCTTTACTGTGTCTCAGACTTAAAATAGAGACAGAAACCTTGTTCTTGCCATGTTTTATCACAAGGTCTCAGTTATTTCCAGTTCTCTTTATCTCAATGCATCTGATTAGCCTTTATGAGGGGTCAAACCAGACTTCCAGGTTTGGCTAAGAACTGACCACAATATCATTACAGAAATAAAATTTGATGAGATGCAAAATGTCAGGTCCCTTTAGCAATCACTGATGATTAAATGCTGTTTTTCCCCAGTGGGGTCTACATTGCTGTGCTGCTGCCAAGCTGATAAAAAAATTGTCTTGGGATAAAAATAAATAAATAATCTATTTCATCATGTCCTATATTAAGTAATGCTTACTTGTAGTAAAAAATGTGTTGCTTAAATATTCATTCATGAGGAGGATGGTTTCATACTTTTATAAGTCCCAAGGTGTTACGCAAACTGGAAAAAGTGCCAAAGAAGAGCAATTAAAACAGTTCACATTTTTCTATGTAATATCACAAAATAATGGTCCCAGTAGCCCCTATTGCAAAGATAAAACAATAATGAAATGAAATAATAATTATATGAAACTCTTTTAAAAGACATTTTTCCTCTTAGTGCCTCAGAACACACCCAGCTATGTGAAGAAAGGTTATTTCTGACTGTCTACAATTCATACTGTAAGGAAAGCATCTGCCCCTTTCAGGGTATCTGGTTAATGTCCTTTTCCAATGCAACAAAGGGGAAGAAAGGGAGGAAATGATGGGAACCAAGTCTGGTTAGGAAAGAGATGTAATGTTGGAATATTGAATCAAACAAGGTTGTCTGAGTGAAGATCTCTGGAGCAGGATGATAAAAATAAAGAAGTGGGCACTGTAAGCAAAAAATTGAGACACAGACCTGACAAAGCAAAAATGAAACAATGACAAGAAACAAACCTCCCCATCACACTGGTTGATGAGCTATCAAACTAAAGGTGCTATTTCCAAGAAGATCATCCTGGACTTTGCAGCTAGTAAGATTGTGAACATGGACCATAATGGTGTAGAAACAGCAGAGCTTTGAAAACCTCTGGAGGTTTGTTCAATGGAAGGGAGAGCAGGAGGAACAAAGGAGGGCTAGGTAGAAAAGGGTATGAAAAGGTCAGTTGTGTGTAAGAGGGTGCTGGTCAGGCATGCATGCGTGGCTGAGCCCTGTGCCTGATCAGTGCAGTCTGTCTTATCTTCTTATATTTCCTCAATAAATCTTTTCTTAACTCTTTCTCTCTCTGTATTTGCACTCTCTCTCCTGTGTGTATGTGTGCTGCAAGGACTACATGCCAGCTCCTGGTGAGACCTGTGTGTGTGTGAATGAAACTGGTGCCCCTGCCAGGCCTCAGACCCAGGCAGGGGTACTGGACAGACAGTACTGGGTATTCAAGGGATCCATGAACATGACTGTGAACCTAGAGACTGCTGTGTGTGTGTCTTCACTAGTGAATTGTCTCTAAGAGCCAGAGATGAGGAAGGGGACATGGCTGTCTGTGCCTATGTTTTATCTGAGTCCCGTTGAAGGCAACCCTTGACCGGGCAGACTATGTAGCCAGTCATGCCAGTGTCCTGTCTCTACCTGTGTGTGTCTGTGTGTCACCAGGAAACAGGCTTAGCTTTGCTAACAGCTGAACCTGCAAAGGGGAAAGAGGCAGCCACGTCCCCCAGCCTGGGCAGAGACCCTGGGTCCCTGGGCTCTGGGCTGGGCCTCAGCAACTGGACAAGAGCAATCATTGGTCAGAGCGGCTGGAGGAGATGGCTGGGCAACTTTGCCTCATGTAACACATACCAATTCAGATCTCAGCATTTTTGGAGATTACATAAGACTTGCTCTTAAAACCAAGTTACCAGGAATACACTTTTATATTTTATTTTTATTTTTTCCTCTCAGTTCTGAAATTAACAGGAAAAAAAGAAGCTATTAATACTTATTTATAGCTATGTCTGTACTAAGAAACTGAAAAGTGCCAGAGTTTTTCTAGTTCTGAGTCCAGCTGGCAGAATTTGACTAGTTTCATGCTACATTTTCTTAGCCCATATCCAGCATGTTTCTGTTAACTTCTAAACCATGCCTGGAAATTTTACGAATCAACTGTCCCAGGCCAAAAGTTTAGGGACTTTTCTGATAATTGACCAGTAGAAGGATTTAAGTTTCATTGTGTGAATCTATTTAGACACAGATGCTGTTTAGTGTACTGTTAGAGATGTAACCCTTATGTTCAGCACATAGAATTGTGTATAAGATTGATGTCTTGTCTTCAGAGGAGCTGCCCGGATTCAGGTTGTAACAGCAGCTGTTAAAACTGGATCAGAGGACCTGTGCTACCTGCTATTTATATCTAACCCATGTTAGGTTGTATCAGTTAAAAAGAAAGCTCACAAGTTTTAATTATCTTAATGATACAATGAATCCTTCTTTTAGGTTATATAGTTATAGAGCTTGGTACTGATGAAATAGTACATGGTGGGATAGTTGTTTTTTTTTTTTTTTTAATTGCTGTTATTTTTGAGATACAAAATATTATTTTTTTGTATTGAAGAACAACATCATGATACAAAGAACATTAAAATGCTTTAAAAAATAGCTTACACTTCTACAAACCTTTATGGGACCAAAGTGCCCACTTAAGTGTCCATTTTGGAAAAGGGCAATTTTCTCTCTCTCTCTTTTTTTTTTTTTTTTTTTTCCCCAGTGGAACTAAATAGAATCCATTTTGTCACACTATAGGTGGTCATCTTTCCTGGAAGCTGCTAAAGTGACCTGTATTTGACATATAAGATAGACATTTGAAAGAAGTATTTGTTCCTGAATTTTTGTGAAACCAGCATTTAAATAAATATTTAATATTCTTCACTTTTTTTTTTTTTTTGTCACTTTAGTCAATATATTTATTTCTTAAATGTTCCTATTACAAGAAATATAATGAACTGTAAATGTAGGCAGAATAGGCAGATTAGTAAATAAATGTGTCTACATGTTTACATTGAAATTAAAGTTCAAGAGGCAGTACCTGTTGAGGTAAAGATAGAGAAAATCCAGGATATTTACCCAGTTATTTCCTTATTCTCTAATGAGGAAATAAGATAAAATAAAAATTAACCCCATCTGTTAGCTCTAGCTTTTCATGGTATCCCAAGAAACATAAAGTAAGCAGAACTTATAAAGGAATATATTGTAACATTTTAATTACTTTTAAAAGTTTAAAAGTTTACATCTCATATTTTAGAATTTGAATATGTTGAGGTATTAAAGTGCAACTGAACAAACTAACAAGCTGCTTTATAATTACATCATAAAGATTAAAATATACATTATATAAATTAAAAAAAAAAAAGGCTAAAAAAGATTTTATAGTCCTGAAAGTTTATTTTTTAGACTTCCAATGTTTACTTTTGCTGTAATACAACATTACCTTGAAGCTGTGTTCACATTTCTTTGCAGCTTTAACTTCTACTTCTGAACATATTTGGATGATATTATTTACATGGGAAAATTTTCTTCACAGTAGAGTTTGAAGCTTTCTCAAAGTGAATACAAAATAAAATATATTTATTTATTTATTTTATTTGGCCTTAGATTCAAGGCTTAGTTATAGGGTTTAGTTACATTATCAGACTGCATCTGAGTTTAACATTCTCTTAATGATCTGTCTCTTTTCCTATTCATTTCATATGCTAATAAAATCTTGCTGCATTTGTCATTGAGAAGTGTGTGCATTACATTAGCATAAAGTAAAGAAAGAAAAGAAATATTAATTTCTTCTTTTTATACTCAGGCAAGGCAGGCTGTCAGACAGATTGGAAAATGGAATACCAGAAAAAACATATGCCTTATGTAAGGTAGAAAAAAATATTATTAACCGCTATTTTTCTCATATTCTCTGCTGCATGGTTTCTTTAGTTTGGTGGATGCATTTAACGGTCATGCATTCAATACATATATTCAAACTGTGACAGCTCAGCTGTGTTGATCTTTGTTTTACAAGTTGCAGGTTGAATTACCCTTCTGGACGTGGTGGTATCAGTTGGTTTCTACACAATGAAATTAGGAAGTAATTCCATGTGTTAGATGCTCACAGGTAGTCTTCTGAAAAGGGGTAGAATGCCATGTACATACATCAGAAGATATTTGGCACAGCCATTACCCTGAACATGACCCCTTCCTTTTTATTTTCCCCCAAGCTTTTATTGCTGATCATGATGCCCTATGGTATGAATATCCCTTTGGTCAGTATGGGTCAGCTGTCCTTGTGTTCCCTTTCCACTTCCTGCCTCTTCCCCGGATGGGCTGTATGAGAAGCAAAAAATTCCTTGGCTCTCTGTAAACACTGCAGTGCAACAACTAAAAACATCAGTGTGTTATCACCGTCATTCTCATCAAAAATCCAAAGCATTGTGTGAGCTTCTACAAACAAAATTAACTCTGTCCCAGTTAAAAACATAGCATAAGGCCATTTAGGTTGCATGTAGCTCTTAAATGTGTTCCGTTTATCTTTCTTTCTTTCTCTCTCTCTCTTTTTTTTTTTTTTTTTTTTTTTTTTTTTTTTTAATCATAGAATGGTTTGGGTTGAAAGGGACCCTTAAAGATCTTCTAATTCCAGCCCCCATCATGGGCTGGGACACCTTCCATTAGATCAGGTTGCTCAAAGCCTCATTCAACCTGGCTTTAAACACTTTCAGGGATGGATATCCAAAAACGTCTGTGTGAAACCTATTCCAGTGTCTCATCACCCTCAGAGTAAAGAAATTCTGAATATGTAATCTAGATCTACCTTTTCTTAGTTTAAAACCATTACTTCTTGTCCTATCACTATAATCCCTGACAAAGACTCCTTCTCCAGCTTTTCTTTAGGTACTGGAAGGCCGCTGTAAGGTCTCTCTGGAGCCTTTTGTTCTCCAGGCTGAACAACCCCAACTCTCTCAGCCTGTCTTTATGAGAAAGGTGTTCTACCCTTTTCATCATCCTCATGGCCCTCCTCTAGACTCACTTCTACAGGTTTTTCTTATGTTGGGGGCCTCCAGAGCTGAACTTGGTACTTGTGGGGTCTCATGAGAGGAGAGTAGAAGGGGACAATCACCTCCTTCAACCTGCTGGCCACAATTTTGATGCAGCCTTGGATATGGTTGGCTTTCTGGGCTGCAAGTGCACATTGTGGGGTCATGTTGAGCTTCTCGTTAACAAACACCCGCAGCTCCTTAGGGCTGCTCTCAATGCAGCCCTTTCAGTATTCCAAGAGTACAATCACCTCATCTATGGCACTGAATTGCAAAACCGTTTTAAAAGGAAGACAGTTGTCTTCTACTGTAGTAGGCATTTGTACTGCAGGAGCCTCACGGAGACCAAAACATCCCCAGTACCCCAAAAGAATGATCAGAGGCCAAACATGATTAGTGTCTGTAGAGAAAAATGTGAGCTAAAAGCTTCTGGGATGAGGTTTCTTCTTAGGAATTCTGGTTTTACATAAAATGTCCTGTTCTTTATGACTGGAAGTAAATGTATTTCCAAAAGGGCAAAAACATTTTCTTACAAAAAGTAAATGAAAGGCAAAGAAAGGCAAGGAAAAGAAAGGCAAGGAAAGAAAGAAAGTAAAGGCAATGAAAGAATAAAAGGCAAGGGAAAAATAAAAAGATAACAATAAAAAGACATATTCACTCTATTTAGTGTATGATATGTGGGGTGGTATTGACCATGGATTTGTGGGCACAGCTACAGTTCACAAGGTTAGGTTTGCACATATGCTTAAATCTTCAGGCATCAAGTGGAATTTTTTTTTTTTTTTTACATCTGTTTCTCATGGCTTAAAGTAAAGATCTTATTTCTTCCTTTTCTGAACTTTTTGACTCCAGAGAATTTAAAACCACTGTAATTGAAATCCATTTTAAGACTAAAAAGGTGTGGAGGCAAGAGGAAAAAAATGTGCCAGTTTTCATCCTTTCTTGCCTGCCATTTGGGATGTCAATAACAGTGTAATATAAGCATAGGTAGGATGGAAACTGTGTGGGCTTTCTAACTACCATACTTATACCTTATCAGTGAACTGAGCCTAACATCTATGATTCCAGCAATAGATGAACAAACATACTTTAAACTTACTTATGATACTGTTTTTTTCCCCCAGGTTTACTTGCTTTTGTTATATTTATTTGTCTGTCATAAAATATCTCTACTTCTTAAATAGCCAGTTACCCATACTGCAGTTAAGATTTAAATATATGTACTTTTAATACATTCTTAGAAGTTTAATGTAATTTTTTCGTACTTCTACTTTCATATAGAAAATTTGTTTGCTCTGTTAATAGTATGGTAATTTCATAATTAACATTCTATTTTCAAAATGCTTATGTTTTTTACATGCATGACTATAGCTTAGAGGCAATTGAAAATTTTCAGTAGTAACTAAACCATACATTTTGATTGGAAGGTTCATATAATTTTGAGCAAATTAAGAGATCTTAAGTTTTGCTCTGCCAAAGCTTCTCGTCACAGAGCTGAGGACCACATCCATAAAAAAACTTTTAGGAAATTGTATGAAACCACAAGTCTCAGGAGTCATAATAATGATTGAGAGTGCTCATAGTTTAAAAGTATAAAAATATACAATTGACTCAAAACATAAATTGTATCAAATGCATCTGACAGTCTTTGTCACTTTCCTTTGGATGACCTCAGAAATAACCCAACCAGAATTCTCTTTCTTACTTTCATCGGAGCTGTGTGAAGGTGGGAATTTAATGAATTCTTGTCTGATATTAACTTACTGCTTTTAATATTTTGGCTTTAAAAAACAGCAACCAGTATATTATAAAAAGGTATAGCCTGAGCATTAACTAATGCTTTATCTTTACATTTCTTATTGAAGATGCAAAAGTAAGAATAGTCAATAAAGTGAAACAGATTTTCTGTAAACTGCTGCTTTTCTACAGATTGATACTTGGTGTGTAATTGATAAATGCATCACGTAAAGTTTCCATTTGCTTAAATTAGAAATTGGTAAGGGTCTAATTATTATTATTGTTGTTGTTGTTGTTATTATCTTTAACTATAAATATCTGGAGGTCCAAGTGCCCAATTTTATCTATGGATTATATAATCATTATGCCAAAAGAATGGATGTAAAGCAACAAGCTGCCTACATAAGGCTGAGCATATGTGGTTCTTTCCTGAACCAGGAATATCACCCTTTATTCAGTGGCAGTAAGAAGAAACTTTCTTATGACAGCACCAGGTAAACACTTATAGAATCGATTCAGAATACAGTAAGGCACCTGCAGTAAGGTTGCATGACTACGAACTATTAGAGTATCTAACCCAGAGGAAAATAAATAATCCTATCTGACAGCTTAAATATGATTATGATCATTGCATATGACTTATCGGGAATCATAGCTAATATTCTATTCTCCAAATGAACATTTAGAGTCAAATTGAAGAATTAAAAGAGTGGAATAAAATCAGAAAAATTACTTGTTCTACCAATCTTTACCTTTGTACATTCTAACCCTTTCTATTTAGCATCTGTGTGATGTCCATATGCCATGTTTACCTTGTGCAACCTGGCTGAGCAACGTTTTGGGGTTACTCATTACCTTCAAATATATGATTCAGAGCAGACATGGAAGGACACTCCAGTTTTACAGTATTAAATAAAAAACTTGGAAACTACAGTTTATTTATATTTGTCTCCATTTCAATTTGTAATAAATAGTAATTCTAGTCTTGTATTGTTATATTTGAGATCAGCATTGCTTATTCCATGCTGAGAGCAGGGAGAACACACATCAGGGTTTTTATTATGCACTTGTAAAAATGTTATAGATAAGCCTTATTAATTTAACAAAAAATTCTCTTGCATTCTTTTAGGCACTGGTTTCCTGGAATGCCAAAATGTAGTATAAAAACTTCTTTATCTTTGATTCATAAAGATCAAGATAAAGAACAATATGGACTTATGAAGAAATATAAAGATGCAACTAAATGGATTTGAAATGGATTTCAGTTTGTCTGTGCTCTGACATAGTTGTGCTAAAAAAATGCTTCTTAGGTTTTTGCCTGCCATCTTCCTATGAACCTCAGTGAAAAGACTCCACATCTTGCCTAGTCCATGCTTTCTAGTTTCTACAAATCTTTACTTTTCTTTTTGTTGTTGTTGTTTTGTTTTGTTTTTCCTTATAACTAAGTTATTCGTTATTTTCTAGCTACAAAAATATGTCTGTTTCATACTTTACTTCCAGGAAATGCAGAAACAATCATTATAATATCATTTTGTGAATGAAAGGAAGAGGCAGAAAGAATTCAGTTCATGCATTTGTGAGTGTATTGAAGCTTATAGAAACCATTGACGTTAATTTCTTAACATTATATTTATGCTTACCTCAAAAATATTAGATTAAAATTTAAAATTAATTAATCACATAAGAAAATGTCTTTTAATATGATAAATAAGTTGTAGAACTTAGAATGGTGTATGGTATAGATAGTGAAAGTGTAGTTCAAATTTAGAGTGTTTATAGTGTAGATAGTGAAAGTGTAGTTCAAATTTAAAAAGTGTTTAAGTCAATTTATGGTGCTAAAGTTCTTAATGGTTATTAAATTTAGTAAGAGCATGAAACATCAATCTTCACCTAAACTGCAATTTGTAAGAAACTTAGAGTATACTGTTGGTGTATCAACACTTGCCCTCTTCTTCTGACACTGGCCACTACCAGAAACATTCTCTGGGCTGTACACCTTTGTCTAATCGTGAACATGTGTTTTCATCTCTTCATGTATAATCTTCTTGGTAAAAGTGATATTACAAAGAATATGCTATTTGCACTACAGGATATCTCTTTCCAAAAGCTAAGATTTTTGTTGTAAAAATAGAACTATAATATTCAAACTAATGAGATATTTGCTTGCTTATTTTATATAAATAGTTATATATATTTAAATGTATGTGCATAAATATACATATTGATATTAGTATTGCCATTTAAAACACAATGCAAATAAATATATTTTGTAATCAAATGAGTTATAGTAGTTATAAAATATTCTCACTGAGTCATAAAGAAAATTATCTATCATAAGTTGTTTTATTGACACCATATTCAATCATTCTGTTTTGATTTTCTGCAGTGAATACCCTTGAGTCAAATAGCAATTTTATTCAGTCCTCATTTTAAGTATCGGATGAAAAAAGAGACAAAATGTTTCTTAAGCTTTGTAGGTATAAATTACATATGCCTGTGCTACATGTGTAAATGTAAGTATCTGTGAATAAATATATATATATGGGTAGATCTTCTCATTCTTTTCTGCAAAAGACCAGATATTAGCGCACTAAACCCAAGGCTGGTATTTTTCTTCTTGGTATTTCAGCTTTAAATGTAAGGATAGTCTCACAAAAAATCAAGACAAAGTTTCTGTAACAGTTTGACCCAAAGGCAAGTTAATGAGAACTTCTGTAGAAATAAATACCAGCTGTAAATTATTTCAAAGGCAATTTATAAAAGTGACAAGAAACTACACGCACATAGATTCTCCAGCTGTTTGTTAGTCTTTGCTGAAAGATAAGAACTTACATTACATTCCTTTACACAGAATTCTTAACTCATATAAAAATATAAAAATAATTTCTATAATTATATTATTACCACTATATTACCACACCATACGGTTAACAGTCACAGGAAATTGTGATTTATGCATTTCTGACAGTTAATTCATTTTTTTCATATTAAGAATAAAACTGAGGTTTTGCTTGTTAGTTTTCCTAGTTTTCAAATGTTCTTCCAAAGCTATGTCTTTTTGTACATCTTGAGTCTGGTTTCATTTTGGTTTTTATACCATATCAGAATGTGGTCTTTCAGGGCTTTTATTTCCCTGAATCACAATTTTCAAAGCATGTTCAGAGTCTTGGATTAAAAGCCTGCATGTTATTTAAACAAGAACACTTTCATTGTCTCAGCATGTGCCTTCTTATCTATTTTAACCCATCCAAAAGTGGTGTTGACTTTTGGCTTATTGAGAGCCAAACAAATTGTAAAATCCTCTGTGGATCTAAGTTTACTCTGTAATTAGGATTAATTGAAATTACTTACACATTCTGGAAGAGACAACAGAAACTGCAAGCTAAAGACCAACATTTAAAAATCAATAGTCCCTTAAAATAGATCTTCCTCAGTTACAACCCTTATGATACTAATATTTAAAAGAAAACTTTTTTTTCTTTTTTTTTTTTTTCTTTTTTTTTTTCAGATTGATGAGTTTCATTTTTAAATCATACTGCTCCAGTAGGATGAGTAGGATGAGTCATCCAAAGGATGACCTTTGTCTCCATCTTTCAGTCTAAATGCCAGTATAAGAAGATCATAGAGGTTTTCTTTGAAAAACTATAATAGAGGTGAGCATCTGGACTTTCTCTAAGGACCAGGAAAAGTAAGAACCTGAAGAGCATCACAGTACAATTCCTGCTATACTAACAACAAGAAAAAAAAAGATGTTTAGTTCAATGTCAGCTCTGCATTTGTCTGACATGGCATACAAATCATGTTTTTCTTTCCAGCCTGAGGATGTTTCTTCCTAGATAGACAGACCACAGGCATATTCCCTTAGCTTCTTATTAGGTTGAATGAAGTTTGTCTCATTTAAAATGATGCCTTAAACAAAAATTTGTGTTTATAACCAGATCATTAATGTATATTATCTTATTTGCTCATTTCTGAAGAAGAAGAACAAATATTTCTGAAGAGAATACTTTATATATATGTTTATATTTAAATACTTTTATTCAAGCAACTGTTTTCAATGTAATAAACATTTATTCAGTAAAGTGCCTTATGTTTCCAAACCATTTTTGTACTTCAGGTATTCTTAAATCATGGATAAATAATGAAGATTGTTTTGGATTGCCGTGACCCAGATGCAGCACCTTGCAGTTGGACTTCTTGGATTTCGTGTGGTTCACATGGGCCGACTTCTCCAGCCTGTCCAGGTCCCTTTGGATGGCATCTCTTCCTTCTCTGGTATCAACTGCACCACTCAGCTTGGTATCATCTGCAAACTTGCTGAGGGTGCACTCAATCCCATTGCCTATGTCATTGATGAAGATATTGAAAAACACCGGTCTCCACACAGACCCCTGAGGGACACTGCTTGTCACTGGTCTGTGCCTGGACATAGAGCTGTTGACCACTACTCTCTGGGTGTGGTCATCAAGCCAATTCCTTATCCACTGGATGGTCCACCCTTCAAATCTTTCTAATTTAGAGATTATGATGTTGTGTGGGCCTGTGTCAAAGGCCTTATAGAAGTCCAAGTAGATGACTGATACAGTCACTCCATCATAGAAGGCCACCAGATTGGTCAGGTGTAATTTACCATTGGTGAATCCATGCTGACTGTCCCAGATCACCTCCTTGTCCTGCATGTGGCTTAACATTGCCTCCAGGAGGACTTGTTCCATGACTTTCCCATGCAGAGAGATGAGGCTCACCAGTCTGTAGTTTCCCAGGTCTTCCTTTCTCCCTTTTTAAAAAATAAGTGATGTTTCCCTTTTTCCAGTCACCAGAGATTTCACCTGACTGCCATGAGTTTTCCAATCAAATGGAGAGTGTTTGGCAACTACATCAGCCAATTCCCTCAGGACCCTGGGATGCATGTTATTAGGGCCCATAGACTTATAGTTGTTAAGTTGTGTCAGGAGGTCCCGAAATTTCTCTTTGCTTACAGTGGGATATTTCTACACGTTTAATAATATATATATAGTTTATATATGTTGTGGTTTAACCCGGCCGGCAGCTAAACACCACACAGCCGTTTGCTCACCCTTCCCCCTCCCTATCTGGGACGGGGGAGAGAAATGGGAAAGTGAAGCCTGTGAGTTGAGATAAAGACAGTTTATTAAGACAGGAAAATAATAATAACAATAATAATAGTAAAAATAATGTTGATAATACTACTAATAATAATAATGTGTACAAAACAAGTGATGTACAATGCAATTGCTCACCACCCGCTGACCGATGCCCAGCCTAACCCCGAGCAGTCTGGCCCTCCTCCCCCCGGCTAGCCAACCCTATATATCGTTTAGCATGACGTCAGATTGTATGGTACTAGCCTTTGGCTAGTGTAGGTCAGCTGCTCTGGGTCTGTCCCCTCCCAGCTCTTGCTGCACTCCCAGCCTGCCTGTTGGCAGGACAGAGTGAGAAGATGAAACGTCCTTGGCTTGGTGTAAGCACTGCTCTGCAACAATTAAAACATCATCATGTTATCAGCACTCTTCTCATCCTAAGCCAAAACATAGCATTCTACCAGCTACTAGGAAGAAAATTAACTCTGTCCTAACTGAAACCAGGGCAATATAATATATTAATGTGTATATATATATATATATATATTAATATTTAGCCTATGCAACTTTCCCTGGATTCAAACCCTGGATTTTAGGAATTTGTCTGAAAGCTTGCTTTTTAACTACATGCTCCTACAAATAATTGATGCCTGCAGAAGAAATTGACTATGGTTCCAGATTATGTAATTCATGGTTCTTGGTTTACTAAACCATCTTGTGTGACATAAAGTCACCCAAGAATGCAGCTTGATCTAATAAATTATTTTGGTGCAAATTTTACAGTATGAAGAAAAATATTTATCACAGTCCTGATTTCTAAGAAAATCTGTGAGCAAATATGGTAAGTGCCAGTAGGAATAGAAATACTCATTGAAACAAAAGTTTCTCATAGAAATAGAAATATTTAAGGCATAATTTTAAAGGTATTGCAGGAACAGGACCTTCTGTCACAAAAGCATTGTCATATTGTATATTGTATTTTGTATGGGTATGAAAGGGAAGCTTCAAATGAACTAACTCAAGTTCTACAGAACAGTATTCTATAGCATGACCCAAGTACTACAGAGCAGTATAGTATAGTATAAAGTACTATATACTGGTATAGACTGCAGTTTATACCCAAAGTATATACTGTAGGACAGTATGAACCTGTCCTACACCTCCATAAAAGAGGGGGAGGTCCGATGTAGGATTACTTTGGGAAAGACAGAAAGGTCAGAAGTTTCAGTAGTACCTTTCCCTCTGCCCACCCTTTAAGAAGAGAAATCATTAAAATGAAAAAAACTTCTATAGCTGTATAGAAAATGAAGAGAAGACTGTGAGCCTAAATACTGTTTACAGGACTTTAATTAAATTACGTATACACTTCCATTATATTAGATTTTACAAATGGCACAAGTCCCATGAGCAGAGATGTTAGGAATAAACCAATAAATTCAGAACGGAATTGTGATATTTCACAATGAAAGCAGAAAAGTAAATCCACTAAGAATATGCAACATTGGAAGAATGAGTGAGAGCTAGATACAGGGTTAATTAAAGAACTGAAATATGGCATTGAATCATGTATAGCATAGTGCAGAAGAACATAGAAAAAGGAAGAGAAATTCCAATAGACCATCAAGGCAGCAATTAAAATATATGGTAACAGATATAGGAAGCAAATGAGAATTAGTAAAACTGTAGTTTCGTACTGACTGAATGCATTATTGACATTAAGCTGTTAAAGACAATGAATACTGGAGTTGAAAATCTTCTGTTTATGAGCAAGCCATGAAAAACAGATACTTTGCTCAAAATAAAGCTTGTATTTCACTTGTTAATTTCATCTTGCTTCATTTGTAAAAAATGGTTCTTCATAAATTCTATACCGTCATACACAGATGTATACACTATCATAAAAAATGGCATTAAAGTTACCTTTAATGTTTTATTATCATTATTATTAATAAAAAGGTACATTATATTTCTTTTTCTATTTTAAAGAAATCATGCTCCCCTAGCACTCAGGAACAGGCAATTAAAAATAGGAATTAATCAAGAAATTCTCAAACAGCTTGCCCTACCATAACATGATTACAATAAGAAACTGTAAAATACGTTGAGCATCAATAGCAAAGTCTGGTCAGCTGCTTTACAACATTATGGTCTAATTCTGCTATGGATTAAATATGACATTTCTATTAAAATATTTTGATTTCTGTATGTACTTTCAAAGTAATGTTCAATTTCTCAGTTGATACAAGACTTTAAAGAAGAGTAACTGACATGGTCCTGTAAGCCTTTCTACTCCTTTGTGCTGGAAAATCTAAAGAAGCTGAAATTATTTTGTCCAGTCATCTGAAAGATATTTTGTTTATAGAGAAGACAATTATAGAGATACTGTTAAAAGCTAGTGTTGTCCTGCATACTTCTGCTGGATGCATCAGAAATTACTGAGCACTGATGCTAGCAAGTGTTGGCGTATTCCATATGTGGCAGGGTGACAAAGCACTATGTAGGCTAGCCCTTAACCTTCAGCTGAATTATTTTGACCAGTGATGTCAGCAGATCACACAAGTTAAACACCCTGACAGTTGCCTGGGAGTTGCCTGGGAGTGGTTGTGATTTTATATATATATATATATATATATATATTTTTTTTTTTTTTCACTGAAACCTTCTCAGAGTATTTTCTCACAGTCTCTGGGGTTTATTTGCTTGCCTCAGATCTTTACAAGCACAAGATTGCTTTTGATAAATTTGAAACCACTCCAATCTGGCACAGTAGTACTGTAAACAAAAGGACAGAGTTTGTAGTGATAATTGTGTCTTTCTTATTATTAACATTATTTTTGGATGGGCATGTAATGGTTTCAGAAATAAATTTTTCAACTCAGATATCTTTAAGAATACCGAAAAGGGAAAACAAAAATAAAGTACATAAACATGTAGATGAAGCTTGCAATTTTTTTCTTTGCTACTCAGGGGCAAGAATATCCAATTTAAAGAGAACCAGAAGATTGACTTTAGATGGATCTTCTGTAAAAAACAGGGGGTGAATACCAGGGATAGTGATTAGCTAATTTTGTAGCTCTGTCATAGCAGAGAGCTGTCTGTTCAGAAAGAGCAGAAAAAGATAGCAGACACTTGTGGTTAGCAAGTAAGACTTTTCAGTGTGTTGCTCCAACAAAAAAGTTACTATCTTTCTTCAGTGAATTTAAATGAGAATGAACATTTGTAGGTTTTAGTAAGCTATAGCCTGTTGCTGTTCCTGCACTCAGAGTCCTCTGTGTACACTGACAATACTCAATGTAGAAAGATAATTTTATAAACTTAAAAAAAATAAATCCAGGAAGAAGGATTTGGAGCTGTGACATATGAAAAAAGTTAAGACATTTTAATATACCACAATTTGATGGAAAGACTATACAAATGATATGAGTACTTACAAATACCTCAGAGGTAAAGTGTGATAGTTACAGAGGCTGTTATAACTTTATTTACTGCATTGCCTCTTCTACCATCAACATTGACTATTAACTCTCTGAGGAATTTAAATTGAACACAATGAGGCCCACTACATAGGGATATTCCACAGAAAATCTGGAAATTGAATACACTGTACAGGAATATTTAGGTTACATTTTAGGAAATAACTTTAAAGAGTAAGGCTCTGAGTGTTTCATCTTGCACTATTAATATCTTAGGGGATTTAAAAAGTGACTTGAATAAAAAATTAAGATATGGTCCTTCAAGCAAACCAAGGCATAGTTAATTTATGAAATTAACTTCCATCAAAGATATTTTTAAAGAGCTTTGAGTGAATGAATATCAGGAAATATCAGACAGATGACTACATTTTTTTTTTTCTGGGTCTGTTGTAACCCACCTCAAAGGCTTTTAAACTGACTTTCATTTAATATTTTAGAAGTGTCAAAACCAGAAAGTGAGCAGATCAGTTACTCATGATATGCTATATGTCATGCATATGACAAGATGCTGAGGCTGCCTCCTGTCACATATGCCACAAATGAAGGAGGCTTCATTTCACAACTTGTTTGTAATTAGTGCAGACCAAAAATAAAGCCTCGCAGATATGAAATTCCATGTGTTTGAAAAACTACTTGTTTCTATAAATCTTACTGTGAGACAGACTATTTCCCTGTTGGTGTTTTCATAATCTTAACGGTTTCCGCACCTTTAGTGACCATTATAGAATAATAAAACTGATGCATAATGGTGGGAAATCAAGATACAAGTGAAAATTTACAGTTTCAATGGACTATTTCCTATATGACAGGCATTTCATTTGAAGAAATTGCCTATTTGCATTCTAAACTGTTTTCAATGTTGTAGTTTCAGAGCACAGACTGTAATTTTATGGAAATAATTCTAGTTCTAAGATTTATAGTAGAACACTGATTTAAATAACAACCAAACTACATAAGACTCAGTTTTCAGTTCATGTTAAGCACTGACCATTCTTGTGATTTAGCACAAGTTTTTGCTGGTATAAGATGTATCGGTAGCTTCCAATACAATACATAGATGAGTAGTAAAAATCATTGTTCCTGGGTGCTATGGTTTCTAAACTTTTACACATTTCATAGGAAGATTGGAAAAACACAGAATAAAAATCTGCTTTGGGTTACTAAATACAGACAGAGCGCTTCTGGCAGAGGAGACTCTTAAGCCATATATGATTCAAGCCTAAGACAGTACTTGGTAGAAGTGTCCTTGACTTCTTACACTTAACTCCAGGCATTTGTTTTGGTCATTGTCTGTGAAAAGGTTTTGTGCTGGATGCAATGACTATGGCTACTGTCAAGAATGAAGAACTTTTGACAGAAAAGCTATTCACGTTTTTTTTTGTTTGTGTATTGCATGCTCTTCACTGGTAATTATCTGGCTGTCTCTGTGTATGATTCTGTTTCAGTCCTTGTACCGTGGTGTCTGACAGCTCTTTTGTTAAAAAGTGGGAGACTGATTTTATAATGTATGCACAAACAGAATCTGATGAATAATCCATTTGGCAGTGCAGGGTGCTGAAATACACTGAATTTTCCTTCTGTGAAACAAAACAAAGAAAAGAAAAGAAAACAAAACAAAATAGAACAATTTTCTATGATCAACTCTTATTTTAATTTATAAAGAATTCTGATGTATTAGATTCTTTTGTGGCAGGATCTGTGGTGTATTTTTTCTACATCCATAATTATCATAAAATCAGTGTTCTACAAATTTTTCTTTGTATTCTTTTCAGCATAATAGTTTGCATTTGTGAAAAGGTTAGCATCAGGAAATCTAGTCAGATATTGGTCAGATTAGATAAAAAAATGCATGAGTTTACTGAAAAATTCAGACAAAAAAAAAAAGAAAAATAATAATCTTTCAACAGTCAATAAATGAACAGATTCTATATGTAAATGCAATGTAAATAAGAAAGGCTTGTGTATAAGAAAAGGCAACTGTTTCTTCAGATTTATTCTTCAGAAACAATTTGGCTGCCAATTTACTAGTGTCATCCCTTAGAAATACCATATTTTTTAACATTTATCTGGGAAGAATGTATCATCTTATCGACCTTCATATCTCCATCAATGATTTCCTCAGGGCTTGGCAAGGTGCCTGCTTTGCTTCTGTATTTGAAATTAAATCGAAAAAAAGAAATGACTATTTTCTTTTTGCTATTATTTCGGAATTCTTTGAGATCTTTATCCATTTTTATTTTTTATTTTTTTAATTTCAAACAACCTCAGAATGAAGTCCATTTCAAATCAGACCTATTTTCTATCAATTTTTCCTCAAAATTACATAAGCACCCTTTTGAAAAATCCTGTTTGAAATCATATAAGCTGAAATTTGAAAATGAATTCCTATAAATGCTTCCTTTATCTGAAAACTAAAACTCTTACTAGTACCACAGTGGAAAAATTCTCAGAGTAACCACAGTTCTGCTGTTCTTACATTGAGCAACACCATAATCTGTAAGCAAATCCATATGCTTTCTTTGTACCGATCTATTCTCTGTTTTGTAATTATTATAATATATATATAAGCTTTATACATATATATGACATATATATATATACGTACTGAATTGACCAGTCAAACTAAGTCTATGTTGATGTCATTTTCTCAGAGTATGGTTTGTTGTAGGATCTTTAATAAAGAGAATGTTAATTGACCTTGACAACCTGGAAAAGAATTAGAATATGTTTAGTAAGTTATAATGTTATATATTTAAATATAATGTCATAATGTCTACATAAAGTTATAATACTTAAATTACAAAGACTGACAAAAACATAGGATAGGAAAAGACCTGACCTGTCACTTAGTCCATTTTAAGGCCTAAGTAGCATATGATTTATAAATATATTTCTTAACAGGAATTTGATTAGCCTTTATTTTTATTTTTATTTTTATTTTTATTTTTATTTTTATTTTTATTTTTATTTTTATTTTTATTTTTATTTTTATTTTTATTTTTATCTTTATTTGTTCTTAAGATCCACATTTTCTGAGGTTCCCATAATCTTCTAAAAAAATCTACCAGTTTTATCAGTAAAAATATTTCCCTCTGTGGTGGTTTTACTCAGGTGGGCAGCCAAGGTCCACCACAACCGCTCTCACTCCCCCTCTCCTCAAAGAGGAAGGGGGAGAAAATACAACACAGAGAACTCAAGGTTTGAGATGAGAAAGGTTTAATTAAAGGGAAACAGAATGGGGAGAAAATATGTGAAAAGGTCTCAAAGGTTGAGATAAGGACAAGATCACGCAGTAATTATTGTAACAGGCAAAACAGACTCTGCATAGGGAGATAGTAAGATTTATTGCTTATTACTAACAAGCTACAGAAGTGAGAAACAAAGGAAAGAAACCAAAAGCACCTTCCCCCCCATCCACCCTCTTCCACCTCCTCCCCCCAAGCAGTGCAGGGGAACAGGGGAATGGGGGTTATGGTCAGTCTACAGCACTTCTTCTCTGCCGCTCCTTCTCAGTCACTCTCATCCCCTGTGTTGTGGGGTCCCACCCATGGGATACAGTCCTTGATGAACTGATCTGGCGTGGGCTTCCCACAGGCAGCAGCTCTTCCAGAACTGCTCCAGATATGGGTCCATACCACGGGCTCCATCCCTCAGGAGAAAACTGCTCCAACCTGGCTCCCCTACGGGCAGCAGCTCCTGCCAGGTCACCTGCTCCTGCGTGGTCTCCTCTCCACGGGCTACAGGTCTGGCCTGGAATCTGCTCTGGCAGGGGTCTTCCACAGGTGGCAGCCTCCATCGGTGCAGGGCCGCCTGCTCCACTGTGGTCTCCTCCATGGGCTGCAGAGTGGAACCCTGCTCCACCGTGGTACTCCATGGGCTGCCGGGGGACATCCTGCTTCACCATGGTCCTCACCACAGGCCGCAGGGAACTTCTGCTCCGGCGCCTGGAGCACCTCTCCCCCTCTTTCTTCACTGATCTTTGAGCCTGCAAGGCTGTTCCTCGCTCCTCTCACTCTCCCAGCTGTGTGGCACAGTGTTTTTTTTTGTTTTTGTTTTGTTTTGTTTTGTTTTGTTTTGTTTTTGTTTGTTTGTTTGTTTGTTTTCCCTGTCTTAAATATGCTCTCACAGAGGTGTGCAAAACAGTATCACTTATTGGCTCAGCTCTGGTCAGCAGCGGGGCCCTTACCAAATATGGGGCATCTTCTAGATCCTTCTCACAGAAGCCACCCCTTTGGCCCCCTGATATCAAAACCTTGTCACTACTAAACCCACTACACCCTCATGTACATATATATATTTTTATAACTGTTTAATTCAATATCATTTTATCCTGTCAAGAACACAAGGGTCTGAGAATACTCTTTGAAATACTTCTAACATCTATTAGAAGACTTTTTTTTTTTTTTTTCCCAACTCTTTTACCTACCTAGCCTACCTTCAAACTAACTACATTCTAAGCTTTACATCTTCCTCATCGTTCATGTTCTCCATTGTTTCTCTCTTCTGGAGTCTATTCTATTAATCTCATTTTTTGTTTACAATTAAAGCCAAAACTAAACAGAGGTTAATGCACTACTATATTGGAGAATAATGGAGAACAATTACCTGTTGCACGCTGCTCATACAGCCCAATATGGAATTTCACTGTTTCAGAACAACATGCCATTTCAGCATGTAAACTCTAATTCCTTTCATGAATGGAGTAACAAGATTCAGAATGATTAGCTTTGAAGACCACAGAAGTAGTTAAATCCTGTAGTGAGATCAATTTATGAGCAAGAAACAGCTGTGTTGAATTGAAGCATACTGAAGAGTTTGTTTGGCACTAACTTCTTTAAATAAAGGTATAGTTTGGAGAAAAGGAGACTAAGAAGCAAATTCATTGTTCTCTATGACTTTATGAGACAGGGAAATGGAGAAGGAGGTGCTGGTCTCTTCAATGGTTACCCATAATAGGATATGTTGGAACAGCATAAAGCTGTATCAGACAGATATTAGAAAAAAAATATTTACCATGAAGTTGATCAAACACTGGAATAGGCTTCCTAGTTAGGTGATTGATGCCCCATGGCTGTCAGTGTTCAAGAGACATTGGGATAATTCCTTCAGTAACATACTTTAACTTTTGGTTAGCCCTGAAGTGATCAGATAGTTGGAAAAAATGATCTTTGTAGGTCTCTTCCAACTGAACTATTCTGTTCTGTTCTATTCTATTCTATTCTATTCTATTCTATTCTATTCTATTCTATTCTATTCTATTCTATTCTATTCTATTCTATTCTATTCTATTCTATTCTATTCTATATATAATTATCACCACATTACTTAGGAATGTTCTCATTTTTCTTATTGGTAATAAGGGTGTTTTTCACCTCTTCTAATGTCAGACATCTCTAAATCGACCATCTAATTTCAAGTTATACAGTCTTGGCTTCTTTACAAGCTATGGGCAGAACAAAGCAATTGTGAGGGTCCGTTCAATTATTTTACACCACTATCCTAAGGAAACTGACATCTGAAAGCACCTCTTTCTTTTCATAGGCTAAAAACATGGCAATCTCAGACAGACTATGTTGGCATGGGACAACATACTGTGAGATGTCTATATGAAATTAATCCCATTCAAAATTGTGGTGAAATCAAACGAACAATAGTTTCAGGCCAATCCACAGCTTTAATTAGTGGCAAGAAAGAGAACAATTTTTACCTGTAGTCTTGACCTGAAGTAATTGAATGACATTTTTCATGTCACTGTATTCACAGTGTTTTTGATACTGTGACAGAAACAGATGATTATCCATATTAACATCATAATGTTTTAAATTTTGGTGGTCATTCTGGGACAGATTGAATAACTATTTAAGTTTTGTATTAAGTGATCAATTTACCAAAATATCACATATATTTGTCATGTCCATTTGGTGGATTTGAAGTACCAGTAGAATTAGATATTGTTTGAGATGAACCAATGTTTGAACTTCAGTAAAACAAAAAGCAGTTCTTTGGGTACTGGTATGTTTGTAGATCTCACTGTGACAGCATGATTGGAAATGTATCATCCCTGCTGCTTTGAAGTTTTAATGTCATCCTCTTTCACATATGCCATTAAATATAAATGCTGTTGAAGGTTAAAGCACTTTATGATAGTTTACTTGGAAAAGTGTTTTGCAACTGGACAACTGTTTATAAATATGTTTGAAGGATACATCTACATTGTATTTCATGGTGTGATTAACAATAAGATGTAATTATACTATGCAGACTAAAAATGAACTCTGAATGAAGAAAAAAGGGGATCAAAAATGATATTAAAGGAGCTGTTCAAATTCTATCACGAGGCTTAAAAATTCCTTTACTCCTTTGGGTTTTTGACATATTTTGATACTAAACTTGAAAAGAACTTAGCAGTCATATCTGAAAGCAAGTTCCTGATTTCAGTGTGTGAGGAAAAAAAAGAAAAAGAATTCATTGAAAAAAGGCTATAAATTACAGAAAGAAAACAGGAAAGCACTAATTTTTAAGACATGTATTTCATATTTCATATCATTTTATCATTTGTAAAATGAAATTATAAGTAAAATTAAAGACTGATTACCAATTGCAAAACCTCTAGGTCATAGCAAGCAAAGAATAATAATATGATTAAATCTTATAACTATGACATGAGGAAAATAGGCAGTTTAATTTGTGCCAAGCAATTTTATTAGGTTAGGTTTTGCTTTTGGCCGTTGCAGTGGGTTTCGGTGGCAAGGTTTTGGTAACAGGGGGTGTCACAGAGGTGTCTTCTGGGAGAAGAATCTAGAAGCTGCCCCGTATTAGACAAGAGCCCAGTTGCTGGCCAGAGACAAGCCAATAAGCAATGTTCTTTGCACCTTTATGAGAGCGTATTTTAGACAGGAGAAAAAAAAAAAAAAAAGTGCTGGGAAAAGCAGCTGGGAGAGAAAGAGAAGTAAGAAACAGCCTTGCAGACAGACACCAAGGTTGGTGAAGAAGGAAGGGGGAGAGGTGCTCCAGGAGCTGGAGCAGAAGTCCTTTGTGGTCTGTGGAGAGGCCCCTGATGGAGCAGGCTGTGCCCCTGCAGCCCGTAGGTCCCACATGGAGCAGATCTCCACGCTGCAGCCCATGGAGGAGCCCCTGGTGGAGCAGGTGGATATGGCCTGGAGGAGGCTGAGGCTCATGGAGAGCCCCCACAGGAGCAGGCCCCGGGACAGAGCTGCAGCCCATGGAAAGGAGCCCACGCAGGAGTAGGGGGCCTGAGGGGAGCTCCTGCCCACCCGTGGGGGACCCGTGCTGGAGCAGTTTGCTCCTGGGGGATGGACCCTGTGGTATGGACCCGTGTGGGAGCAGTTCTTGAAGAGCTGCTGCCTGTGGGCAGCCCCCGAAGCCTCGGTTCAGGAAGAATGGCATCCCATGGGAGGGACCCCATGGGGAGCAGGGGCAGTGACCGTGAAGGAGCAGCAGAGACGAAACATCAGGGACTGACTGCAGCCCCCATTCCCCTGTTCCCTGCGCCTCTTTGGGGGGAGGAAGTGGAAGAGGGCAGATGGGGGGAAAGGTGTTTTTGGTTTCTTCCCTTTGTTTCTCATTTCTCTAGCTTGTTAGTAAAAGGTAATAAATCCTGCTATCTCCATACTCTGAGTCTGTTTTGCTCGTCATGATAATTGTTGACTGATCTCTCTGTCCTTATCTCAACCCTTGAGCCCTTTGTGTCTTATTTTCTCCCCCTTCCTTTTTGAAGAGGGGGAGTGAAAGTGGCCATGGTAGAACTCAGCTGCCCACTCAAGTAAAGCAACCACAGCTGTAAACATATTTGTGTATGGTGTTTTCTGTTGTTGACTTTGATTAGAAAACATTGCTTCATTTATGCTGTGGTGGAAAGAGGATGAAATGTTCCTCTAATATTGTTTTGTTTGGTTGGCTTTGTTTTTTGTTTTTAATTATTCCTTATCTGTAAAATACAGCCTAAATTTACACACTTTTATAAGAATCTCTTTATTGCTTACCAAGTGACACCAATTACTTATATGGTTTTAGCTTGTTTTCTTCCACAGAATGGAAAAAAATACAGGCCTCTGTCTGAGAATCCTTAAACTACGTGATTTATTTCATATGACATAAAAAAAAAAAAAAAAAAGGAGAATCCAGAAACTTTATATTAAAAATAATACATGTTATTTCAGTTTTAATTAATTTTAGACAACACTGAGTCACAAGCTCTCAAAGAAAACAAAATGTCTTGAAGATAATATATGAAAGCATGCTCATTACATTTAAGTACCAGTTTACAATATTACTTAATTTCATGGAAGCTGCTGTCAGCACAAAATTTTCATGATGTCCCTTTATGTCACTTCTAAGCTGATTCTGACCAGGACCCATGGAGACCTCCCATACACTAGCATTTTGATTTCCTAGATTTGAAATTTGAAAATTTAACTGGCTATCTCCTTGAGAATGTATTCCAAATAACAAACAGGAGCATAGGAAATCTCTAGCAATTTCCTGTGTACCAATGAAACTATGGCCATGAAGAAAAGGCTTTCTAGGAGAAATGGCACCAACACAAGCTATTTTGTTTTTAACCTTGAAGTTTCAATTAAGCTGTTTTGGAGACTTATTTATTTATTTATTTCCTCCCATCTCTCTTATGTGCAGCTTCCAATCATTTCCAATAGCTTCCCTGTTTCCTTTTGTCCACATAATAATTAATTTCCCTCAAACCAATTTAATTTGACAGAAAAAGATATTGACTGATGATCACCATGGCTTTGTTTATACCTCCCTAAAAAACAGCACTCAAGATGGACTGTCAGCTCTTAGAAAGATGGAATCTTAGAACCACCTCGCATGGAAAAAACCTTCAAAATCATCAAGTCCAACCATCAGCCTAACACTACCAAATCCACCTCTAAACCATGTCCAAGACCATATCTAAGAGCCATATCCACATATCTCTTAAATAACTCTAAGGATGGGAACTCCATCCCTCAGCAGTACTCTCCATTGACCACCCTCTCTGTGAAGAAATTCTTCATAAAGTTGAATCTAAACCTCCCCGGTACAATTTGGAAAAAAATTCCTTATATCCCATCACTTGTCAACTGAGAAAAGAGACCCTCCTTGCTGCAACCTCCTTTCAGGCAGTGGTAGATAGCAATAAGGTCTCCCCACAGCCTCCTCTTCTCCAGACTAAACAACCCCAGTTCCCTCAGTCACTCTTCACAAGTCCTGTTTTCTAGTCCCTTCACCAGCTTTGTTGCTTTTCTGTAAAAATGCTTGAGCAACTCAATATCCTTGTAGTTAGGAGCCCCAAACTGAACACAATGTTTGAAGTGCAGTCTCACCAATGTCACATACAAGAGGATAATCACATCCCTAGTTCTGCTTGACATACTGTTTCTGAAGCAGGTCAGAATGCCAGCAGCTTTCTTGGTCACCTGGGGGCACACTCAGTCTGCTGTTGACATGCACCACCCAGTCCTTTTCTGCCAGGCAACTGTTTATGAATATATTTGTTTCTGTTCATTTCTTCTCTAAATCTCATAGAAGATATCTGCTAGATATCTCCGATTATATGACAGCGATGATATGATATGTGCTGCTTCTCAGGACGGTGTATCTCCTAGTTTATAATCTTGCTATTTTCCCTCGTCTATCTGCTTGTATGACTTTGCAGGTGATCGTGATATCCCCATTGACCCTTGCGCACACATAATCTGCTTTATATTGCATTTTAAAGATTATTTACTGGTCTCCATCTCCACCACAGCTAGGCCTGGTCAAAAGGGCTAACATCCTCCTTGGACACATTACCATCCCCAGGGAGGTGCTGATGACCAGGTCTGGGGCTGCCACCAATGACTCCTGGCCTGCCCCCTGTTCCTGGCTTTCTTGGTGGAACAGGGCCTGGCTGACAGTCCCTGCCCTGACATCCCAGGGGAGCCCCTGCCACTCACAGCACCAGGGAGCTGCTGGCCTGTGCTGCACCCTGGCATATTTTACTCTGTTTCATAAAATAAAAATTCAGCCAAGTTCCTGTCTTGTCCAACTGTCTGCTTCAGAGGTCAAAGTTTAAAGATGCCTTGAAGATGCTCAGAGAGGAGTGGGCAGCCTACTAAAGTCAGCCTACTAATATACATAAAGAGTACATCAAAGATGTAGTTCTAGACAGGAATGTCAATGCAGGTTGCTCTGACTGCAGTTACGCTCTCCAAGTACAGAGTCCTCTGTATTCACTATTTTTGTATTTCAGATGTATGAGTCAGTCTGTTTGAATTTCAAATATTTATTACATTATCTGCTTAAAAACAGTGTGCATTAAAGAGAGAGAGAGTTTGAGATTTGCAAGTTCTTAACTTCTTTGGGGTCTGAAGACTTAATCAGTAAGAAATAAATATTGTGTTGTTTAAAGTATTGGTGTCCTTGTTTCCATATTTAATAAAATATAAATAACTGTTTAGTTCTCCAACTACTTTTTTCACTCTCTGACAAGATCTAACTTTCTGTGGATTTTATCACTGTTGTTAAGGGGACAATATATTACATATTTCATGCATTTTATTTTTCTGAAAATTTACTACTTTGTGGAAATAGCTTTTGAATGTCATGCAAAGTTTCAACTTGTGGCATAAAAATCACAACTTCCTAGAATAAACATCCAAGATGTTCACAGTTAGCTTCAAATTCTAAAGCACTTTATGCAAAGACCAAACTCTGAAAGTATTAGCTCCATAGAGTGAGATGCAGTATTGGCCACCAACACCTCAGCAAAGAGCTCACAAAAACAAAAAAATGTTTTGCTAAGTTTCATTGATAAAAGGCTATGTGCAGTTTTGTCTTTTTTTTTTTTTTTTTCATTAGCACATTTTTTCAGTCTGTCTCACAATGGTCTCACAACATGCAAGGGAGCATGATTTGAAGTCAAGCTACAGAACGAAATTTAATTTTAACATCAATGCTATTATGGAATAACAATTTAATGTATTTAATTATTTATTTATTGGTCCATTTAATGTCACTAGTATTTCAGCAGGGAATCACAAAATATAATTTGGTATATAGCTGTTTCTTTATTATTATTATTATTTTATTTCCTAAATATATATATATATATATATATATTTCTGCATTGGTAACAAGAAGCAAAATTTACAAGTATCACCTGTTATAACCTCACTGTGATGAAGAGACTGACCTGACTCTTCTTACCTGTGTGAACCTCTCACTGAATAAAGATTTACTTTTTAATGATTTGGATGTGCTTTTGCTGCTGCTACATATTCTGCCAGACTCTTGTTCAAGCAGCAATTCAAATCATGTTTGTTCTCGGGCACAATAGAAACTTTATGTCTGACTACTGTACATTTTCTTTAGGTATTTCAGTCTCTTCAAGTACTCTATGATACAATCTTCCTGATTACAGCCTACATGAGTTCATGATTGATGCAAAGGATCCTGTTTCAAATACTTTGCAAGCAGGAAAAAAAAAGTAAAAAAAGTAAAAAAAAAAAAAAAAAAAAAGTACTATGCTTCAATCCAATGCATTTTCTTTCAGAGCTACCATTAACCAAGAGATGATTAACCAAGAGATGACCTTTTCTATAGCGCTTGTCATTTGATTCCCAAATTGGAAGAAATATATGTTAACAGAATCAGGCAGATTTTGTGTTTGACATTTATTGTCTCTTAAATCTAGCTGAATTCCCCAGATTATTTATACCACTAATAAATATAAAAGTCAAATATTTTTCAACCTATGTTGTACTGTGCCTGAGAAGCCTTTTAGTTACAGACCATGTGGAAAACTTTGCAACTTTGCGTGTAGGCAACTAGCAGCTAAGTTAAACCATTGTATCAAGCCTGCATGGGATCTTTTAAAATTCTGACCAGCCTCAACTGTTTTAGCTTAGTTCTGTGCTTCCTTGTATGGCCTTTTTTTTTTTTTTTTTTTTAACTAATCACATTGATCTTAAAGTTATACAACTTGTTGTTTGTTATGAACAAAACAAGATACTACTGACCTACCAGTACCTTTATTTCCAGCACCCCAGATTACTTTCATGCTGAAGCTGTCACCTCACATTCTACTCTTTATCTAATCCACTCTGTAAAAATTAGCTGCTAGATTCTAACACTAGTTTCTTTGCTTGTACACTATTCTTGCAGCTGAATGCACAAAATTTGTGTTTAGATATCAAAATCCTGACTGTATCTAAAAAAAAAAAAAAAAAAAAGCAAACAAAGAACTTGATTTATATTTCTAAAACTATTTTTCAATGTGTAGGAAGGAAAAACCTCTTTTGCAGTCCTTGGCAATCAGCATTTCTTTGAAGTTTCTGCTTTAGTGTGTGACATTACAAAGATTTTTCTCTAGAGTTGACAGCAAATTAAATCACAGATTAGAGAGCTGCTTTCTTTGAAGTTTGTTTGAGTGGGTGATTTATTTGTGAGTGTCTACCAGGTAAGAGACAGATAGGTTGATTTTTATCTTATGTTACCTGAAAAAAATCTTGTAATGACCAACAATTTATTGAGGTAAAGCTTGGCAGAACGTACCACGTGGAAATGAATCACAAAAATTTGCTTACAAAATAGCAGTATATGTACTGCTATCATCTGCCAACAGACCTGCTTGAAGCTAAAAATTGTAGTGTTGTATTCTTTTGAAAGATAGTTCATGGAGTCCACAGGCTCTGTGGAGTCACCCTCCTATAACTTAGTGTTTAGTTCTAAACTGTGACTATATGTATTTAGTAAAACATACAGCTACCAAAACAAGCAATATGAGACAAAGACATATTTTCTCTGCAGATTTCTGGCTGCTGCAAAGCACACCATTTCTGGAAGTAATTTTGGATTTGGTTATGGAAGAGCTTTATACTTACAAACCAGGCATGTATCTAGTTTGGTTCAACAAAGTCTCAACTGCTCTTTAATAGATAATAGTATAAGGGTATAACTGTCCCTTTTGTAAATGTACCTTTAGTTCAGCAATTTGATCATAGTACTTCTGAGTCTTAAAATAATACATTAACTAACTTTATTATATTGCTTTTGGTCCATGCTATGTTTGCTCTCTAGGGTAGAGTAACAAAGAGTTTCTGAATTTTAAATACAAGACATACACTGTGTCAATTAATTTGACAAAAAGAACTACTTACAGCTATATGACTTTTTTCTTCTCAGAGGTCCACAGAGCAGGCCAGAACTCTGAGAACTATTTAATCAACTTAGAAAGAAACTATGAAGGCCAACTGCATTCTGCTCTGAAGTTGAGCAGTTTATCAAAACTAGAGAAAATGCTAATTAAACACCTGCCAGAATAAAAAAAAGTTCTGCAAGGGAAAATGGGAGGTTGATAGAATGCATCTCTGTGCAAATGTTCAGAAGTAAATAAATAAATAAATAAATAAATTGTACATTTACCAGTCTTTTCTCTTTGCTTTCCTCACTCAGATAGCCATTTGACAAAGTTAGATACAAGGTTATTCAAAAGATAATGCATTTCAACAGTTGGTAGATTGAAATAAACAAACAAACAAACAAAACTATTACCCTGGTGCTCAGTCAAGATTTCAAGCCTTAAATAAAATACCATGTTCAATTAGTCACGAGTGCATACAACTAAAATAAAGAGCATGACTTATATTTGCAATAGTAAACAATTGAACCAAATGTATTTGTAAAGACAGCAGAATAACTGAATAGGAACATATACCTGAGACTTATTTTACAGGTGTGTGAACAAAAGAAACAAGCAAATTTTAATCTCTCTACAGAATTCTCTTTATGCGAGCTTATAGTAAGCACAATATTTATGCTGGAAAACAAATTGAAACAAAACAAAATATATTTTTTACATCTCAAACACCTGATTCCATTTATTACAGTATACTGTAATGATTATGGAAAAGATAAGAGAACTTTTGACAGAAAAGACTTTTTTACAAACTGTTTTAATTTACCTGTACATGGTATTTTAATCGTCTTTGAAAAAACATGTGACCTGTAAACAATATGCTATATGAAGCCAAAAGCTGCACTGCTGTGTTCAAGCTGTGTATTGCAGAAATAATTTGACTGAAGGGAAAGATGTTTGAAGTTACAATTAACTTTTTTTTTTTTTTTTCTTTTTTCCTCCAAAAGCATTATCCTTTTTTACATATCTATTTATTCATTGTCTGTGCCAGTGCACACATATCATCAGCCAAAGGAATGACTTTTACAACACATGCTCATGCCTGTTCAAAAATTTGTCATTCTCATAAGAAAGTCAATGAGAGGAAAGGAATTAACTGATAATTAACAATATTTTGATATCGTTCATTCATTTATCTGTTTTCTGAAAATCTTTCTGTAGAACTTTGTTATAAGAGCTGAAGCAGATACAGAGAACCCTTTTTTTCCACTTTCTGGAGAAAAGAAACTTCTGTTGAATGTAATTGGAGCTGTTCACTCATGAGCACAGGAAAAGAGTGCCTACGTGCCACATTAAAATGAGAAAAAACGTGTTACTCCTTAATATAAAATATATCTAGAATGGCATAATGTGTTGACAATTCATAATGTATTGACAAATTGAAAGACCTGATTAAACTAGTTGGACCTGAAATATTACCTGACACACTAGAAACATAAAATAGAAATCACATTGAAATGTGAACCTGAGTCATGCTCCCTGCTGTTTTACATGGGGGTAACCTTCCAAGTATCAACATAATTAGGAGTGCTTTTTTTCTACTTCAGCCCTTCCAGACTTGGGCTTATTAATGTTTTTGAAACGGGATCCTTCCACAGATGCTAGATCTTCAGGCATTTAAAAATCTTTGATGGTGCCAAGGAGGAAATCTGATCTTTTTTTCATGCATTGTACGTACATATCTGTACATAGATATAGATATGTGTGTACATGCACACACACATACAATATCCATAAAGGCATACATAGATATAGCATAAAATTATACATACAGTAATCTTGTTTTATTCTATTTTATCACTCAGTATTAATGAAATTTCATCCAGTTTGGCAAGTAAAATGACTAGGTGTGCACTAAGAATTTACAGATCATTTTAAATAAATCTATTTTAAACTCTATATTGTAGAACTCATACTTCTTCAGAAGCCACATAAATAAATAAATACAAAAGAAAGAAAAATAGTAGATTTTTGCATTAAGAGAAAAAAAAAAAAAAAAAAAAAAAAAAGAAAGAAACATCTTTGGAAACAAAAACCTTACTAATACTGGCACAGAGCTATCTGCATTACTCAAAAATTTGAAAATGATTTTTGCAGTTATTTATCAGTTTGATAGATTAGGGATTTTAAACACAAACAATCTTCCAAAGAGTATTACATATTGAACAAAGAAGCAAAAGGAATTTAACAAAGAATTGAAATAAGAATCAAAATATGAGGCTACACTCACTGCATGCACACAGCCCACATTCATGTGAACAGCATATGCATCACAGCTGAAGGAACACAAGGAACCATCACCAATTAGGAAAATATTTTTTATGGACCCTTGTTGCTAAAACAAAATGAGAGAAATATTACCCTCCCTTTTAATCCCCTGAGGTGACATCTTCTACACTGACAGGGATATTAATGTATTGAGCAGTTTCTGTGTCACTTTGAGTCTGCAGCCAGCAGGCAAGTTTCAGTCATGTCCATAATGGTAGATGCTCTTATTGTCTAAAACAGGGTGGCTGCTTTCAAAATATCTGTTGAAAATTAATCACTAGCTTGTAATAACTCCAGAAATGTGCCTGTGTATTCCTGCCCATGATTCCCATGTATCAATACATGACAATCACAGTGCTTGGGCTCTGGCACTGTTAAATTTAATTTAATTCTTTATTTTGTACAGTTTTTCATGTTTTAGAAATGTGTATCCTCTGCAGTGAAACTTAGTCTTTCTCAATTAACTAGTGTTTTTTCTGCTATTTAACCTGAAAGATATTCACAAAGAAGAGATGAGAAAGACAGCAGTAAAACTATCAGAAGAAAAAAAGAAAAAGAAAAAAAAAAAAAAAAAGAAAAAAAAGAAAAGAAAAAAAAAGAAAAGAAAAAAAAAAGAAAAGAAAAAAAAAGAAGGAGACTGTAGACAGAATCATCTGATGATCATTATGTACTCAGATGAAGAAGATGAGCAAACTTGAACTGCACTTTGATGGGTCAGGGTGCCACTAAAAAGTTAGTTGTTCAGGTTAATGGAGGAAACTTGTTTTTTAGTATCAGAGGACACTGACTTGGCTACAGCTGTGAAGTGGAATTGGTCAGATCATTCCGTTACTCAGACTGTTAAAAATAGGAATGAATTTGCAGCCCATGTATGGTTAGAGAAAATTTGCAGTGCTATTTCAGGTACTATGCATGACAAAACTTGGCCACTGAGTAATATGTGCAGAAAAAAAGTAAAAAAACCCACTGCATTGAGAAGTGTTCCCAATGCTGTCTTTAAATTTTCACAGAATTGACAGATTTTTAAATGAATGCAATAACTGGAAAGTCTATACGTGTTATGTCTCATGGATAAAAGAAGCATAACTGTGTTGGTATCATTGCATACAAAGAAACACTAATGAGGATGTAGCAGTGACGGATTATTAGGATACAGTTATTGATGAGAATCATAGAAGAAAGCAGAGGAAGGCTTGAATGTATACTATGAAAAGAGATGACAGAAGGTGTTTCATAGAGAGGAAAGAAAGGAAGGGAAGCATGCTCAAAAAGTACCTGATAAAACAAGCAGGTAGTGGACTATATTGCCCAGAGAGGTGCACTCTACTTCCTTGGAAACTTTCAACATCCAACAAGATTTATAGTTGGCCCTTTTCTGGTCAGGAGGTTGGGCCAGAGATCACCTGAGGTCCCTTCCAACACAAATTATTTTATGATCCTAAGATCCCAGATTACAACATTAACAAGCACAGCCAGATGCATCAGTAGCATGGATACAAGTCCACTAATAAAAAGCTATTTATTAATAGCATATCCTTTATGGAAATAGCTATGCCTGAATTAATCATCATTTATAAATATAAATTCATCCATACCCACACTGGAGCAACGATGTAATTTTTTCCAGAACAGTTAATGTGGTACACATTTCTAATGTAGAGAAGCCATATACTTCCAAGGAACAATAACAAAGCTAACAACATCACTCAACTGTAGAGAAGCAATTTACTAAAATACCATCATCATCCATCAGCTACTAATCACTAAATAGGAATAATTGCTAAATATTCTTTTGTCTGCTAAGCTGGACAAAACAGGATATAAACACATTGCTAAATCACTTAAAC
The DNA here is from genome assembly GCF_964211825.1 of Aythya ferina. Lineage (NCBI taxonomy): Eukaryota > Metazoa > Chordata > Aves > Anseriformes > Anatidae > Aythya > Aythya ferina. The sequence goes on along the minus strand of NC_140298.1, from coordinate 106,377,835 downwards.
CATAACTTACAATGTATGTCATGCAGCTTGAGTAAAGTTGTTGACTTGGAGTTCACAGTAAGAATACAGAGTGGCTGGAAATTATATTGCCTTAAGTAGACAAGCAGGTGCTTTCTTCAGTCTTAAGGGAATCTCTTTTTATAAATTTATCTTAATGGTCATATACCTTATGTGACCATTACTTAAGTGACTCTTCCAAACTTACCTGATTACAATGAATCATCTTCAAATGGTGAATTTCTTTTGGAATGCTTTCTAAAGATCAGAAAAGTTGCATGAATGTTCTTTGCACTCACATGCTGTCTCAAGTAAAAAAAATTGTCAGAACGGTCTAACGTGGAAAAACCTGACGTATCCACTTATGCTGTCCACCTGTCACTGAAGTTCGCAAATCACGCAGTCTTTCTACCTAATATAATGAAATATAGCTAAGACAACATGAGATATGTTTAAGAACTGACATCATTTTGAAGGTTACAGCTGGAAAATTAAACCATATATCTATATTATTTATATATTTAGGTTTGTGGACTGGAAAAAAATGTAGGATTAATAAGAAAGACTGTTCTACTTAATATGAAAATCCAGTGCTATACCACTAGTTTCTGTGTTCAGATTAATTTTTTGGGGGGGAGGGCTGAATTTAGATTCATGATATGAAAGTGTTATAACACAGTAGTAGCAGTTGCCATGTCCTCATTTATGCAATCAGTCAAGGCTCCCCTCTTGGAACTTATTACACAAGAATAAAAAAGAAGGAAAAAAATAAAGAAAGGAGAAGAAACAAAAATGACGAAACACAGTGGTTGAGCATTTGCATGTAAGCTGATGATTGGAGAGCAGATCTATATATGACCTTAACATCATTCTGGTTGGAAGGGACCTCAGGAGATCTCTAGTTCAACCTTTTGCTCAAAACTTGCTCAGTGTTTTATTTACAGGTAATAGCTGTAAACTGTAGCAGTGTTTTATTTACCTCTTTTATTTACAGGTATAGCTGTGAATTCAATGAACATTCTGGTCAGACCAGAATGCTTAGGACTTTTTCCAATTGATCTTGAAAACTTCCAAGAAAGGGAACTGTACAATCTCTCTTAGCAACGTGACAAGTAGGCAAGCAGCTCACTGCTTGACTGTCCTCATTGTAGAGAAAGATTTTAACTCATATCCAGTATGGATATATATTATTTCAGCACATGTCCTTTGCCTCTGCTCCCTCAGTGTACCACTGTGAACAGCCTAGCTTCATCTCCTTGATCACCTTCCTGAAAGTACTGTCAGGCAGCTATTAGATCCCTCAGAAACCATCTCTTTGGATGAACAAACCTCAGTCCATCAGTCTGCTCTAATATGTTGTGCATTGGCCCCTGACTAACCTTGTGGCCCTGTGCTGAACTTTCTCCAGTTAATCCATGTCTTCTGGGGAAAACAAACTGGACATAATACTCAGTGCCGAGTAGGGGGATAGTGTCCTCCCTTGGCCTCCTGACTACCTCTGTTCACACAGCTTGTGATGCTGATGCATATCCTTCCTGTCAAGGTACTCTAAGAGCACCTGTGCAGCCTTCCCCAGGTTTTCAACAGAGTTGCTCCCCAGCCAGTCAGTACCCAGCCAGTGTTGTTGCAAAGGATTTTTTCTTCCCAGGTGAAGGACTTCACATTTTACCTTGATGAATTTCATAAGGTTCCTATCAAACCATTTTTTCCAGACCTCAGGATGTCAGCCTGCTTTCTGAAGCAACAAATCATCTCTCCAATGTGATGTCATCTGGAAAGTTGATGATGCAGCACTCCGCCTGCTCTGGGGCATTGGTAAGGGCAGTTTGTAATTACAGTTGACCCCTGTGGTACCCTGCTAGCTATCAACCTCTAAGCATATTATGATCCAAATCTGGTTTTCCATTTATTCAGACTAGATGGATGTGAGAATATTGTGGAAGATGATGATAAAGTCACATATTTTGACTGCTCTGAAGTTTTAAAGACATATAAAGTTTAAAGGTTTAAAATTGTGTTTATCAAGAAACAAAGTCAATGCAGATGGTTAGATATTTTTAAAAAAGATAGTTCCAGAGTTATTGTATGCAAGTGTTTTCAAAATAAGCCATACGGCATTTTTGCATATTCACTTATCCATGCATTTTTGTTTGTCTTCATTCAAATTTGTCTCATACAATATAAGAAGCATTGCTGTCTTTGTTCCATGTAGCACATGTACCACCTTACCTATAATGAACTTCAATGACATAAAATAGAGAAGCACTTGTGCACAACTTAAGCCTCTTCAGTCTTTACATCAAAAGATTCTCTATCAGAACTTCTGTATATTCCAGTGCTCCTTCTTCCTCCAAGTATTTCTGAAAAAAAAAAAAAAAAAGAAAATAAAGAAAAATAAATGATCACACCATTGTTTTTACTATGTCACTGTCCTTTATGAGTCACAAAATCTGCTTGTCATTACACATTTTACCAGAAAAAAAAAAAAAGAAAAGAAAAAGAAAAAAGTGTAAATCTCTGTCCTTAGTTTTTAGAATCAACTTTATTTGTCTGTTTTCTTTTCTCCGCACATCTCTAAATTGTGAACTCTTTGTTGAACCACTATTTTACAGTAATTGAACCACAATGCTGTACAGACAAACAGGACCAAAACTATCCTTTTTTGAAAAGGAGAGGTAGAAGGAATAGGCAACTACCACCAGAAGAGCTTTGGACATGCCTGTCCAGTACATGCCTGTATGAGTCAAGAATGCAGTCAGATGCACTCAAACAGGCAATGAACTAACTCCCATTTGGGAGTTAGTTCAACCATTGCATTGTATTTAGCATTTCAGCAGAATATGTGCGCCTGCTACTATTAAGTATCAGTATGTTGTAGATGTTTAATGCAAGGCACTGATTGTTTCCAAGCATTTTTTTTTTTTTTTGTGCCCATGCCACTAATACAGATATCTTGGAGCCAGCTACTGGTTGGGGGGCCTCCGGAGGCCAACTGCTTATCAGCAACTGCATGCAGAACAGAGGTTCTCTCACCTTCAGGTAGTCAGGATGTGAACTAGCTAAACAGGGTATAAGTGCATTAAATCAATGAAACACCTGCTAGCTTTTCTTGAATCTGAGTTGGTTTCTGGTTGGCTAGCCCTTTGTACATCATGTGTGCTTGTCTGTTTTTACTGTGTGTAGGCAGCACAAAAATGCTGAGATATAGTCAACCCATTATAGATAATCACAAAGTGAATCCTGATCCTGGACATACACACACACACAAAACAAACAAACAAAAAACTATTTTAAGGCATTTATAAGTTTTATTTTACTCTGTAGTTTCTTTCTTTAACTGGGATCACTGAATTAGCAGAGCTGGCAGCATCATCTATTTCCCTGTGGTGGAAGACTCCTGTCCTTATGCAGCCATAACTTCTGTCTCAACCTTTCTGTCAACTCTAGCAATCATGGTGTATTTTTGATAAAGGAACTAATAAAGGAAAAAGTATGGCTGCCATAGGGGTAAAAGATTTTAACAGTATGGAATGCTCATCTCCAAGGAACACTCCCTGCCCTCTAAATTCTCATATACCTGAATTCACAGGTATAGCTGTGAATTCAATGAACTAATAATGAGTAATGGTGCAATTTTGTGCTGGGAAGAGAAACAAAATGAAATATTGGATGACAAAAAAAAAAAAAAAGAAAAAAAGAAAACTGTAAGCTGAAAGCCATGAGAAGTGGCTGGAGAGTAGCAAATGAAGCTTGTAAAACTATTTCTCTATTTTGACTGGAAAGTTTTCAAAGCACAATCTGACAAATAAATAAAAAACAAACAAGCAAACAAATAAATGAATAAAATAAATGGAGGGAATGTCCAAGTAAATAGAAAGCTGGAGAACTGAAGCAGCAGAAACAAAAGGTGTATGAGATCACTTATGAAAAACAGGAATCAAAACAGGACATTCAGGATCTTAATCTGTTGCCCAGCTTTAAGACAAAAATGTGTCTCACAAATATACTATGCTGTAATGTATTTCTACATCCAGGGTCCTCTGTATCTCATGTAGTACTGGGAATTTCTTCTCTATGGTGAATTCTATAGGAAGTCTCAACTGCCCTATGTCAAGAAAATACTCTGTTCCAAACAACTGTAACTTATCTGAATTCTTGCAATGCTGAGTAAGAAAATAAACAATAAATAATTGCAAATAAAAGTTTTAGGAGGGATATGACCTCTATGTTTCAAACAACATTATGCCACTTTTCAGACACTTTTGGGGGAAAAAATAAAAAAATAAAAAAAAAATGTCTCTTGTCACTAGCATCTAGCCTTTGCCTCACTCTCTTGAAAATAAATGATATTGATCAGTAGCAATCTTCACTGAAATTGGCAGAAAGGTATAAGCCTATTAAATTTGTGTTATTGAGGTTGAATATGATTAAAAAGGATAATTAATTCCTCCTAAATTTGTTAGCTTTTTATCATAATTCCCTATTGATAACATCTCCTTACACAACTTTAGAAGCTATTTGTATTTCTTTTTATTTAATTCTGTGGTTTCCACCTCTGATATCCTAAAAGAAATACCGATGTTTTTCTTATTTTTCTATTAATATTGCAGATATTAATTTTGAACCAATCAAAACCTTGAAAATTATGTTTTCTGGGGGAATCTCAGTCAGCCATGTCCAATCTCTTTTGTCAGTGATGTTTACAATTACTGCAGAAGATTTAACATCTTAATATCAGTATTTAAATCTCCAATCATATCATTTTTCTTTGCATATGAAAATTGGAGGTCTTTGATTAAAAGATCAAAGAAAGAAAAGTGAAATGGGAACCTCTTGAACAAATATTTCTAAGCAAGTCCACTGCTAAAGGGAAATAAATAAAACAGAGTCTCTGCATACCCAATCTCTCGTTGTTCTCTGTGGTTTGTCATATAAGAGCCCAAACAACATGGTTCAGTGCAAGAGAAAAAATAAAGTTCTGCAGCCAGCTGTTCAAGTGGCTCTGCTCTGGCCAGTGCCATGCTTAGCAACTAAGATGTCAGCTAAGATGCTGGCATATGAGTTACATTTTAAAAATGGGATTTCTAAATTAGGACTTTGAAAAGAGTTGATTATGTTTTTTCTGTGTCCTTTAAAGTTAGGACTAAGTTATTTCAAGCCAGTCAGATCATTTAGAATAGTAAATTAGAATAGTAAATCATATAGTAAATCATATAGTAACTATCCGTATATATTTGAATGTTTTTCTAATTTATCAACAGAATTTTTGTTATTAATGTTGCCTGCATTTCTTGCATCATCTTCAGCTCTGTCTGAACCCCAAGGGCCCAGAATTGTGTCTTGGTGAATATTTTACAATGACTATTTTCTAAAACAAATGTATATTTGGGTCGCCTGAAGTCACTACTGAATTCAAATTGAATTAGAAAAAAGAAATGTAGTTGGATATGTCACAATAAACCAACTCAGGCTAGATTCTTGAGTATATGAGATGTGTTTTATAAATGGTACAAAAAGTAATGATTGCCTCTGAACATCTCTGAAGAATATTTTAATCAATGGGCTAAAGATCATCATTGTGGCAAAAGAAATAATGAGTTTCTAATTTTGGAAGTGGTCATGCATACCTACAACTTTCTTCATGTTTAAAAAAAAAAGTTCAAGCTGACCCATAATATTTTATTTCACTTCTTACTTCATCCATCAAACCCATCACACTAAAACACCTTTAAAATCAATCAGACAAACAAACAAAAAAGCACATGCATGTTGTTGGTTATCTTTAAATAGAAGTGAATTTAAGCATTTCTCAGAACATGATTTCCTGAAAATATTATTTAAACTCTGCATATATGCACTGCTGGAGACTTTTTGAAATATTTTTGATTTAAACAAATGTTCTTTGTATCTGAAATGTGTATTCATTGTATTCTTTGTATCTGAAATGTGAGATACATGTACTTAATAATCTTCTTTTTCTCTTTTTCTTTCTTTTTCTTTTTCTCTTTTTTTTTTTCTTTCTTTCTATTTCTTGCTATCATTCTCTCCTCCCCTCTTTCTCTTTCTTTCTCCCTTTCTTTCCTTCCTTCCTTCCCTCTTTATCTCTCAGTCTCTTTCTCTTTCTTTCTAAACACAGAAATTATCCTGACTCCAGGTCTAAAATCCAATTATAAAATAGTTTATTAAAAACATGTTTGTTACATCACAGACAATGAAGTGGAGATCATTTCTAGTGCCACTTTTGAGTTCTAAATCTCCTATTTCTCTTTATAACACTTTTCTGCTTCTTTGCTGTTTACTTTCCATCAGAATACAATCAGGTTCTTAGACTTCCCCTCCTAATTTCATCAAAATGCTAATGAACTGAGTTTGTTCAATTTTAAAGAAAATTAAACTGCTTCTTGAAGAACAATATAATAAGGAGATGGTCATATATTTCTCATACTTTTGAAGTTCAATATAATTGTCTAAAAATATGTTGGGGCAAACAATATAGAATATGCCTTGCCTGATATTTTAATAATAATAATAAACACAATAAGAAGCAACACAATAGAATTTAATTTGTTTGAAGGCTATGATTAAATGCGAATGTCAAACCTGAGAAGGTTCACAGAGAGATGCCTGAAAAGCAAGCTTGCTTTTCTTTTTTTCTAGTTTATGTTCCTATGGAGTGTTTTATTAATATCTTTTATCGTGAATCATTGATTGAAGGGAAAGAGAGACAAAAAGGAATTAGGGAAAAAATGCGAAAATACATACACACTTAAAGAAATTATTGAACATTTTTAGAATGGGTGGAAGAAGTTGCTTTTAGTACACAATTTTTAGCAACTGTACGATATTATTTGTTACTGAGCTCTGAGTTTGTAAAGACAATTATTATGTTCAGTGATTAAACTTATCCTGAGCTTGTACTGTGACCTTCTGGAGCTAGTACAGAAAATTAAGGACTTAAGAAATAATTTTGTGCTGGTGGATACTGATTACAGGTGACTGGTGAGACTATAGGTAGGCAGAATATCATCTCTAAAAATTGTATCAACTGAGCTGACTGACAAGGATATACCTGCTGATCCATGACCTATACACACAAGAAAAGCACTAAAATTTCATTAAAATAATGTTATACATTTCAGCTTTCTCACATAGACAAAAATATGAAGGAAGAGTGGTGGAGATTGAAGGTCAAAACAAAAATAAAACAAAACTAGTACTGGGATAAGTAATAGTCTCTTAGTACTGTGGACAATAAACATCAGACAGATTACAAAGAGAACAGATAGGTTCACCCAATCTCAGTGTAGATATCTGCATGGCAGATGTCTCTTTTTATGTCTTTAACTCTGTCTAACTTTTATAAAAATGATGCAAGTGAATAGCGACTTTTATGGTTTGGTTTTCTGATCTGTTTATGGTGTTTACCTTTCACCGACATAAAGCATGTACTAGAACATGCATTTCTGGGTTACCACCATGTGAGTTGGGCAAATGCTCATCTCTGGATTCACATATATTCTCCTTCTTACCTGTGAAAATGCTTTTAAATCAATGACTGATGAAAAATAAAATATTCATTGAATAAAATATTAATTGTTAAAAAAGAAAAAAAAAAAAGAATTAAAGATGAATGGTACTGGTGAAAGATTTACCTTTTTTTTTTTTTTTTTTTTTTTTTTTTTTTTTTTTACTCCCTAATTAAGATGTTCCATTTGCTTAAACAAGATATGCACAAGTACATGCACAAGAGGCATCAAGCTCTCTATTTTTTCTGTCTGGCCAAAATTTTGTTTAATTTTTCTATGCACAGAATATCAATTTTAACAGGAGAGACTTAAAAAGCCACTTCATCTCCTGGCTTGCCTTGTAGCTACTTCAGACCCTTAGAGTCCCTGTCATCAAAAGGACATGCCATGAATGCTACAATCCAGCCTCAGCTCTCCAGAAGTAATCCAGAAACCTCAACAGATGCTCTCAAAGAAAAGGTTTTCAGAAGTTGATGCTTGCTTTTTTTTTTTTTTTTGGTAATTATTATTATTAATAATTTATATTTATTTATTATTTCAATCTAGTTCAATTAAAAAATGCAAATAGAACTGGAGGTTTTGTTTGACACAAAACATGCTGTCTTTTTACTTCACCAGTAATTGTTTTCTCTCTTTGTCTCTCTATCTTTCTTTCTCTCTTTCTTTCTCTCTCTCTCTCTCTCTCATCTTTTTTTCTCTCTCTCTCCCTTCCTTCCTTCCAAGTTATATGAACATTTCTTTCAAAATAGCAGGTCCATATGGAAATTGTTTCTTAATACTTGTCAGCTAATTATATGTTTCTGTATAAAAATATGAAGATTTATTCCCATTCTGAACAAAATCATTATTTTCTATCTAATATAACAGTGGGTGTTCCCATTATCCAAGTTGTTTTAAAGCTTACTAAGCTCTTGAACTCACTAATATATTATGGCAATGAAGTTAAACAGAAGTTAAACAGATTTCCACTGTGAAAAACAGATGTCTTTCCATCAGTTTTAAATCTGTTCTTATCAATTTACTTTAATTTCAGTTTTAAAAGGTTAAACAAAAAGCCTTTGAATTTTTTGTTTCACTTATTATTCCTTTGACTTTATGCACATCTACACTGCAATGTATTAATTAATATTACTTTATAATATAAATATAATATATATTATATTGATATATTTACATTTTAATATTTGTATTAATATAAATATATTATTAATTACATTTTTGTTAATAATTAGCATTATTAATATATTTCCAATCCTTTCTTTTGTCATAAAATGTACATCTACTTTCCTTTACATTTGAAATCAGTTGTATGAAAAGTGATCACCAAAGCATGTTAGTCACAAGTAAAATTTGTGACGAATCCATACAGAAAGTATCATAGGAGCTTCCATAGATAGAAGAATTATCAAGTGGAAGCTCTCAAGGTAGAGATGAAATGATTGAATTCATAACTTCTTTAACCAGTAATCAGGTAAGCAAGAATAAGAAGAAAAACAGTGACTTTCAACAGCTCCTCTGACCCGTGTGTTAACCCTTGATGAAGTGGACCTCTGTGGTCCACTTCATGAGGAAGGTAGGGGCTACTTTGTTTTCAAGTGAGTCCTGACTGCGTATATGAGGCATGAAAATGCACAAGTTGAAATGCTTTCAAAAGCAGACGAACCTCTACCATACTCTGTCAAAGTGGTTGAAATGAACTTTCTTATAGCTGAGAGAATTGAGTTTAGACTCCCTGACCTCTTTTGGTTTCACATCTGATGTCAAGCCCTGACAATACTGCTGCTGGCAAGGTTATTTTCTTGACTTTCCTCAATAACACGAGCTTCTTCCAAGCATTTCTAAAATGACAGTTTTCATAACCTGACAGGGAAGAATTTGCAACTACAGCAGCATCTGTGATTGCTGATATTCAATCCAAACTCTCTCTCTTTGAGACAATGAAAAAGAGCAGCCACAAGGAAGAAATGGTGTCAGTCTGGTTTTAGAGTGAAGGAAGTACTCCAAGAAGAAGAAGAAAATGAGGGACTCCATTCTCATGGATACTCATGGTATATTATGAAACAGACTTCTGCAAATATGCCTGTGGTAGTAAAATAAACAGTGCCATAGCCCATTTGCTCTCTTCGAAACTGACCGTTTTAGATTGGTTCAGTGCCTATGAATTGTTTTGAAGATTTGACCTGAGGCAGAAACCATTAAGTATTGTTCTGACAGTGGCTAGTCTCTTGCACTGCTTGACTTGCTAGAACATACATACAGAACTGGTGTTGCTAGTGCAACTGCCCACAAGCAATTTACCAACATTTGTGTAGTTCTCCTTCTAGGGTAACATCTGTGTAGACATCATACAGGTAGAGCTGGATTGCTATTATTGGTATAGGCATATTTCCCCTGCTTCATCTCCTCATTAATAAACGGGATAGGAAGGAAAGAGGAACAATACTTCCTTTGTCAGTGTTTTTGTTTGTTTTCACTTGAAAGATGTGAGGATTTAAATCATAGCTGGTTGATTTAAGATGCTCTGATGCTGCAGTAGTCTAATTTTAATAAAAAGGAGGGCAATTAAATATTTTTAGTTTCACCTTAGAAAAACAACATTTTTCTTTAAGTAGAAATCTGTGTAACATGGATGAAGTAAAAAAGAAGCTTATCTCCAAGATTAAGAATTCCCTAGGTCACCTAATTTCTAAATACTATGAAGCTATTCATCATGCTCAGCAGTAAGTAACCAACCTGGAGGAACTACATAATGCTTTGAAAACAGATGGGATTTCAGCTGAACTTAGTTTTCCTGTCATGGAGAAGCAGTGTGACTTCAAGATGAGAAAAAAAAATTGCTCATATTTTATGAGCTCATAAAATAGTTAGCTCAGTCAATTATTGTTAATGCTATATGATATCCGTGTAATCAGGTGCTTTGCCCTGCTCTCATGCCACTAAAATAAAGCAAGTGATCTCAGTGCATCATCTGCTGTATGTCTCTGCTACTATTCATTTTTGAAACTGGATGAGAATGTTCATGTATTTTCATTCACTATAATTGTCTCTGGTACCTCAACAGAATTGAAGACAAACCTTGGCCTAGCAAGAAAAAAATGTCACTCTGCCATTCTAAGCTAGAAATAATGATTGTGGCTCAAAAGCATATTCATTTTCAGAACTGTAGTTAAATCACTAGAGTAACAGCAACAAGAACTGCAAAATCATACTTTAAGAAAGGTCCAATGAACAAATAAAAAGATTTAAGGTCAATATTAATAGTTTTTCTGTAATATTGTGTTTCTTATGCTGAAATTACACACTATTTATATTTCACACTGTGGGAGCTGAAGTAATATATTGCTTTGGCAGACCTGTACTTCAAGTATATTTATAAAGTGGGTTTATATTAATATGAAAAGTCAAATAGAAGTGTCCACATTCCACAACCAATGAAGCCAAGAAGAAAAAAAAAAAAAAAAAAAAAAGGCTAGGAAAAATATTTTTTAAGAATGTATCTTGAATCACCAAGATGATTCTCCCCCTACATTTTTTGAGGGGACACTACCAGGCTCCCAGAGCATTTTGAACTACATCATTTTGGCTTCTACAGATGGGTGTTTGACAGTTTTTAATAACAAAAGTGACCATGCAGATGATGTTTCCTAAATAAGTTAACATTCACAGAGATGTTACAGAAGACAAATTATTGTCTTTTTACTTAATAACTCAAAATCTTTGACTAATAATCTATCCTTAATTTAGTGACATTTACTGCACTGATCAGGAATACCATACAATTTCTATTGAGTGAGTCTTATTTAATTTCTGTAATAAATTGGCAGGTCTATACAAATAGATGATTTTCCCATTCCTTGTTTCTTTCTGAGACAATCATCCATTCTCTAAACTGAATGCTGAAAAGATCCTTCACTGGCCAAATAATTCAATACTGTTAAATAGCACCCAACAAAGAAGTTAGACAAATAAAGACATTAAAAAAAAAAAAAAAAAAAAAAGTTTCTTAACATCTCTCCATAACCTGAGAATTTGAAAAGATTTCCCTGTTAAATGGACAGCTATATCAGGACATATTTTAATGTGAACATTGGAAATTTTGTTTACATTATAGAAATTATTTAATCTTAAAATCCAGTTTCATAGTATAGGTGTTGAGGCTTGAAAATTATCTGTATCTACTTGTTCACTAAAAAGTAACCAAATTTATAAAATGAATGAAAATACTCATTTCTGAAAATCTGTTAAAGCATATGTCATTTATTGAATCTAGTCTATGAAGGATAGTAGGCTGTGGGTATTGCAACTAGAAACATATTTATAGAAAAGGAAAAGTGTTCTGATAAAGGGAAACCTGGTTTGGAAGGACAGCTGCTTGGGCAAACCAATAAAAATATTACAACATAACTCAAGTTACAACATAACTTGAATGTAATCTTATAACTAAATAGTCCTCAACATGTGATTTATCCAAATGTCAGCTACCACTGGATGAGCCATAAGTCCAAACTGGCAGTAAGTCACAGTATGATGAGTAGTGTACAAATTCAAAGATCAGCCAAACAGTTTGTACTCTTTGGGGGTTTACATGATGCTTAACTCTAAGAGGGATGGGTTAATAGAGCATGAAAGAAGCATTAAGAGCATAATATACTTAGAATGGAAATTGATAGTCCTTCATAAAGGACTTTTGCACAGCAATCTTGAGAACTCTGTTGTAGCTAAAGACTCCTATCTCCCTAATGAAAAAGCTCTTTTTGGCTGCTTACGGCTTTGCCTAATAAGAAAATATGGGAGGATATTATCCAAGTCACCATCCAAGATTTTGAAAGTATCAGTTAAGGACAATACAGTGCTTTTAGAAGGAACTGTCTTGAACTAACAGGCATGAAAAATGGAAACATCTCTACTCTTGATGAAAGGACATAGAGTTTGAAAGAGGAGACTGACTGCAATTTTTATATAAGGAATGTGAGTTCCATGAAAATTTACTCAAAATTTTACTCAAAAATTTACTGCCATGAAAATTTACTCAAAATTAACAAAACATATGAACGTTGAAAAAGTATTATTTTGAAAATGTGTGAATAAACCACTTTGTTGGAAACTTCTGGGACATAATTTCATCTGTTACTAAATGTAATTGAACAAGAAAAGTCTGAATTTCAGTTATTCATAAGTTAATTATGTAAAGCAAATAATAATGTTCTGCTATTTAGTGAAATGTTTTGCTACTTTAATGCTGCATTATCACAGTCATTTTATTGTCCTCTTAATGACAATGTTTTTTAAATAGATATAAGTATTTACATTTTTCTAAACATCATAATGTTTATCCTTTAAGTACAACACAGTTCTAATCTTTTTTTTGTTCTTCCTACAAAACCACAAAATCTACTGCTGAGTTCTAAATTTCAGAATAACTGAATGATCATAAACAACAAGCATCCCAAATGTATCATGCATAATTATTAGATTCTTTCTCCATTAGTCCTTCTGCTTCCTGCAGTTTCAGTTGCCCAGTGAGTTATATATTTAAGAGGAGGAAAGAAACCTACTGACTACAGAGTCAAATTCAGTTAATATGGCTCACACTAGTAGGACAGTGCTTGTAAGTCAGCAGGTTGAATTTGCTGTCCCTTTTGTCCATTACTGCCTGTGAACATAACCAACAAATGTTTGCAGTCAAGTGTTTTTCATTGCACTGAAATTCCATGGTATGAGATTCTTGACAAACTTTCATGACCAAAGTACTCTTTTCCAAAGGCATTTTGCTTAGGCAGCACAAGTACATGAAGTACTTAAAAAAGTATATCTGCTGAAAAACATGAAAATACACCGTCTTGGTATCTGAAGTCAAGTGTAACCAAAAAAACAACCTTCTAAAAGAGCAGCAAAAGACCAAGTTGTTAGCTTTTATATATAAATGTATACACTCCCTGAAAATAGGTTCTTCTAATTGATTGCCAAGTCCATGAGAACACTTCAATACATTATTTTCTGAAAGCAGAAAGCATGACTGTGGCTTTGAAAGAATTCTGCTGAATATGCAAGGTTAACATGGTGTTTAAAGGCAAAAGAGAAATTCAGCAGGGGAACTTCTTTTCTTCAAATAGTTGTTACAGTAATCAGAGCCCTGTTTTATAGATGGGTTATCAAAGGGACTTCACTCAAAAAACCTCTGCTGTATTCAGTACCTTGTTCTCATTATGCTTGTTGCTAGTAGCACTAATCATCCCTGTATTTTTACACTGAACAGTGACATTGTGATTTCAGCCTTGAGAACAGAGGGAGAGAAAAAGATGAATCTAGCAGTTTTTTTGAGTGTATAAATCTTTTAGGATCAGTTATTAGGAGATAATGATTTCAATACATACCCACACACCTGTAATTGTCCTAATTCTGAACAATTTTAAGTTAAAACTTTCCTGTGATCTTTCCAAGTTCCATTGCTGGTTTAAAGAGAGGCAGGCAGAGGAGGATGTGTTCTGGTCTACGATGCAATTTATAATGTACAACCAAGTAGCTGCCCTTTGGGTCTGGGCAGAACTACCCAGTCAGTAGTTTAGGCATATCTAAGGTGTTACAGGATGACTCAACCTTCTTTAAAACACATGGGTAAGAAAATGCAGAAAGCAGACAACAAGGTTTTCAGAGGATAATTGGTGGAGTAGAGCCCTTTTAGAGCATTTGATTATATGATGATATTAACAAACTGAAAGTAAATCAATAGCCAGTTGCCATGCCTGAAAGACTCAAAAAAAATATCTATCAGGCATTTGTGTTTCTGATAGAAAAGGGCTAAACTATAGAGTATCTGGACTTTTAGACAATATGTGGGTGGTTTTAATCCAGGAAGAGCGTACCAGCATTTAAGTTGCCAGCTGGAAAGATGACCTGACCTGTCTGAACTCCTGGTCCATGCTTGGAGCTGTTAGCAAAAGTTAGCTGTTTTCAGGCTGGCCTAATCCAGAACCATAGTAAACAGCTAAAGAATGTCTAGAGCTCATATTTGTGCCCATACCCTGGCATTACTGAGGCTACCAGTGAGTTTGTAGCCTGTTGCTCCTTAGGAACACCTCTGAAATGGCCTGGGGAAATGACTGCAAACAGAACTCTATGGGAAACTACTTCTCAGTACACCTGGTATGTTCAACTGTATAAAATATCAACACAAGCAAGAAATAACTACAATGCATTCATGAAAAAATCCTGAGGTCTGACTGTCTTCTTGTTCGCGGCATGTAACACGAAAAGGATGATGAAGAAAATTACATTCTTTTTACTACACATTTGGATGATATGACATGAAAAAATGTAGCATTTAACAAAAGCACCAGCATTACTGCTATCTAAGGATGTTGCCCCTATCTGTGGAATGGTTTCAAGTACCAGCACTGGGAATGATATCATTAAAAACTGTTTACTACCTATGGCTGTCACTCTTACAGAGCTGCATGAAGCCTGAGGTCAAATTTGAACTGAGATGTTAGAGACAAACTTCCTCAGCTAAAACATGAATTCAAACTCTTTGGGGATCTTTCAAGGAAGACAAATGGAGAGACATCCTTTATTTTGAAGTTACAGGAGGAATAAATACCCTGGAAGGAAAAAAAACGATAGGGGGAAAAATCAACTGCTGATTGTGAATGGTTTGATACTGAGTTAGTTTAAATACTGAGAACATACAACAATTAAACCAAAAGCAAGATTATTGCTGAATGCATTTTTAACTCTAGTGGCTGAATTACACTGTGCATGATTATTGACTAGTACAAGACTTATAACAGGCAGCTGCTGCTTAATTTTACCTGACAACACTCAGTTTTCAGTTTTCCTTTTTTAATGTAATCCACAAGAAAAAAAAAAAAAAAAAAAAAAGTTGTTAGGAAATTAGAAATGGATTAGAAAAGTGATTTGTTTTCCAATTTCTCAGTTCAGTCAACAACACACACACACACAAAAGGGAAAAAAAAAAAAAAAAAAAAAGGAAAAGAAAACCAAGGAATATAGGCATTGTTGTTTCATCATCTGTAAGAAACAATTTAAATGAAGGCCAAATTAATCAATGTACAGATAGCCATTTTTACATATCAAATTTGCTGTTATGCAGAAAGAAAACAAAACAAAACAAAAACAACTCTACAACAGTCTGACTCTAATTAAAGTAGGAATATTATTGACTCATAAATCAAGAAGGTATGGTTTGCATTATGTAGAATACACAAAGTTAAACTCAGTCTTCGAGTAAAGCATTGAATTCATGACATCATCAAGCAAGATGCAGTAATTACCAACCACTAATTAATAACTTTATGGTAACCTTGTTTTCCCTGTACATGACGGTTTTTACAAAACAAGATCTTTTTTTTTTGGGGGGGGGAGGGGGGTGGAGGGGGTGTTGTAGAAATGAATATTTAAATAGCTGTTTCCAGCTAGAGTTTTCTGCTCTTTTGGGACTGAACATTTCTAATTAGGTTTGTATAGCCCTTAGCCAAATTACTAGAGAAGACTTTTCACTGTTTTCTATGCAAAAATGTAGGCCAGTCAGCATTACATAGAATTTTCCCTCAGAAAAGTACACTCTTCTAAAAACAGTGCACATGTTCCACTGGGTGCTTACTTGTTCAAGAAACTGTATTAAGATATTGTTATAACTAACACCAGTCCATATGATAAAAAAGGTATTAATTGTAGAAATGCACTGAAACAAAATTTAAAAATAACACCATAGATAGCTGTTAACATCCTAACAGACCACTTCTGAGTAATCAGAACAGTCTGGATGGTGTGGTTACTTTGTATGTTGTGATACTACATGAAGGTTTAGATAATTCTAATATTTTTATTAGAATTAAGTGAAAAGAAAATGATTAAATGCAGTGTTGCAGTCAATATGAAGTGGAATAATTAGTCACAACCTCTTTTGCTATTACTGGCTGAACTCTCCTTACCCAGACTTTGTACTAAGCAATGTAAAAATGAATGGGAGAAAGAGGTTTCATCGGGGCATATCCCTAGAGAGAAGTATATCACAAGTCCTTAAACCCCTCACTAAACATAAGATGTTGCTCTTGCTCTCTGTCTGGATACAGGATTGAAGCACTGAGTCACTCAAATGTTGCATGTAAACCAGCTCCAGAAGATACCATTTTGTTGTTTCTCTTGTTCTGTTATTTTTCTGAAGTAGTAGCTAATAATAATTTTTCCCACTTTTTGAAATGGACCATGGCATTTGTGTAATCTTTCTCCTTCCTGTATGAACACTCCCCTGAGTTTCCACTGGGTCCTTCCAGTTTAACCACCCTCACAGTGTCACAGATAACCTCATCATCTTCATTCTCAGAATGTCCTGTTACTAATCTCCAGCTCCTCCACTAAACCTCTGCCTCCTCTGCTGCCAACAGACTTGATGTTCACTGTGATGGCAGCTGTGTGTTCACTAGCATAGCTTTGCCAGCATTTGGGAGCCAGCTTTTTCACTTTGGCTCACTGGTGCATTGTCTTACTAATGATGGGGCCAGGGCAGATATAGAACAGAAAGTTCAAGAGACTTTACAATGGGAAAGGATGGAATAACATCTAGTATCTAATTGACTCATAGTAGTTAGAAGTGAGTGAAAATTAATATTTTCCCCAAACCTCTGACTTAAAAAAGATGTACCGATATAGTTCTGCATGTTTAGGCTATCTATGCAAAAGTCTGTGTTTGATTGGATCCGGCATAGATAGCTTTTAGCTTCAGCAACATGCTGAAGGGTAAATTCTAGAAAGTTAAATACACATGTTGTAAAGATGTAAATGTACCCATTGAAAAGGTTTGAATTTACTAATTGTAGGAATCCTTGAGCACTTCTGCATAATGAAGATAATGGAGATTCCTGATTTGCATAAGGCATTTGTCATAGCTAATACAGAGGAAACAGAGAGAAGCTGGTAGAATGCATGAAGCTAGGGGTGATAAATACATGAACACAAACTTACTCTTACCAGCATTCTCTTCATAACTGAGCAGTAGTGGGATCATTGGGAAAAAAAATAATAATAAAATCAAACAAAGCTGAACTGTAGTTCATCCCTCAAAGCCTGTCAATGCAAGTGAATCTTTAGGCTATGAGACTGTCCTTACAAGTCCTTACCACTGAATATTGTCTGACTAGGTGAGAATAAGTAAATCTTGTGGCTCGAGTAGACTTGCACTCATTTATTAACACATAATTCACCCAGGCTGTCAGATTTCAGAGCTAAGAAAGCCTGTCTAGGTAAGGAATGGACTGCCATTGTGACTATACCAAGAAAGCCTCTAAATGGAGAGAGCTTATATCAGAATAGCAGCTCTTGAAACAGCAGTTTGCATTGCTCTTCTAAATGAAGGGTGCTATATCAAAACAATCAAAAATATATATCAAAAAGAGGGTTGTTTGTTTATGTTTTCAGTGTTACTGCTTTTTCTTGTCTTCCTTTGTTGTTCTTGTTGCTGTTGTTTGGAATACATGTTGGGCTGGCTATGCTAGGTTGGTAATTATTAATAGGTAATTCTAATATCAACATATTAAAGCTACAGAAGCATTTAAATGCATGCTAGTCCAAACATTCTAGCTTCCTAATTAATAGCAAGAAGAATGACAATGAGCTCTTAAAAAAACAAATCTCAGACTATGCAAGGCTGTAAAAATCAACATTAATATTCTGAAATATACTTGAGAGCACATCTGAAGCCAGTAAAGAAATTTAGCACAAATGTCAGCAAGATTGCTGGAGATCTTTGTTCTGCATCCAATTAGAATCAAACAACTTAGCAAAGATGAAGGTCTTAACTGATTCAAGAATATTAGAAAGGAGATATATTTTAAAATTGAAACAATGTACAATTGTGAAGACTTTGGCATGTAAGAACATTTGTTTCTTATAATACCCTTGCAATATTTTTATTACAGCCCCTCGCAATATGTCAGAAAACCAGACCTGAAGAACTGTTCATGATTATTCCCAGAAACATGATCCATTCTTCACAAACAGCTGTGAAAAAGAGGGAGTATTGCACCAGACTTAGTGTTCAGTAGGTAGTGGCTATTATTATGAAATGTTTATGTCACATTACACCAAAATGTTTAAATAAAATCACTATTGTACTACTTTAAGGTACTACATTAAAAAAAAAAAAAAAAAAAGAAGAAAAAAAAAGCCATTAGTAGACCAGAAAATTATGTTTTGATACTGTTATCAGCACCTTACTCCAGCTTAAATGATCCTAGTCTGACATTGAAATGGCAACAGACAGAACTCAACAGCAACATTTTCTGTTCTAAAATAGCATAGCTATATTAGACTTTAGCACATTAATAAATTCTGACAAAATGTATCTAAAACACAGAGTACTTGTGTTTGCAGTGCATAAAATGGAATAAAGTAGAAGTGAGAAATAAAATGATAAACAACTTAATTGTTCCTGATGTAACTGGTAAAACAGAGCTGGGAGCCAACTGATGTTTTGAGTTTGCGGCAAGTAATTTTCACAGATATTTTCAGTGGCTGAACCTCCGTCATTTTTTATTTGTAGTTTGAAAATCTGTCAGATGAACTGTCACCTTCCATTATTAATTAAAATATGAAGAAGAGCTCTGTTACTAATATTTTTCCCCCTAAACTTGACGATGAATATAGGACAAGCTTTCATACTGTGGCTTGATTCATTCAAGAACTACTCTTTTGGACACATTAGAAGATCTAAACAAAACCCAAATCAATATGCATATGGCTTTGTTCCACAACCTTAGGCATCGTCTTGTACATTCTTTTTTCTCTCTCTCTCTTTTTTTTTTTTTTTTTCTCTCTCTTTTTTCTTTCTCTACTCCATAAAGAATAGACAGGAATAAAGTAGAAACAGCCGAAGCAGAACCTTATAAGCAGAACCTTATAGCTGTAATCAAGCTGTCCTTAATAAATTTAAGAACAAGTTGAAAAGTACCTGCCATCAGACCTGAGAAACTATACACCACCAGTCCTCTCTCCTAATTTAAAGCTGAAAGTCATCCACTTTCTAATGAGGCAGGGGCTCATTAGCAGTTCTCTGTTATTAGGGTGGCAAAAAATTAAGGTTCTAGGTATTTTTAGTTTATAATTTATATGGTCTTATTATAGTTTAACAAAAATAATCTGAATGGGATTTGCAATACATGCAAATATTCGTCTATTAAAGACACCAAAAACTCCCTCCTCCCAAAAATCTTTAACAGTACAGCTGTTTCAGAAAATAAGGCCATGAAAGGAATACACCATTCCACTAACATGTAAAAGTATTGATTTTTTTTTTTTTTTAACAAAACCTGCTTTGATTGATGAATTGAAGTTACGAAACGCATTTAAGTTCACATGAAAATCTAGTCAAATTTGAAAATGATTCAGCTTCAGGATAGAATCCTTCTTACATAGGTCTCCCCTTACCTCCAAAGAGATTTTGTTCATCTTTAGCACAGAGATTGTCTTCCCCTGTAAACCAATATCTGTGAAAACCATTAAGTGTGTATCTCATCCATATGGCATATTGAATTTCACAAAGGGTGACAACTTGTAAGTGCCAGTAGTTATTATATATTGCTTGACAAGACCAACAGAGTGGATCTAAATTTTCCAAAATTGTAAGACCATATAAAAAGAAAAAAGGGCCTTCCAGTTACAGCAGTTACTTGGTGACCTAGACATCAGAATGCTTGCACGGAACTATATATAATTCTCTGATTGCAGTAAATCACTTAAATTCAGTCTTTCAGAGGAGACTACCAACTACATGTTCCTCATTTTCTGTGTGTCTAACTTGAGACTGTAGACTGATTTATAGAAGTGCAAATGCAGTCACTAGAGATTGTGCTTTGAATGTATAAAATGCAATATGAACATTCTGCAAAATCAGAGCCTGCATTTCTTATTCTGGAGGTTTAGAATTTCTAGATCTCTTGCATTTAACCTGTAAAGGGCAACAAGTCTTACTTTTTAGAGTGAGGATAATACACTGTTCACCTTACAAGATGCTATGGAAATAAATTCACATCTCTGTGATACAGACATATGATTTTAAGGGATAAAGAGGGGCATTGGTTCACACATCACCATGTGATATGTAGAGAAGAGGATGCAAAATGAACTATTTGCAGTCACTTGAAGAAAAATAGTTCAGTAACATAAAATAGATACCATCATAAAATGGAATTAATATTTTAAATTTAAGTGTTTATTCTGATCTTTGACATGATTGTAATTCGTTCCTATATAGTTCTTTTAGAAATGTTTTTTAAGAGTTAAAGTTATCTTTTGAAATGCAACAAATTGAAACAATGTTTTTCTGTGTGATAGACATTAAAAAACTTCAGACACCTAACCCAATTTGTAAGGCTTACGAATTGTAAGACTTTAGCTTCTATACACTGACAAGAATTAGCTAGCTCTGTGGGGGAGGTAAGGAGTTCTACACAATGGTGAGGAAATGCACAAAGAGATTTCTGTAATGTTATTTTTAGAATGGGAATGACACAAATTTTTGGTGCAGTCATTTCCTATATATTGTAGCACAAATTTTCTAACTCCACAAGTCAGAAAGAAGAAAGTTTTCTTTCATTTAAACAGGATGATCCTTAAAGTATTTCTTGTTTCCTTGTGTCTTCTGACTTTTTTATTTTTGTACTGCTCCTGGGAAAATTAAGCTTTTAGATTATTTGTTGTCCGTAAGCAGCACACAATAAAATAAAATATTAAAAACAAAGTAAAATAAAAACTCTGCAAAACCTTGTATCAGTAAGACACTTTACACTATAAGAATTCACCCTCTTCTGAATTAATGGGCATTTGCTACCAACATTAAAAAAGGCACTCACATCCTTGTATGTTTTATGCTTTGCCAGATTTGTTCTGTTTCCTTCAACTAAGAAGCCATTTTAAATAACTCCACTTATAAATATAAATTATGTGCTATGTATATAAGAAGCTTGACTGAAAAAAAAAAAGGAAACATCTTTGTAGGTAAATTCCAGTGTTATTCACACAAGTTTACTCATGAAAACTACAATCATATCTGTCAAATCAGCTGTTGTTTAACAGAACTGTTGATAAGAATCTAATTCTCCATTATTTATTTAATTTGATATTATTGAATATCTGTCCTTGCTGACTCTTCTGAAAATTGAGTGCTTTTTTTTTTTTTTTTCAAGGAAACAAAGACTGCTGCTGCCACCCATGGTGAAAACATCCTCATGTGCCCTTGAGGGCCCAATCCAACTGATCTGAAGACAATGTCTATCTTTTGATGGACTTCAGTGTATGGTTGAATCAGACCTGAAGGGACAGGCTGACTGAAAAATGAAATATCAAGCTCTAAAAGGAAAAGCTCATCTCAGCCAGTCCATACCATATCAGCTTTAATGGGCTGAATCTGCCCTCAGTCCTTGGCCATTTTATGAACCTCAGAATCAATGTGGTGTTTAGTGCAACATGGTGATAGAGAGTATGCAAGGAAGACAAAAATCACAATAAAATTTCGTGCAAAAACCTATAGATAGATACTTTTACATACAAGAACATGACTTGCTCTAACCAAAGGTTAGAAATTCTTATGATTTTCAATGCTTTGTGCATGCTTCTGAAAATATTAAAAAGAATATAAGAAGTCAGATATCTAATTGGAGAAATCAACATGCACATTTCTGATTATGCAGACAAATAGACGTCCCCATATAATGTGACTTTTAATAGAAAACCTTTAATATAGCTGCTGAAGTAAAAGAATATCCACATGGGGTACTGCAAGCTGAATTCATTAGTTCAATTAAAGTAACTAGCTCTGCACAGCTCCACTCAAAGATTGGGAAGGAGACAGCTCTGCTTGAACATTTCATTTTAATTGTGATAATACTGCCATTCTCCTCATGAAAGTCTTTAAAAGTGAATGCAAAATACTAAAATATATTCTTCTTTTATTAAATGCAAAGAAAAGAGGAGGATAGTTTTAAATATAAGAGAAGGAAATCATTAACAATCTAGTATAATGATAATATTGTAATGTGAATTAGGACATCCTGAATGCAGCTTAGTATCAGAGTTTAACATAAATTTATAGTGTTTTTTTTTTTTTTTAATATATAATTATTATTATTTTTTAATGTCTGTGGAAAATCAAAATGAAATTTAAGCTGAAAAACTAATATATTTCTTTTAGTAATCAGTGGGGGGAAAAAAAGTTCTTATTTTCTCCAAAGCAACTTTTGCTAGCAGTAGCTGAATTAATCAACAATAATTCACGGCATAGTACCAGTTAAGCCAAGTTTGCATTTGTTTTATGACAGGAAAGCAAAGTAAACCAGAATGGGTGGTTCTGATTCACAACTTCTAATGAAGCTGTCAGAAAACCGAACCAACCATTTAGTCTCAGCTGAAATGATAATATTGTCACAGTGCTTCAGTTTTTACCTTTTCTTGAATCTATATAAAATATTTTCAGACTTTCAAAGGAAGTACAGAAAATGGCTTTTCTGCTGCAAACATGAAGAACATCTGTTTTTCCAAAATCTCCCTTTGATGAATGGCTCAAGTACAGTCTCTAAGAGGAAAATTTTGCCTTACAGTGCAGAATGTTTCTGGAATAATCCTTTGGGCTCTTATTCTGACCATTTAATATCATCTAAGCTGTGGTTCTTTTTATTGTTTCAGATTAAGTAAGTACAATTTTCTAACTATAAAGCATAGTAATAGATAAGTTTCCCCAAGGAAAAGACGCTGTTCTGATAAAAACACTGAGTAATGCATCATCAGTGCTCTGTGCATCTTGGAAGACAGTAACGCTCCAAAGACTGAAATTCAACTTTGTGAAAGTTGGTTTTCCACTAAATCATCCTTAAAATTACCAAAATTTTTGCAATGGTAATTCCCTCACTAAAAGGCATATTTCAGCATGGATAGTACAGAGGGCTGCGGGGTACTGGGGTCAGCTGTTGTTGGAAGAGGCTCCCTCTGGTCTTGCAGATGTCAGTAAGCTCTCCCTGAAACACAGTAGCTTCAGGGATAAACAACAGAGACTTCAGCTTGTCCTGCTATTCTGAATTGGCCTGCCAACTTCAGATACGAGCAAGTGACAGAGATTATAATGGTTATGTTGGAAGTGTTGGAGAACATGCTAGAAAGTGAAAAAAGTTTTTCATCCTTAGTAAGGTACAGGTAAGTAGGAGAATATTGAACAGTTTGGGTGGTCAATTCTGCTGGAATTCATTTAAAATTTAGACCCTGCTCAACACAAACTAAAGCTACTATTAAAAATCCACTTCAGCAATGTTGTCTTCCTATCTAATGTGCAAGATCATGACAAAATACTGTTTTTAATCAAAGTCAGCAGGCATGTTAAACTGTTGAGACTGTATCATTTTACATCATGTAATTCTCTGTTACAAATCAAGAAGCGCATATTTAATATCTGAGCATGAGAGACACCTTGCTGACATCTTTGGGTCTATTTCTATGCTTGAAGAGAAGTAAACAAAAACAAAACAACAACAACAAAAGCATGGTACTCCTTACCTTGAAAGGGAAATTTTTAAAAGAAAGATGAGTGCATACAAAGAATACAGATAGGTTTCTGTGCTGGCCCATAAAGGGTTTCTAGCATGCAGTAACCTGGTCTGCAACCCTGATCCCCTCATCGCGTCTGTATTTCATATTTCTATTATCTATTGATAAAATATAAAACTGGCGGCAAGTACTGGACCCAAAGACTTCCAATGGCCTAGGTGGTAGATGACAGATAATGCACTGCTCTTTCTAACCTGGGGCATTGCAGTGGCTCAGCCTAATCACCAAGACTGAGAGTACATTGGCCCAGCACAGCTGCAGTTTCATATTTAAGGCATTAGCAGGAAATGTTTGATCTAAGTAGTACAAACATTAAACAGTACACAGGATACAAGTCTCTTTAAAAAAAAATGAAGTTCTATGAACTACATAAGCATAGATCCCTATGGACACTGCTCTTAGCTTGCCAGTGTTCTAGAGTAGAGTTTTATAAGATTTTAGATATTTCAAAGCTTGTGGGGGAAAAAAAAAAAAAAAAAAAAAAAAAAAAAAGCTCAACAAACAAGGGTACAGACCAGGGTATATCCCTAGATAGTCCAGGATTCCAGCCCACAAGTGTGCAAGAACAAGCCAGGGGCTTAGTATTTGAAGAAAACATTTTGTAAAAGCTCCAAGGCTGGACCTAAGAACTATTTCATCAGAATTCATCATCCAACAGAAATTTGCTCAAGACTCCCCTTCTTTCTTTATTCTTCACACATCAGACAAGTCAGAAAGGGGATGAAAAGTGAACACTGAGAAGGAATTTTGCTTCATAGCTGTCACGAATGTTTCTCAGAAGGCAAATAAGCATTTGAAAATATAAGGCTGTACATTAACAGTTCCTTTGTCTGTTTGCTGATTCTCAATCAAATGTTTTGTTATTCTTTCACTGATGAGGAGAAGAAGAAGACAGACAGAAGAAAAATCACATTAAGATGAACAAGGATTCCCCAAAATAGAGCCTTCCACCTCAAGGTCTCTGCCTTCCTCGATTCAAAGAAATGGTATGTGAAATTAAATTTGTAAATGCATCAGTATATAAAAGTAGCACAACTTCACTCAGACAATCTGACTCAGTTGATGATTTGACACAAACCTTTTAAGTACACTTGAGAAAACAGCCTGTGTTGAGCTTTTTCAAAGAGCAGTATGCTGCAAAAAAAATCCTTTTTTTTTTTTTTCTTCTCTCACTTTTTTTTTTTAACCTTCTGAGATTTCTCAGTCTTCTCAGTGCACCTGCAAAAAGAAGCAGCCCTTCACTCAGAAAGTAGGTTTGTGTTCACTGGCTTCAGAAACATTTAACTGGTTAGTATAAACATGATGATGTCTGGCAGGTGGCAGGCAGCATATGATGATAGAATCAAAACACCATGGCCCAGTGTCTTATTGTAAGGCACTATTATATTAACTACAAAAAGCATTTTTGCCCCATACACAAGGTTCATTGATTTCTGGCTTCTCGTATTTCTGCAAGCATATTTTCCTTGGTTTGTTGCTGAAGTTCCTGACTCAGCAAATCATATGAGTGTGTAACAGCATAAACTCATTTGATTTGTTTGCTTGCATAGTGACCATAAGCGGCTTCAAAATAGAGTGGTTGGAAATACAATACATGGCAATATACTTTGAATCAGCTGGTCCTTGAAAGGGAGGTAAAAATCCCTGTGCTGCACCTATCTTTCTCCACCTCCTCTTGTAAGTCTGCATCTGCAGAAGTATGGTTATTAGTTCTGGTATTTAGGTTAAAAAATAACCACCTATTCAACTCCAAAGCAAATTAGAAACTATGGGTAAAGCAAAATAATGTTATGTCTTGTCTCTGTTTCAGAGGGACGGTGCTCTAGGGAAGGATCAGAACATTAAAGTTATACAAACAAAACAAGAGGGTTAGTCCAGATTTTACTCTTCTGATTTTCATCAGTGCTGCTGCCTTAAAATGTACGTTAAACAATGTAATAAAAAAAGAGAGAGAAGCTTGAAAAATAATCTTAATGCCTTTCCCATCGGTCAGTTAATCAGTTTCTAAACAGTATATGAAGTAGAACACCAGTTAAAAATCTCATGTATATACCTTATTCACATTAATTGTCTTAGTCCCCTTTTTAACAGTGCAAGTGACCATAGAGAGCAACACAGAAAGGGGGAAAAAAAAAAAAAAAAGGAATAATTCTAATCAGGAAAAAAAGCCAGAGGATAAATTTCCTGATGAATTGAATGCACAATTTTTCAAATATAAGTTAGTTCAGAGGAGGGCTACTAAGACGATTAGAGGACTGGAACACTTGTATGAGGACAGGCTGAAAAAAAATGAGCCTGTTTAGCCCAGAAAAAGAGAAGACTGAGGGGAGATCTCATCAATGTATACATTGGTTAAGTATTGGAGGGGAGGGTGTCAAGAGGATGGAGCTGGTCTCTTTCCAGTGGTGAACAGCAACAGGACAAGAGACAATGGGCACAGGAGGTTTTAACACAGCTGAAAATGAGAGGGCATTTATCACTGTGAGGGTGATAGAACACTGGAACAGGTTGCCCAGAGTGGTTGTGGAGTCTCCTCCTTCTCCGGGGACATTCAAAATCCACCTTCATGCCATCCTGCACGAAAGGCTTGAAGTGATCCTGCTTGGCTGGGTCTGGATGGTCTTCTGGATGATCTTCAGAGGTTTCTTCCAACCTCGGCCATTCTGTGATTGTAAAAAATTAAAATTCCTCATAAAGTAAAACCTATATTTGAATGCGTGAAAAACATAAACACTGGCTGGACTGGAAAATATGCTTTGTTTCAACTTTCTTATTTGAACTTGGTCAGTTACTGGAACTTCTAGATGGTAACAAAATTATGCAAATGAAAAAATTTCAAGCACAAAGATTTCTATAGTTGAAATTCAGTTGTTGGCATTATTAACACCAGTATGCTTTTAATAACATGCTTTCAATTTCTCATAGGGTTATTTTAAGACTATTATGAAACAATTCTGTTTGCTGTTATTATTATCATTATTATTTTGAATATTAGCTTGCATAAACAGTATGGCTTAAGGTACCATACTACAGCACAAGCATTTCAAAACCTGGAGTAGATATCTGTCCCATGGCTGAAATTCACTGCTGCTCTAAGCCATCGTGGCTACACTGTAGTCAGTGGTGATAAACAGATTTGCACTGGTCCGAGGCACTACTAGTATGTTGTCCTCTACCTCAGAAAGAGATTCTGAATACATATATATGCCTTAATTTGCTTGTTAATTTATAAAGGCAGGTATTTCCAAATAAGAATGAAGAAGGAACTTCTACAGAAGAGTCCCTAACAACATAAACCTCCCACATCAAGCACAGTGTCAAAATAAAGCCCAATTTGCACTTTTGCTAGCCAAATCAATCATAAACCTCCTGTGTCAATGAGAAAAAAATTGCAAGCTATATAAGAAAGGTTCAGGAGACACAGGAGAAAGCACTTAGAGAAAATTGCTTATTGAAATTTCCACAGCTGGTAGTAGTCTACAAAAGGATCATCTGGTCAGTGAGGGCGTAAAGGGAGGTAAGACTAAAAACAGGGATAGGGGAGAAGGAAGAAAATATATATTTTCTTTGTATAAGATGTATTGTATTTGTATTATATAAATGCTTTTGTATTTCTTTGGATAAAAGTGTTTTGAGAAAGGCTGTGTCTGAATTTAGCTATTAAGTGTTAATGCCAATGCTTATTCTTATTTTACTATTTTCCTATCAAAAAAAAAACAACACACAATTAATAAAATGCATCATTTAGTTCAGTGTGGACTTAAATGTTCATTAGGGACTTAATAAATACAAATAAACTATGTAGCATATAGAGTGAAAGAGTTCTCAGTTCTATCTACAAATGCAGTCAGGAGGAGATTCTTGGCTGCTGATTAAAAATGTTCCCGGTAAATAAGAAAATGTGTCAAGTCTATTAAGCAAGAAGGGCAACATTGTATCTGCATTACTACGTGCATACAAAGATGGCTGAAGTCAGTGTTAAAACTTCTTTGCCCTAATCTGTCTTTGGACAAGGTCCACAATATTCTGACAGCTAGCGTTCATAGGCACTAGAAGAAAGAGGAGGAGGCCAGGAGAGCAAAAAGCTCTGCAGGAGGATCTGGATAGGCTGCACTGATGGGCTGAGGTCAACTGCATGAAGTACAACAAGGCCAAGTGCCGGGTCCTGCACCTGGGGCGCAATAACCCCAAGCAGAGCTACAGACTGGGAGAGGAATGGTTGGAGAGCTGCCAGGCAGAGAAGGACCTGGGAGTGATGGTGGATAGTCAGCTGAATATGAGCCAGCAGTGTGCTCAGGTGGCCAAGAAGGCCAACAGCATCCTGGCTTGTATTAGGAACAGTGTGACCAGCAGGGCTAGGGAGGTGATCGTCCCCCTGTACTCAGCTCTGGTGAGGCCGCACCTCGAGTACTGTGTTCAGTTTTGGGCCCCTCACTACAAGAAGGACATCGAGGTGCTTGAGCGGATGCAGAGAAGGGCGACAAAGCTGGTGAGGGGCGTGGAGAACAAGTCCTACGAGGAGCGGCTGAGGGAGCTGGGCTTGTTCAGCCTGGAGAAGAGGAGGCTCAGGGGTGACCTTATCGCTCTCTATAGGTACCTCAAGGGAGGCTGTAGCGAGGTGGGGGTTGGCCTGTTCTCCCACGTGCCTGGTGACAGGACGAGGGGGAATGGGCTTAAGTTGAGCCAGGGGAGTTTTAGGTTAGATGTTAGGAAGAACTTCTTTACTGAAAGGGTTGTTAGGCATTGGAACAGGCTGCCCAGGGAAGTGGTGGAGTCACCATCCCTGGAAGTCTTCAAAAGACGTTTAGATGTAGAGCTTAGGGATATGTTTTAGTGGGGACTGTGTTTAGTGTTAGGTCAGAGGTTGGACTCGATGATCTTGAGGTCTCTTCCAACCTAGAAATTCTGTGATTCTGTAATATACAACAAGTGATAGAAACTTAAGCATCAAAGTGCTGTTTCAAAAGGATAAACCCGTATTTTGATTAATTTACTCTGACATAATCAAAAAGAAGGCACAGATATATAACTTTAGATCTATATTAATCTCCTTAATAGCAACCATGTGCTCAATTTCACATGTTGTATAAGACAGTAAAGGTTAAAACAGCCTGATTAAAAAATCAAGAAGACCAAGGGGAAGTGAGAAGTTTATGCTGATGCCATTTTGCACAGCCACATTCTCCACGTTAAGGGAAGTTTCATTTTCTTATCCCTGTAGCTTTCCCTTTATTCCACAAATCCCACTGAAAATGAATGTATTTAAAACAATTTTTACTACTTGCATTGGTTTACTGGTATTAAACTTACTCAGTAAATTTTCCCAATAATTTTTCCCAATTTTCATAGTACTTAATTTCATTAAGACAAGTCACAATCTTGCCTGGTTATTATCTGCATGAAAGATCTCTAAAAATGATAAATGATGAACCTAAAGGCCCCCAGAAGAAAAAATATGGGTGGCCAACATTAAGCAATCCTTTTACTGCCATACAAGACTGTTCAGATTCAAAAGAAGGTTATGGTTAATATTACTAACAGCAGCTATAAATCTAACAGAATTAATATAGAGATGTTTTCATCCACCATGAGTGTAAAGAAAGTTTTGAGCTAATCCCAGTTGAAATAGTTTCAGTTACTTACTTGGTCATGTTGTCCTTTCAATATTAAAAGCTGAAGCAAAAGCATGGGAATTACTGCTTCTACAAACAGCCCAGTTCTCTGTACTGTGCTTTGCACACTGTTGAGCTAAGCCAGATAAACAAAAACAATATAGCTGCTGCTCATCCCGCTTGATTTCTACTTTTTTTTTTTTTTTTTTTTTTTTTTGCTTTGCCCCACCCCTTTCCCAGGTGATTGGTTGGGTGCCAGGTGGGTCTAATAGTATATAAGCTGCAGGTGTCTCACTAGAAAGCTCTTTCTGTCTGAGATGTGCTTTGATGGAGGGGAGGAAAGTGTTTTGTTTTTTTCTTCAGCCAGTTGCAGGGTTCTTTAGGTGGCTCAGAATGTATGGGTTAATGTGTTTCTAAGTTGAGAAAGGTAAGCACATCTTTTTGAGGTAACAGCTAGGAGGGTCTTTTAGAGTAAAGCAAGCTATATAGTAATAGATGTCTTTACTGCATGCAGCTCTTCTTCAGGTGACTAATTTTTAGAGCATGCTTATGCATGGGAAGATGATGTTACTTTATGTGTTTTTTTTCTTTGTGGTTCTAGGTCTCTTATGATTTTTGCAGAATTATAGGGCTTACTGTGAATGTGACCTTATGTCTTCACCTCTATGTCAAATGTTATCAAAATTAGGACCTTGGTGTTAAAGCGATGGAGCAGGGTTTAGGGGAAATGTATCATCCAAGTTCCCTGTGCCAGTGAGTATCTGAAAACGGTAGAACTAGGCACGTAAGGGTTCTTTCAGGGTTAGGGACAGTTTCTTATATTTCTGGAACTTTTTTTTTTTTTTTTTTTTTTTTTTTTTCCTGCTGTTTTGCTGGCAGTAGACTCTTTAGACCTTGTAGCCTGCTAGATTTTAAGTGCTTAAAATTCTCCTTAATAGAGGGGTATTTAGCAGAGGTTTCTGGCTAACTTGTTCTTGGGATGTGGTGGGGTATGCTTCTGGTTTTGGGTTATATTTTAATCTCTAGATATATCAAGCCATTGGTGTAACTCTCCAGAAGATTCACAAAGAGCTTCAACATGTACTGTAAGGGGCTTGACTATGTAGGTGCAGTATTATCAAGAGACCGAGCAGGGTCACCTTTTTCATCTGTGATTGCACCTGCTGGGGCTCCTGTGCATTCGTGTCCTGTTGGCATTTGTGGACCTGAGGGTGGTTGGATTTTTGTTTTTTTTTTTTTTTCCCTAACTCTGGTCTTTGTGCTTGAGTCCTCTGCCAGGAGCTGTACTGTTTGTGTCCATCACAAATATGACCTTCTCTTTCTGTTTCTTCTAGAAATAAAATTATATTTAAAAAAAAAACAAAAACATTTTACCCCCAGTGCCACAACAGGCTGGGAGAGGAGTGGTTGGAAAGCTGCCTGGCAGAGAAGGATCTGGAAGTATTGGTTGATAGTCGGCTGAATATGAGCCAGCAATCCAGCAATGTGCTCAGGTGGCCAAGAAGGCCAACAGCATCCTGGCTTGCATAAGAAACAGTGTGGCCAGCAAGTCTAGGGAAGTGATTTTCCCCCTGTACTCATCTCTGGTGAGGCTGCACCTCAAGTACTGTGTTCAGTTTTGGGCCCCTTGCTGCAAGAAGGATGTGGAGGTGCTCAAGCGAGTCCAGAGAAGGGCGATGAAGCTGGTGAGGGGCCTGGAGAAAAGTCCTACAAGGAGCAGCTGAGGGAGCTGGGATTGTTCAGCATGTAGAAGAGGAGGCTCAGGGGTGACCTTATCGCTCTCTACAGGTACCTTAAAGGAGTCTGTAGCGAGGTGGGGGTTGGTCTATTCTCCCATGTGCATGGTGACAGGATGAGGGGGAACGGGCTAAAGCTGGGCCAGGGGCGTTTCAGGTTGAATATTAGGAAGAACTTCTTTACTGAGAGGGTTGTTAGGCATTGGAATGGGCTGCCCAGGGAAGTGGTGGAGTCACCATCCCTGGAGGTCTTCAAAAGATGTAAGATGTTTAGATGTAGAACTTAGTGGTATGGTTTACTGGAGGACTTGTTAGTGTTAGGTCAGAGGTTGGACTAGGTGATCTTGGAGGGCTTTTCCAATGTAGTGTATACATGCTGTGGGCTGCTGCTGATTCACCTCCAACTGTGAAGTTCCCTGTATTGGCAGCTATTACATTACATTATAACGAACATTATAAAATAGGGTTTAGACTATTTTTTTTGTTGTTGTTTTGTTTTTTGTTTGTTTTACAGATAGATAGATAGATAGAAGCATGTATTATTCCTGTAGTTCTAAACAAGCCTTGCTCAAAATGCATGAACACTTCCTAATTACGTTGTGTGTGCTGATGTTCCAGAAGTAGAATTTCTTAAAGGACAAAACAGAGATGATATATGTTAAAGTAATGATGTTGGCTGAGAAGTGACTAGTTACAATAATACACTTGAAATTGTCTAAACCACTTACTTTAACGGTGAGCTTACCAGCTGGTAAAGTATTTTGGGCTTTAGAACTGTGTATTTCTCTAGCTGTATTGCAAAGGCAGATTATCAGCGGTGAAGGTCATATTTTGAAAGTGAGATTGTTCCCTGAACCTGTCTACTCTGTCACATTCTTATCATTGTCTAAAGGAAATTACAATTACTTAGCTGGTGAACTAATATTAAAAGAAATATTTGTTTCCTTTAATAATATTCAGAAGGCAGAAGCAGAGATGGATGATATCTTTTACTTGGTATCTCTTCTTTTTCATGCCTTTAAATCAGTAACACCACAAAGGGCTCTATCAATTAGGTGTCTGGGACTGTTGTTACTGTTCTGCGTTATCTCTGACTGGACTTTTCAGGAAAGCTTGTCAGAACTCATAGTCTATTAATTACACAATCCAACCAAAAATCTTTTCTGGAACTGTACTGACAGGCAAAGTGATGCACTTAGATGTTCTAAAAAGAAGTTAATGTTTTTGGTTAGTAGCGGTTGAACAGCTAGAACTTCTGTCTCACCTATTTACAGCACATTTCTTTTGAGCCAACAGTGGAACCATTGCATATACTGATCAGTCCAAACAGTTACATTGCTTTTAATGCATACATTCATATGCCTAAGTAATGATCAGGAAAAGCAATTTTTTTCATATTTGGAGTTTTATTCACAGTTTAAGTTCTTTGTTATGCCTAGAGGAAAATATGCTTACCAGCCTAACAAAGTAGGACTCTACTGAGCTTCAGAACCCAAGAGAGAATACATATGTGCCAGAGCAAGGAAATGCATCATTACGCAGCTAAGATAGATAATATATCTATGAATAGTGTTTTTCACAGCACTTAATCTGAAAATCATTAGCAAATTTGCAAATATTATTCTTAAATTCTATATCAGGTGTACAAATTTTTTCCTGAAAAATTATTGATTCTCTTATCTTAGAATAAAAGGAGAACACTGACTCCTGAAGATTAGAAAGTATGGTAATCCTTCGGACTTGAAATCTATACTTTGTATTGAAAAGACTTTTGAGTTAAGTGAAATTTAAAAAGGAGCATTGTGTGTACACAAGTACTTGGTAATGACTTTGTGATACAAGGGAAACATAACAGCTTCTCTTTAAATAAATAAAATCCGGATAAATGTTCTGATTAATAATTTTTTTTTTTTTTTTTTGTGAAATAATCAAGGCTTGGCTTACAATACTTCTAACAGATTGTTTCCCTCCAATTAGTCTATTGTAATAATCAGAGCTTAGTTTTGCTGAAAATTCTTCATCTAACTATACCAAACTTTGGCACATAGGAATGGGCTGAAAGTAAGTCAGCTGTCCTACAGATGACCTCAATACAAAAAACTAATTAAAATAGAATCTGTGTTATGTAGCTTGAAACCATCTCCACTGTAAACATGAAGTGAATCAGTTAATAATATTATCACAGAGCCTGAAGGGACATGAAATCAGGGTTCATTATGCTTGGGACTGCATGAATACAACTGCCAGCCAGCCCAGAAGAGCCTTATATCAAATAGACAAGTCAAAGTATGGCAAAAACATTGTGATAGTGGAACTGTCATAGAGATTGAATCATTTATTTGCAGGTATCTAGGAAGTCTTTGGATGTGTTATATGCCACATCTATGTATATCATTTTTATATAAATAATATTCATTTTATGTGGCATCCTTAATACACTGTAATCTGAATACTTTTTTAATAATATTAATGCTCGCCAGCAGTAAAATGTTGATCTATCATGCAATTGATGAAGTTACCTCATAGAATCATATAATCATATGATGGTTTGGGTTGGAAGGGACCTTAAAGGTCATCTAATTGCAACCCCCCAGCCATATGCAGGGACACCTCCTCCTACTATACAAGGTTGCTCAAAGACCTGTCCAACCTGGCCTTGAACACTTCCAGGGATGGGACACCCACAGCTTACCTGGGCAACCTGTTCCAGTGTCTTACCACCCTCACAGTAAAGAACTTTTTCCTTATATCCAATAAAAATCTACCCTCCTTTAGTTTAAAACTATTACTCCTTGTCCTATACTACACTCCATGACAGAGACAATCTCCTGTTTTCTTGTGTATCCCCTCATGTATTGGATGACCTCTATAATGTCTCCCTGGTGCCTTCTCTTCTCCAGGTTGAGCAACCTCAACTCTCTCAGCCTGTCCTCATAGGAGAGCTGCTCCAGCCCCTTTGATCATCCTCATGGCCCTCCTCTGTACTTGCCATAATAGGTCCATGTTCCTCATATACTGGGGACTTCATAACTGAATGAAATACTCCAGATGGGGTCTCACAGGAGCAGAGTAAAGGGGGAGAATCACCTCTCTCAACCTGTTGGCCATGCTTTTGATGCAGCCCAGGATACAGTTGGCTTTCTGTTCTGCAAGCACACACTGGCAGCTCATGTTGAGCTTCTCATCAACTAACATCCCAAAGTCCTCCTCAGAGCTGCTCTCAATCCATTCTATGCCCAGCCTGTACTTGTGCTTCAGATCGCCCCAACCCAGATGCAGGACACTTAGCCTTGTTCAACCTCATGAAGTTCACACAGACCCACCTCTCAGGCCTGCCCAGCTCCTTCTGGATGGCATCCCTTCCCTCCAGCATGTTGCCTGCAACACACAGCTTGGTGTCATCAGCAAGCTTTCTGAGGGTGCATTCCATCTCACTGTCCATACCTCTGAAAAAGATGTTAAATAGCACTGGTCCCAATACTGACTCCTGAGGAACACCGCTTGACTATAGTCTCAATATTTCAGGACACATACTTTAAATCATCAGCATATAATCTTTATGAAGTGTCATTCTAATCCAATAAAAGCTGGAACTTCTGATGTTGCTACTCTTTCTGCAGTTTTTTAGACAATTACATGGGTAAAGAGTTATATAAATTCATAATCACTCATTATAGAATGTGGCTCATATGTTTGAAAGAACAGGAAAATACAAAGAACTGACTTTTTCCCCGTTCCGGTTCATTGCTTTTACCTCCTGAGGAAGTGCACATATGTGCAAACAAACATAAGTTAACTACAGGTTTAGTTTAACACTGCATGTTTTTCTATATTGGCTGGGAACAGATATGTGTCACTATTTCTGTAGCCAGATATCTCCTTAAGATCTCATTATGGGACATCATGGTAAATTAACAGCTTTACAGGTCAGTTCAATGTTGCCTAGGAACCAGTGACCCTGACCTAGATATGTTTAAAATGGGCAAACAAAGAAACTTCTTTATCAGCAGTAAATGTATGCCCACTACTTGTAAATGGAAAGTTTCCTAAAGCATAAGGTAATTCAATCAAAGAAGAAAAATAGAAAAGAAAAAAAAAAAAAAGTGAATTAGAATTTACAGTTCTTTATGAAGAGTTCATTGAATATCCTAACAGCTTAACCTAAAGGGAGGATAACATTAGGTAGAATTTAATTAAAGACTGGAGGTAAAGTAAAAGTAGCGATAACAAATAGTATTTTATGAATTTAAAAGGAGACCATTTTAGCAATGTATATAAATTCAAAGATAAGGATTGTAATATGTTGGTACAGGATGATAGGTAAGCAAAGAAAGAAATCTGTGGTTAATGGAGCTAATGACAGTAAGAACAATTGTTATTATTTGTTTACTATTTTATAAGAATGAAAAAATAGTTTGAGTCTGATAGTGGAGATAGACCGCTAAAAATAAATCAGAAAAGCCAGAAATATTCAAGTATTTTTTTTCCATATTTAAGAAATAACAAGATGATTGATTACATCACACAAGCATGATGAAGTTATTTACGGCCCATTAGAAACAGTGGAGCATGTCAAACATCTACTAGGTATAAACATTTTTAAATCAATGTGTTTGGTGAAATTGCAAACAGTATTACTAAATGAGTTAACTGTGGATTTTTCTGACATACTAGTGCTCATTTTTATTAAGTTTTGAGACACTGAAAAATCCCAAAGGTCAGTAAACTATTGACATTCAAAGAAGGCAAGCAAGACAATAGCTCAATGGCCCAAGCTTCATTTGCTGTGAGGTAAAATTATTTAAATGAAAGTATTTGTCCAAAGAAACCGGAGGAATTTTAAATATACACCTTCACATTAAGTTATTGAAAACATCTGAAATAGCTCCGCTGGCATCTTACAAATTAACGTTTCCTTTTTTTTCTGCTGACCAGCTTAGAATAATTTTGGCTTCTAATGGTTACAAAGGACCCGTATCATAATGTTTTGACTTAGAAAATGTTATGTTAGTATTCAGTATGATCAAACCCAGGTTCCTCCTCAAACCTCTCCAGGGTAAAGTTTTTTCTCATTAGTCTCTTGCAAATCCTGAATGCCCATGTTAGATAACATGTGTTAGAAACTTAGGATATAATTTCAAAGCATACCAAACTCAAAATCTCACAAAATTTGATCTTAATAAAACTTCAGATGTTTTGCTTTATTTTAATGCAAGTTAAATTTACTAGTTGAGATGTAAGGCAAGGTAAAAATAGCTCATCTTAGTGATTCAAATAATGACTAATATCAATATACTAGGCTGTATGGATCTGCATCCAGATCTGCAGAACTAGTTCTATTTTCTTTGACAGTGTTAAGGATAAACTAAGCCTTATCTACAAACTAACAACTTTAAAATTTATTATTACTATCTATATAGAAGCTTTCCTTTTTACAGTCTTTTCCCTCAAACATACCTAATGTCTTTTACTAGCCACAGAGTGCCTTCTACATAAAATTACTGTACTCCTGCAATAGCAGTACTCCTGCTTCCTAAAGAAGGGAACCATCTGTCTTTATATTCCCATAATACAATGTGCTTCCTTTACTCTATTCTGCCCATGTGAGGCCCAGCTAGAGTCCAGGTCCCATCCAGGTCTGGGGCTGCCAGCACAAGAAGGATGTTGATCTTTTAGAGCAGGTCCAGAGGAGGGCCACAAAGATTTTCAGAGGACTGGAGCCCCTCTCCTATGAAGAAAGGTTAAGAGAGATGGGGATGTGCAGGTTGATGAAGAGAAGGTTCCAGTGAGACTTCATTGGAACCTTTCAATACTTAAAGGGGGCTTATGAAAAAGATGGAGACCAAATTCTAGCTTGGGCAGATAATGACAAGACAAGGGGGTATGGTTTTAAACTAAAAGAGGAGAGATTTAGTTTAGAGGTTATGAGGAAATTCTTCATTCAGAGGGTGGTGAGGCACTGGAACAGGTTGCCCAGAGTGGTTGTGGATGTCCCATTCCTGGAGGTGTTCAAGGCCAGGTTGGACAAGGCCCTGAACAACCTGACCGAGTGGGTGGCGTCCTTGCCTATGGCAAGGGGGTTGGAACTAGATGATCTTTAAGATCCCATCCAACCCAAGGCATTCTCTGATTTTTCCAAGTTTGCCTTTG
Organism: Aythya ferina; assembly: GCF_964211825.1. Taxonomy (NCBI): domain Eukaryota; kingdom Metazoa; phylum Chordata; class Aves; order Anseriformes; family Anatidae; genus Aythya; species Aythya ferina. The sequence goes on along the minus strand of NC_140298.1, from coordinate 106,340,209 downwards.
CTTCAGAACTGTCCAATCCAGAAAGAAAGGAGAAATTAGATTGCTGTAAGCAATTGTTTATCAGCAACTGGAAAAAAAACATAGAATGGTTTGGGTTGGAAGGGACCTTAAAGTTAATTTATTTCCAACACCCTTGCCATACACAGGAACACCTTCCACTAGACCAGGTTGCTAAAAGCCCCATCCAGCCTGGCCTCAAACAATACTAGGGGTGGGGCAGTCACAGCTTTCCTGGGCAACCTGTTCCCATGCCTCACGACCCTAACAGTAAAGAATTTCTTCCAACTATCTAATCTAAATCTCCCCTCCTGTAGTTTAAAAACATTATTCCTTGTCCTATAGTGATAGGACGTTCCCTGACAAGAGACCCTCTTCTGCTTTCTTGTAGGCCCCTTTAGATAATAGAAGTCCTGTATGAGGGCAACCCAAGATCTTCTACCACTCTGCAATTGTATGCTGTGCTTCTTCTTCATCTTCCCTTAGGATGACAGTGTCCATGTCAAGGGAAAAAAAGGTAGGAGACAAACATCATTTCCCTTCTATTAGAAAAGGGAGGAAAGTTATTTATCATACATACAAGAAATCAGTATTTTTATATTGCCCGTTACTGATCTGGTTTCTTCTTTGTACTTCAGTCTGTATACACTAATACTGTCCATACTGACACGAATCAGATGAACATATCTCACAATATTCTTTTGGAAATCCCTGCTCATTTGGATGTCTGTTTTAGCAATAGAAATAAAGTTGGATATTAGGAAGAACTATTTTTACTGAAAGGGTTGTGCTGCATTGGAATGGGCTGCCCAGGGAAGTGGCAGAGTCACTATCTCTGGTGGTCTTCAAGAAATGTGTGGATTTGGAACTTAGTAGCATGGTTTAGTTGTGGACTTTATTACTAGGTTAAAGATTGGACTAGCCGATATTTATATAGAATCATAGAACATCCTAAGTTGGAAGGGACCCATAAAGATCAAGTCCAACTCAGCCTTAGAGGTTTTTTCCAACCTGAATGATTCTATGGTTCTACGGTTGTCCTTGAAGACCTTTGGAGTGAGATGCACTCTGCCTAATTTCCATGTTTAATGTAATGAAAAAATCTAGTGTAATTTATTTCACTCCACTGGCAAAATGGTATGAGATAAATTTGACGGATGGTTTTACAGTTGCAATTTAGGCATATATGAGTTACAGAAGTTAGGCAGTCTATAGCCTACCCTGAAATTCTGAATGTACATCTTCAGCCATCAAGAGTTATCTGATTTGATCTTGAGCACTGATTCCCCTGTGTGACTCCTGACTTATTCCATACTACTTCTTTCTCCTCAGGAGTTCTTCCACATCACAAACCAACAAAAAATTTCTGTCAGTTTGAATGAAACATATGCCTGATATGATATGCTTTGATTCAGCTTTAGAGAATTGTGTGTTGTGAAAAAAATAAATTAATTTAGGTATGTTTAGAAATAAGTTTCCTATACAAAAATATCAAACCCTCCCAAAGTCATTAGAAAACATGAAGCATTTGTTTCAACTTTTTTCTTCTGTGAAACAACATTATTAATTAAATTAATTCACTTTTCTTTTTCCAGTTATGTATTCAGATATGTATTTTTCAATTGTTTCAACTCCAAATTGCTTCCAAGAACTCCCTTAAAGGATCAGCTGACCCTTTTGTAGTCTGTTCAAGGATAATAGACTTTCAAGTTAAGGGAAAAAAGATATCAGATTTACTGGTGTCCTGGGTCCGACTAGGGTGGAGTTAACTTTCCCTGCAGCAGTTCATACAGTACTGTGCTCTGCACTTGTAGCTAGAACAGTATTGGTATCACACCAGTACTTCATTTATTGCTGAGCAGTACTGGCAGAGCATCAGGACTCCCTCCACTCCAAGCCACCCCTCAGGAACCACCAGGCTGGGAGTGAGTAACGGCTGGGGAAGGAACATCACCATGGCAGCTGACCTAAACCAACCAAAGGGATATTCCATACCATGTGGTGTCACACTCAACAATAAAAAGTGGCAATGGGGAACGAGAGGGGAGGGGAGGGCTCCGGTTATGAAATATCTGTCCTGACAAGCAATGGCTACATATCTTGAAGCCCTGCTTCATTGACGTGGTCAAGCATTGCTTATGGATGTGAAGTAGAGAGTAATTTCCTTCTTCTTCTCTCTCTCTGTTTCTATGCTGCCTTTGCTTGTGTGTTTTTTTTTTTTTTTTTTTTTTTTTCTCTCTTCCTTTTCCTTTTAGTTGAATTATTTAATTTCCCTTGATAATTTTACCTTAATATTTTTTCCTTTAATTAAATTATTTTTACCTCAATCTGTGAGTTTTTTCTTTCTTCTTCCCCTCCTTTTTTGAGGAGGAAGAGTGAGAGAGTGGTTGTGGTGGAGTTCAGCTGCATAGCAAGGTAAAACCACCACAACTGGATACCTACTACATTGTAGAATTGCTTACAGTTATGCAAAATCATTGTAAATTATGATACTACAGCAGACAAGGCTTCATTTCCTATCCACAAAGCACTGAATTTTTGCACGTGTGTATGACTATACAAAGTCATACGTAAGCCTAATAATGTGACAAAGTTACTAACTACAGCAGTGACATTAGCATGATATACCTTGGAGTAGAACTGGCTGTAGAAAGTCAATGTTTTTCTTTGTCTCCTTTCAGATATTTTCACCTACTTACCATCAACAGTAAAGTATTAACATCTACAGATTCAGAAGAGCACTTTTATTTATTTATTTATTTTCCATACGGTTGGGGTTGAAACCCTGTGTTGAGGCAGTTATATTGACATATACCATTTGCATGGTTTAATTTTATAGCAATTGAATGTGAGTTACAACAGACCAACCTAATACTTCAGCCAAGGGAAGCCTGAACAGTTTATTTTTGGTTTATTCTGACAATGACTAGAAAAAAAAAAAAAAGAAAAAAAAAAAAGGTTTCTTAAAAAACAAAAGAAATTCAAGGGCTGTTTCAGTGGGACAATTTTATAACCACAAGCTGACTTCATTTAAGTGATATTGCCTCCCCCTGTTAGTTTTGTCTCTAGACTTTAAACAAACAGGCTGTGCTGTGATGGGAAGTTCAACAGCCTCTATTGGATAAAAGCAGCACTTATAGGCTGAAGCCAAGTTAAAGACATACATCAACAATATGGTAACTAGTGGTGCCACCTTTGCTGGAAGAAACAATGTCAAGAGATACCATTAAGATCAAAGTAATTATTTCCAAATTTGCAGAAGAATACAAGAAGCATGTATTATGTTGTTTTTCCTGTAACATAGCACCCACTCAGAAACACTTAATACAAGATCCTCATAATTATGGATGCATGATAGCTTAGCAGTATTCTCAAATAATTCTAATTTTTAATTATAAACTAACTGTCTCCAAAAAGTTCTGATTAGCTGTGATAATTTTTAAGCGCAGTGGGATGTTCTTGTGGGACAAGATCTTCATCCTATTTTAAAAAGACCACACAATTATAAGATTGTTAGTATCACGTACCAAGGGTTATTAAAGACACTGGATATATTTGTATTTGGTCCTGAAAGTGTTTTATTACTGACACCCTATGCAATGCAGTTTTTAGTGTGTAGTGACTCCTAGGGGCCATTTAGAAAAAGTGAATGTCTTTTGTTTGAGTACTTGCTTCAAAGTGTTTATTTTATTTTATTTTATTTTATTTTGTTTTGTTTTATTTTGTTTTATTTTGTTTTGTTTTGTTTTATTCTTCCCTAAAATGGAATACATTTCTAATTTTGGAAACAATTATTACAATTTATCTGAAAACAGTGAATCCCATCACCTGGAGGATTTTGCAAGAAACATTCAGTAATTTAAAATTCTCTAGAATAGTAAGCAAAGTTTAATCTGTTTTTTGTCTGGTAAATCAATATACTACTTCTAGTCATGGCTTCGCCATGAAGAAAATATAATCTAGATTAATCAAATAGAAATAAGAGATATGGTTCCAGCCAAGCACCAAGATATGTTATTTAAAACTCTAGTGAACTTACAGACATTCCCAGTTGTGTAAGGGAATTGGGGGGTTGTTTTCTTTCTCTCCAATTCTTTATGTGCATCTTTTTCCTTTCTTTGTGGAGGTGAAGAAGAATGGTTTAGACTTAGACAAAAAGTGCAGATCCAAATTTTATTCTGTTGTAACGCTCTATATAAGGGCAACATCCAGAATATATGATTCCCCTCACATCAATTTCCTGATGATTTTTTGGGAAACTCCAGGTTAACACTCACAGGAAAATAAACCTATTTATCACTTGTGGCTGAATTTTACTTTCTGAAAGGATGATGTAACTGCAATATGTCTGGCTTTTTTTTTTTTTTTTTTTTTTTTTTTTATCAAAGGTCATATCAAAGGTCAGTGATTGGTCTGAGTCAGCAAGTAAGTAGAAGTAGGAATCAAAACCCACAGAAATGAAAAGAATAGCATGTAAAAGAGTAGTGAAGGAAATGGATGATGTGACAGGTGAAGGCACACTCAAAGAGCTACACAACCATATAGACATTGTTAAAAAATGTGGAAATGTAGGTATCTCATTTGTACATGCCAACATCAATGCTAGAGAGGGTGTCCTTAATGCTGTACATCATTTTCCCCCTGCCATCCATAAATCTACTTTTAACAGCAGGAATTCCTCTTATCCCTACAGTAATGAAATCCAACTGTCAGTTTGTAAATCCATACACTTAGATTATTTTCCTTCTTATCCAGCTGAGCTAATTCTTTCACCAAAATTCTGTGAAGGGGTGACTAATTGTGCTTAGTGCTTTCATGGTGTTTGTCATGTTCAAAACATTAAATATTAATGAATTATTAAATATACAGAACTATTAATCTGCAAGTCAGTCATCGGGGTTGTGCTTAACTTTTTATTAATTAAGGAATGAGGAATTCATCATGAGGAATTTATCATAAGACAGTCTGAATGAATTCTTCATTCATTCTGAAGAACTGCCGATGTCATCATAAAGAAACAGGAAATTGCTTCAGAATATTATAAAGTCAAGAGAAATAATGTCACCTAAAATGTTTCCAAAGTTCCTACCCTTTCCGGTCATTCTATTTTATTTATTTTTTTTGCTGTTGGCTCTGTTTCATGTTCCTTCATGCAAGCAATAAATACTGTACAACTCATATCTGTTGTATCTATGACATCTTTTTGAACTGAAGAAATATCTGTTCTTTACCTAAAAAATGACACAGTGAAAATAGGAATGAAAAACATCTCCCTAAATTTTAAAAAGTTTACTCTTTGATCTGAAAATAAAAAAAATCTGTTTCACTAAAGTAATATCTATCTGCCCAGGCAATCTGCTCAGTCTATGCTAGATAGACTTTCACAGTATATATCAAATGTAGTTGTGGTTCAAGGCCTAAGTGTTTCTGTACTTTCCTCTGTGACAGAAGGCTTCATTTTTTCATTGGGGTAAACAGTCTGGATCTTTGAGGTGAATGAAGAGTATACAGAAAGAAAGAGAGAGATTTTGCAGAAGTGAGTTTTCTTCTCCCTCCTTCCTGTCTCCTGTCTTTCTCTACTTTGGCACATCAGGTGCCAATAACAATTTAGAACTTTCCCTGTGACCTTTAAAATTACACTCCTAATACTTTCTAGTGTTTTTAGCAATGCAAAAATGAACAAACAAAAATGTAATTTTAAGCTAGTTTACATTAGGTGTAGGAGAAGAGTTTAGTCAGGCAACATGTTCTTGTTCAATCTATTCCTTCCAGTGTGAAGGAATTTTCACATACAAGGATTGGGCACATATGTGTTAGGTAGTTTTGCAAAAGAGAGATGAAATAGCTTTTGCTACAGGAGTGCATCTCTACACAGAATAAAGCAAAAGCCCCCCAAGCAAGGTAAGATACAAGAGCAGCTAAGATGTAAGATCTAAGATTAAGTTTTCCTATTTTATGCTTTACTTTGGAGGCACTGCTTCCAGCTTTGTAATCAAGAACTGTGCTGCAAGGAAATGTATGACTTGTATTTTGAGCTAGAGGGCTTAAAGTGAACTCAAAGGTCTTTATCAGGCACCAAGTCTGCTTTTCATATAGATACAGCAAATAAATAAATAACCTGTGCAAAAACCATGTTTTGCTATATTTACAAAGACAGACTGGAGAACTTTACTTAAGTTCTTAGTAAGCTATAATGGCTCGGGCAGGGGGCAATGTTAGGATGTGCCAGCTGAAAAGGATGTTGTCATCTAGAACGGGTAAAGGGGAAAGGTCTTAGGAAAAGCTCACAGCCAGAGGAGTAATTCTCATTAAAGTAATCAAACTGAAAAGAACTATACTTAATATATTATAAGTTTAACATTAATGAAATGTGGCATATAAAAGTGTTCATAAAGAGAGCTTTGTTACAAGACTTTATCAAAAAAGAAGGACTTACTCATTCCTGAGTGGTATCAGTATAACTTTATTTGAATTTCTGTTATCATGGGAGCTTAATAGTGACATACCCCTTGGTAAACAGTTCTTTTTCCAGTATCATGCTACTTCCCAGCTGGTTTTGGCACCATTCATAGCTGTTGTTATCAAGACACACAAACTCAACTCCTTGGTCTAGGGAATGAATTGTTTCTTATACTTCATTTTCCCCCCTATTCTAGAAAATCCTAGATCATTCTTCTTGATTATTATTATTGTTACAAGTAGTTACTGCAGGAAAAATGGCAAGTTGCTTTTCTCTGCTTCAAATAGTCTCACATTTCTAAATATACTTTAACAGTTGTCCCCCTGCAAATAAATAAAGCTGTAGTCTTACGAAAATACTACTCCTTCTAAGCTTGTGATGGCTAACATTTGTTAATACTAATTTGTTAACATTTTTTTAACTCTGAGTTCTTCCCCAGAAGTGTCCCCCCCAACAAAGACCCATGCTGAATCTTGCAAAAACAAACAAATAAACAAAAAAAAAAAAACAACAAAACAAACAAACAACATCAACAACAACAAAAACATGAAAACCGCTCACCTCCAAACAAAGCCTATGAAATTTTAGCAATGAGCCAGTGGCAAATTACTTGATGATTTGATTCAAACTGTTGCTCAGCTTACTACTTGAGCATGGAAGACTACAAAACACACTTTTCAGGAGATCTCTGAAGATCCTTGACTACAGTTAAGTGAGAGCAAGTGTATATATATTTTTTAAGATGTATTGGTTTACGTGGCAAGGTTTTGGTAGAAGGGGACTGCAGAAGTGGCCTCTTTAACTAGAGTTCAGAAGCTGTCCCATGTAAGATAAGGGCCAGTTTCAGTCGGCTCCAAAGGGACCCGCCACTGGCCAGAGCTGAGCCAATAAGCAATGTTGTTTGCACCTTTGTGAGAGCATATTTAAGAAAGGGAAAAAAACTGCTACATAACTGCAGCTGAGAGAGCAAGGACTGAGAAGCAGCTCTGCAGACACCCAGGTCAGTGCAGCAGGAGAGCAGGAGGTGCTCCAGACATGCAGAAGTTCCCCTGCAGCCTATGAAGAGGCCCCTGGTGGAGCAGGCTGTGCCCCTGCAGCCCATGGGTCCCACATGGAGCAGACCTCCACGCTGCAGCCCGTGAAGGAGCCCCTGGTGGAGCAGATTGATGTGGCTTGGTTGCGGCCCTTGGAGAGCCCCCGAAGGAGCAGGCCCCAGGCCGGAGCTGCAGCCAGTGGAGAGGAGCCCACACAGGAGCAGGAGGTCTGGGGGGAGCTGCTGCCCGCCTGTGGGGTACCTGTGCTGGAGCAGTTTGCTCCTGGGGGATGGACTCTGTGGTATGGAGCCATGTGGAAGCAGTTCTTGAAGAACTGCTGCATGTGGGCAGCCCCCTCAGGCTCAGTTCGGAAAGGATGGCATCTCATGGGAGGGACCCCACATGGAGCAGGGGCAGTGTGACCCTGAAGGAGCAGTGCAGACAAAGTATTAAGGACTGACTGAAGCCTCCATTCCCCGCTCTCCTGCACTGCTTCAGGGGAGGAGGTGGAAGAGGATGGATGAGGGGAAGGTGTTTTTAGTTGGTGTTCTCACTTCTGTGAGAAACACCGATTTTAGTGGGTGTTTCTCACTTCTATAGCTAGTTGGCTATAAATTTAGATAATAAATTTATAGGTAATAAATTTCTCCCAATGCTGAGTCTTTTTTGCCCATGATGATAATTATAGAGTGATCTCCCTGTCCTTATCTCAGCACTTGAGCCCTTTTCATCATATTTCTTCTCCCCTTTCCACTCAGGAAGGGTTGTGGTGGAGTTCGGCTGTCCAGCTGGGTAAAACTACCACACTAGATATGATAAAATATACATTTACAGTTCTTATGAGAATCTGAATTCTCATACCAAAGAATAAACAAAAATGGAAAGAAAATGCATTGAAGTTCCTACTTAATTCCTGCAATCAATACATTTCACAATAATTTCTCGTATAACATTATCACAGTTGCTTTCTTTCATGCTTGATAAAACTGGGCAGATTAAGTAATTTTGTCATCTCACAATCACAGGAGGTGTAATTATAAATAAATCAGGATCAGGGCTGGGTAAGATCACAACTTCTAAAATTCCAAATGTGGAATCTGTCAAAGAAGAAGCTGTAGAAAGGGACTGTATTTCCTCAAGCATTTATGTTTCACATATGTCAGAGATTCACAAGGTTAAACACATTTATATCCATGAGGCAGAGAACTGGAAACACAGGGCCAAGCCTCCACAAATCATGTCACCAGGTATGAAATAGATATTTTTGAAGATGATAGCCTGGAAGAATTTTTTCAGTCTGGTTACTAAGCAGAGAAAATAAAATTGCATTCTTCCACCCACTCTTCTGCTCTCAAGTACACTTTAAAATTTAAAAGTATGTTCTGAAAACAAAAGAATGTACAGCAAGTGATCTTCTGCTCTAAAGAAACTTTCCCCTAACTTCACCAATTCAGAGAAATTGCATACTGTGATATATGAACACAACCTCCTCACTCAAACTTCCAGTTTTAGTTTTATTATAAATTATGTATTGTCAAAGAGACTTCCACAGCTTGTTAAGGTAAATTATTTGTAATATGCATACCAGTCCTACCCCATACTGCACTAGCTGACCAGCCCTCTATAATGCGTACCTTGGGGAAGACATCATGTTTGAGTAGTTAGTGATCTTGAGCAAACCACATATGCTCTACTGAGCCTTGTACTTAAAGCTTCAAAAGTGGTAACATGAGCAGCTGCCATATAACCAAGCCTCTGTATGCAGGTGCTGGATGCTCTGGGATGGTCAGTGCTGAGCTCAGAGGGATGTCAAGAAAGAGATAACATTCCATCCTGTCAGGAGAAGACACAATTTTCTTTGCTACACAAAGCAAAATGCACCACAGCATGGCAGGGAGACAGAACCTCTCTGCAGATGGGATCTGCCCAGTGTGCTGTGGGAATTCACCCAGGGTCCATTCAATGTTGCACAGAAGTGGAGTTCCCAACATCTGAAGTAATTAAAGAAAGATTTACTTGTGATAACAAGTAGTATATAGTATATATAGTTCTCTTCCTATTCCATCTTATTATTAAAGCTTTTTTATTACACTATTTGCTGTTGTGCCTTTCTTATTGAGATCCAGAAAGAATTTTGGACTCTCCAACCCCCAGAGCAGAGCATCCTCTCAGTCATCCCTTTGCCATCCACCCGATGACACGAATACCTACAAAATGGCACATCTGAATCACTGCAGCTTACAAAGGAGGAAGCAATTTCCATACAGACAGGTGTTGCATTAAAGGTTAAAGCAATTTGGAGAGAAGCCGAATTAGCTATATGTCTGGTCGTGTTCAGTGTACTGAACTATCATGATTATGGATTCACATAATACGCCCTCAATCTAGTAGGCACAAAGACTCTATATTTCTAAGTTTCCTGGGAAGGCACTTGGTATGACCAAGTGTTCGGATCTTCCCCAGAGGCATCCCAGTGTGGAGGGAAGAGAGACCAAATTATAGCATTTTGTCAAAAACATGGCAGGCCATTGGCCCAGGGTAGCAAAAAGTTTATCGGTTCTGATGTACCTTCGAGTTCCCATCTTATCACAGAGCTTGGCCGTGGTATCTCCACTCTGCTCCACCCTCTGTACAGTTCCTCTTAGAGTCAGCACAACAAGTTACCCTGCTGTGGCCAACATCTAAGGTTGGAGGCCTAGAGAACTTTTTTGGAATGCAGCTACTTCTATGGAATGCCCTGGAAGCTTCTTAAATGCTTTTTTTTTTTTTTTTTTTCCTTTTTTTTTTTTTTTCTTCTGTAGAATATGAATATAAGCTTAATTTCTAAATCACCAGGAAAGCCAAACACGGACAGGTATAACTACCTCCCCTAAGAAATGGAGTTTTGCTCAGTTCTCTTATCTAGGAATTTGGATTATAAATATACCTTCAGGGTATCTTCAAAGCTGATCTAGTGATTCTTTTCTGCTTTTCATCCCATGTTTCTCATTGTTTCTTAAAGCTGAAATTTCACAATAGCCCTGAACTGGTTTTAAGGCAAAAATGCATTATTTCAAAAACAGAGAGAATGTTTTATTTTTACTAATTGTACTTTCTTTCAAATAATTATTCTATAATCAGATGTTATGTGGTTAAACTCTTTCTAACTATAGTCTCATTAAAATGTTGCCATTATTTGGAAAGCTGTGTGAATGGATATTATTGACATCAATGCATTTCTAACAAATCAGTATTATAAAAGGCAGTGTCATAGCCGACACTAATTAACACTTATTTTTACCATTTTCCCAGAATGTCAACATAATGAATGACTGTAACCTACCACTTGATACTTTATAAATTGTAACTTCCCATACCTCTAAAAAGAATAGTGTAAAATTGTGGTAATGAGAGATGTGCATTTTATAAATAAATAAATAAATAAATGATAAAAGTAGCAAGTCGAATAAGTTGAGGGTTATCATCATAAAAATAAGATGAGGGTGTCATCATAAAAATCTTAAAATCTATTTTAATAATAATAATAACGCAAAGGGACCCAACCCTTTTGATAGTTTTATATAAAAATAAATGTTCTTCCCATTTATTATTTTATTCTCTGGTTTTGGGTGACCTGTTACAACATTACTTTTACACAAGGGAATTTCCACTCATCAACAGCGGAAGATGTTGACAGAAGTATTCAAAGAAAATTTTAAAAAAAGGAGAGACAAAGGAGTGAAAGTACTGTGACAAGGCAACCATCTAGGATGAAAGATAAGTTTGTGCTTGTGATCAAAATCAAGTCAATCCACATTTCGTGTAATGTTTATTCACTATCACACAGTGAAGAGTTTTAAAAATCTGTGTTTTCTCCAGTGTAGAATGGAAAAACAAACAAAACAAAACAAAACAAAACAACATATTTATTTTAATTAAGGTGCATGTAAGGGGAACCACATTTCCTGACCAATGCCAAGAATCAGCTGTTCCAGAACAGGTTTAAAGTATCCTGCAGTTCACTGAACCTTCAACTCTCTTGAGGTTCTCAGTCTCCAGACCAACCACTCCAGCACCTTTCATTACAGTCATTGACTCCCATGCTCAGCACACCTCAAAAAAAAAAAGGGTGTGGGGGCAGAGGAGGATTTTTTCTATGTATTTGGAAGCCTCAGAAATTACATAGCTAATTGAGTTCTGTTCTTCCTGCTTGCTCTCTAAAATGGACCTTTCACAGAACAACTGTGCTAGTGACAGCGGTAGTCTAACATGAACATTTTACTTTAGCCTAATTATTTCCTGTATATAAGATTTTTATAATAGCAAGCTAGTGTAGAAGCATATACTGGAAAGCCCTTATTATATACCATGTATCAAGATTAATTATTGCACTTACCCTAAAGCACATCAGGTTATTCTCTGTTATCATTTAATTATCTTCCTAGTTATCTTTTAATTGTACCATTCCCTACTACTGATAATATATGTAGCTACTATTCTGTATCTTTTCCTTTAGAGAGAACACACACTGCTTTTGAACTGCAGCACAGCTTATGCCAAAGTATTGTAAATGCCACCTACATTAGAAAATCTTTTATTTAAAACCACAGATGTCATCATAGTAGAATATCATCCACACAGTAACTGATCAGAGTAAACAGAGCATTTAATTATTTTATGAGAATTTTTATAATCTGAAATGTTACATTGACAATTGCTTTTCCTTTCACGTATGTTTTGTCATGCATTAGGCAGAATATAATTATGTGAAGCATTGGGGATTGACCTTTCACTGTTCAATCATTCCCTCTCCAGTTGATAAGAGATCTTATTGGATAGATTTTATAAGAGGTACACACACACACACTTTATTATTATTATTATTATTATTATTATTATTATTATTATTATTATTATTACTATTATTATTATTATTAAGGAGGATGTTTTGCCTAAGCTCCTTTTCATTTTTATTTCAATAACAATCTTGAAAAGTAACAAAACCAAAGCATCTGATTTCACAGGAAACCACTAGAGATGGTTGCTTGGGCAGTGCATGTAAAATTTTATCATTCTTTGTTATAAAATAATAAATTAGCAGAAGTAAGAGAAACAAATTAGTAGAAATAAGAGAAAGCTGGATAATGGTACAATTTTTTAAACTCCAGTCATTATTCATTGTAAGTTATGCTAAAATACAAATTTCAAGGAAACTGAACATTGTGCTTCATTGAACAACCTGATAAGGTATATAGTGCAGTAGATTGTCTGTTTGTTGTTAATTTAGCCAGAATGGTATGCTTCACATAACAAAGGGAATAACATGCAATAAATAAACAATAAAACAACAACAAACAACAAAACAATAACAATAATAATAAAGATAACAATAACAACAATGATAAATAATAATAATAACAACAACAATAATAATAAAGCCCAAGAGGTACCTTTCCCTAAAAGCTTGCATTAAGTTCAGCCAGAGATAGGGCCTTTGCTGAAGATACAAGTACACAAAATGTGTTTGCCTGATGAATTATAACTATCAACACTCTATCAAATATTTTTCAATCAAATTTTTCAATCAAACTTTTGCTATCAACAGTGATCTGATAACCAGCCCCTGCTTCAACTGTCAACTTTTTGTACCAAACCTGAAAGCAGCTAAGGAGAGTTGAGACTGAAGAGCCTCAAGAAAGTATTAAAGATGGGCTGCTACATTTGTGTTTTCCCAGATGTATGTCTATTGTATTTCGGCAAGCACATCAAATTGAACATATCAAAAAGAAGTATTTGCTCATTTGTCTAGAGTTTCCAGATGTTCAGTACCTTGCTGAAAGCCACTTTGCTCTACAGCACTAATTATGACACATTTGACACATTATGACACATATGTCAGCACACTGAACTAATTCCACACTCCTTACTCAGAAGCATTTTTACTTTTTTTTTTTTTTTTTTTTTTTTTCTTTCTGTAGACCAGAGTTATGCAGGGAAGGGATCTCATTTAACCATCTGCTTTTAAATGGAGGAAGATGCTGCTGAAGGATGTAATGTACAGTATTAAAGTGAAAATTCTACTTAGTCCAGACTTCGGTTTGGGTAGCACTTGACATCAAAATACGAGGAGAAAAATGTAGTTCAGAATGTTTTCACTTGTCCCTCTAAAAATAATTGCATGGGAAATTGTGCGCTATAGTGGCACTACTTTTTTGTCAATTAGTGTAAGATGAAAATGCTTGTTGAATCCAATTCTGCCCGGGTCTATGCTAATTTCATGGTATGTTTCCAGATTATATCCTTCAGTTTGACAGATTTTGTGAAACGTTATATGGCAACATCTGATTTATTTTGTTAGAAAACCTACCTAATGAGAAAAGTAATCATCCCCACTAGCCTTTGCTTTTAAATATCAGTTCCCATTAGAGACATTTCTGCAAATCCTTGCTGCTCTTCAGTGGAGATTTTTTCTTTAAGTGGAGATTTTCTGACTGAGAAAACTTTCTAAATTCACACATCATAATTTAACTGAAATAGAGTTGCTTTCCCCAATGTATGTAGTATTTCCCTTTCTACATTTTTTTTTTTTTAATAACTTCTTTTTGTTGTTCAGATTTAAGCAAAGTTTTTTTTCCTGCTAGCCAATTATTCTCATTTGGTTGATTCTGCAGTGGAAGTACAATCAGTCCACAACCTGTGATGATGCAGCCATTGCCATGACAATACATCATCAGACTTGCTTTATGGAATGAGCTGTCAAGATTTTGATAGGCCAGAATATTCTTCAATAATATTTAGCACTTGTAACTTTTTACAGAACTGTACAGATATTAAACAACCAATCATTACACCAGTCATGATTGACAGAGTGGTATTATCTCCCTTACTTTACAGAGGTTTTCCAGTATTACCAGTCAGCCAGCTGGAGAACAGTGTCAAAAGCTATAGATTACTACATCCTAAATCTATGCTAAAGATATTCTTTTCCTCATTTAACTATTTCCATGAATTTATAAATGTAAATGTTGCAAGACAATTGATAGCATAGTCTAGCAATTACAACAGTTACAAGAACAAATTGCTGTGCTATTTTTTAAACAAGGGGAAACTAAAGGACTACTTTAATGAAATTTTCATGTAGACTGATAAACTTTAAATTCTCACCATTGTATTTTACCAAAAGTGAGTACTTAGTTATGAAGAAAGAACGGGATGATGATAGAGGCTGAAAAAAGTTGAAAAATTACATGGAGAGTTACAAAGTTTAAAATAAAAATAAAAATCTTTTGCGGTTCCTTGATGGAATTCATAACATCTCCTAGAATTAGATTATTTATTTAACTGACATTTTTATAAACTTTTGCAAATAATCTCAGGCATTGTTTTCTTTTCCACAAAGCTGTGTAGCAGCTCATAAATTTCATTATGATTGTTTCATAAAATGTCAAATGGAGCAAATGCACTGAACCTGTCATAATGCATATGATTTAGCTAGTATTATTAATGACAAGTCCTGTAATAAAAGTGGAACATTTATCTTTGTTTAATTCAGATGCACATGCAGGGACTTAAGAACTACACTGTTTTCCTTCATGTACTCTTGTATACCGAATCATGAAATTTCATGTTAAAAATTATGTTCAGAAAACAGTATTGTGTAAAAGGACTGTATTAAGAGAACAATAAAAATGACTCAGAGGTTTTAAAATAGCTTGAATCATTTTATATTCCAATATAATGTTGATTAACAAAAACTATAAATTCAAATCCAAGCAACTCAAGCACTCATCACAGAGTGAATCACAATTCTTCATTTATTTCCTCTCTTCCTGGACCACCTGCTCCTTTTAAAATGAGATGGTACTTTGTTTATTTTATTTTATTATTTTATTTTATTTTATTTTATTTTATTTTATTTTAATTTTATTTTATTTTATTTTACTTTTATTCTGTGAGGAATCAGGCACAACAAATTGTAAGCTCAGTCCACTGAGAATTTTCAGCTGTTCATTCTGCAGGAGAGGAGGTTTGCTCTCCCTTTCCTTTTACAAATAAAGCAAAGAAGAAATTGAACTTTCAGAGCCTTGGCTCCTGGCTAGCCATGATTCCTAGTACAATTATATAATTTTCCAGGGAAAGAGCTATCCTGCTGTGCACTTCACTTACCTGAGGTGCCTGTTTTAAGAACCTCATAAGAAGGTATCTTGTCTTCACTGAAGTGTTCTTCAAGACTGGTCTAAAGTCAGTTTAAGACAAACTCACTCTCAAGAGGACTTTCTTCATTATTATAGCAAAAGTGTAGGTACCGCTTGGAGTATTGCATCCCAGGCCCCCAGCACAAGAAGGATATAGACCTGTTAGAGAAGGTCTAGAGGAGGGCCACAAAGATGATCAGAGGGCTGGAGCATGTCTCCTGCTAAGAAAGGCTGAGAAAGCTGAGGATGTTCAGCCTGAAGAAGAGAAGGCTCTGGGGAGAGATCACTGAAAATAGAAGACTAAGAGACCTCATCAATGTGTATCTGAGGGGAGTTAGCCAAGAGGAAGGAGCTGATCTCCTTTCACTTCTGCCCAGTGACAGGACAAGAGGCAACGGGCACAAACTGAAATGCAGGAGGTTCCACCTGAGAGCACTTCTTTACTGTGAGGGTGACAGAGCACTGGAACTGGTTGCCCAGAGAGGTTGTGGAGTCTCCTGCTCTGGAGACATTTAAAACCCACCTGGATGTGATCCTGCACAATGTGCTTTAGGCGATTCTGCTCGGCAAGGAGAGTTAGACTAGATGATCTCCAGAGGTCCCTTCCAACCTCGGAGATTCTGTGATTCTGTGATTGCAGCCTTTCAATACTTAAAGGGGGCTTATAAAAAAGATGGAGCACAACATCTAGCTTAGACTCATAGAATAGCTTGGGTTGGAAAGGACTTCAAAGATGGTCTAGTTCCAAGCTCCCTGCCATAGGCAGGGATGCCACCCACTAGATCAGGTTGCTCCAGGCCCCATCCAACCTGATCTTGAATACCTCCAGGCATCCATAGCTTCTCTGGGCAACCTGTTCCAGTGCCTCACCACCATCTGAGTAAAGAATTTCCTCCTAACCTCTAATCTAAATCTCCCCCCTTTTTGTTTAAAAACATTCCCCCTTGTCCTGTCAATATCTGATTGAGCAAAGAGTTGTTCTCCATCTTTTTTATAAGTCCCCTTCAAGTACTGAAAGGTTGCAAAGAGGTCACCACAGAGCCTTCTCTTCTCCAGGCTGAACATCCCTAGCTCTCTCAGCCTTTCTTCACAGGAGAGGTGCTCCATCCCCTTGACCATCTTTGTGGCCCACCTCTGAAACAGTTCTAACAGATCAACATCCTTCAACATCCTCCTGACTATTATTTCATTTTATTTTATGTTAGCTATTTTATTTTTTTTTTTTATAGTGCTATATAGTAAATTCTGTAGCTAGGTTTTCTGTAGAAACATTTGTCCATTGAATACTGTGCATCAGCTGCAGCAACTCAGTCCCAAGATACAAGGCAGTAGTCTCTTACAAAAAGCATTGTGGGGATGCTTACCAATAACTACACAGTCAATAGACTGAATATATCCTTAGGATGCAAGGAAAAAAAAAAATCAAAAACCTTTCAGGCAAACACAGAGACTGCTTTAAAAAACAAGGTTTTACAGAACTAATATAAGCGAAGTATATGGTGCTGTGACCACCACTTCTATGGCTGAACTTAGAAATAGTTCCAAAATTAAATGTTTTAGTTCACTTCTGAAAGCATTGAAAAAAGGGAGAGTATACCTTCATGATTCATCAGGAGTAGAATTTCAGTTCACAACAATTACACTAACTATACTGGAATTAAGTTACTTATTAAAAATAGACAGACTCATGTAGAAAGCAACTCCACAGACGAGTTTTGCTTCTGCCTTTGCTCCCACTCCTTGCCCAAGAGAGGGAGATATCAACTTTGCGGGCTTTCTGAGGGTATCATATCTATCTCTGAGAGTATGATGGGCAACAGCCATGTAGGCAGTCAGCAAATACAGAGTAAGATATTAATTGAACAGTGTGAAGAGATTTCTCTTCCTCTGACATGCAAAGAAGAAAAAGGGACAAGCTCAGTGCTGTGGAGTTGAAATAGACCTATATACATGTATAATCATATCAGCAATTTTCAATTACCATTGAAATTTTTTTTTCTGAATAGTATAACATGGTGATAGTACTCTATACTAGGACTTTCATTTTACCATTCAGACCACCAAGGAAGAATATTGTCTCCTTATGTGCTTAAAGGAATGTGAGCTGCCAGCCTAGTCCAGGCAGAGAGAGCAGATCTCATGCAAGCCAGTAAAGGTCATTAAAATGTTTATTCTCCTCAAACTTAAAAATGTTCATTCTTAAAAATGCAAAGTTCTGTACAAATACTTTCTGATGTAGACACCTTTAAATATGAATTCTAGTTTGGTTTTATTTCAGTGAGTGCTGTTGCTCAAGCCTAGCTTTTAAAGACGCTTGATTGTATCTTAAAAAAAAAGGTTTACTCTTGGGTCTAACTGATTATTGAACATCACTGTCTGGGTCACAATAACTCTAGATTTGAAAAAATAAAAAATAAATTTAAAAAAATCAAATTTCCCACTTCATTTGATGAAGGTGGGCTTTCTGATAGAAATTATAGTAGAAGCTGCCTAGATGCTTGGACTTATTAAGTTCATTGAGTTGAATACCAGATTTGATCTGTCATGTGTTTGTAGTTCAAATACAAGTTAAACTTTATCAGTTAACATTTAGCTATTGATGAGACAGCACAGTAGATATTTTTAAGAGACAACTAGAAATGTACAAGCACTACAGTCTTGACAAGGGTATAAAACTAAAGAATGTCCTGAGATGAAAGGCCTTCTGCAAGGTTTTTGAGTTACCACAAATAATATTGGTATTGCTACTGAGTAAAATTTGTTGATGACTTTATCTTATTTATCTCTCTGGCAGAATTAAGCAATTTCATTCACTTGCGTAAACATTAAGATGTTATCAAGAGCTGACAAACTCAGTAATAGAAAAAAAAAAAAAGAATAAAGAAAGACAAGGTATCTTTTTTAATTGAATTAAACTACAGGACTCTCAGTAAAAAAAAAAAAAAAAAAGATCTGCAGGATACATTCTTAATTGCTTCAGCCTTTATTTCTTCAGTTTTATTTGGGTGTCCTCTGTTTAATTTAACACTCCAGAGCACTATCCAATGAAAAACTACGTGTGACAGTTATCAACTTTCACATTTTCACTTATAGAAACAAATTAAGACCGTCAATAGTCAATACAAACTATTATTATTATTTATTACTTATTATAACAATTTCCAGATGTGGGCTCCAATATTTCATGCATCACTAAATCTATCAAGTAATGATTTTTTTCTTGGAGCTAACAGAGACAGAACCATTCATTTTTTAGTGTCTTTTTCCTATGCTGATGTTAAGTTTTGCCTTAGCTGTTTCAAACAGAAATGAATGGTTCCCCCAAGGCAGAAAGAATCTGTAAATTTAGCTTTGAATTCCACACCAAATCCAATTATTATAACAAGCCGGCTACTAGTGTTATAGTTAAATGCTTGTCACTGTTTCTATTATAAACATTTACATGGGAGTTTATAACTCAACCAATAATAATAAATTAAAAAAAAAAAAAAAAAAAAAAAAAAAAAAAAAAAAAGCTCCAAGTTAAAGCTTGGCATTTATGGTTTCAGCCCAGAATAAAAGAAAAAAAAAGAAAAAAGAACAAAAAAAACTTGCAAAGACACTTCCCCTATTTTCTAAACCACCTCATTAGCGATTTGTAAATGTTTAGGAGGGAAAAAGAAAAAAGTTTCAAAGAAATTGAAACATGATAAAGAACATGCAAGCCTTCATTCATCTTGTATGAAATCAACAGCAAAAGTTGAGAAGCAACTGGACCAAAAATTTTGGGAGCAATCCATCTCTGGGTAAAACATTGATTACAGAATCTTCCTTGACATTGTTATGGCTGCAGGCTCCTTGACAAATAAGTGTTTCTGGAAATAGGCTGTGGTATGGTTGTGGTGGTTATACCAAGCCCGGCAGATAAGCTTTCCTACAACTGCTCTCTCACTCCCCATCCTTCAAGGGGGGGGGGGAGGGGGGGGGGAGAAGGAGGAGGAAGGGGATATGATGAAAAGGACTTGAGGGTTGAGATAAGGGCAGGGAGATCACTCAAAATGGCCAAAAAAGACTCAGCATTGGGAGATTAGCAGAATGTATTACCTATTGCTAACAAGCTAGAGAAGTGAGAAACAAAGCAAACAAACTATAAACACCTTCCCACCATCCATCCTCTTTCACCTCCTCCCCCTGAGCAGCAAGGGAAAGGGGGAAAGGGGGCTGTGGTAAGTCTATAGCACTTAATCTCTGCTGCTCCTTCACGGTCACTCTCTGCCCCTGATCCATGAGGGGTCCTCGCACAGGATGCTGTTCTTCCCAAACTGATCCTGCGGGGGCTGCCCACAGGCAGTCGCTCTTCAAGAACTGATCCCACATGGATCCATACCATGGGGTCCATCCCCCATGAGCAAACTGCTCCAGCACGGGTCCCCCACGGGCAGCAGCTCCCCCCAGGCTCCCTGCTCCTGCGTGGGCTCCTCTCCATGGGCTGCAGCTCTGGCCCGGGGCCTGCTCCTGTGGGGGCTCTCCATGGGCCACAGCCTCCTCCAGGCCACATCCACCTGCCCCACCGGGGGCTCTTCCACCCATAGGGGGGCTGCAGCGTGGAGATCTGCTCCATGTGGGACCCATGGGCTGCAGGGGGACAGCCTGCTCCACTAGGGGCCTCTCCACAGGCCACAGGGGAACTCCTGCTGCCTGCCTGGAGCACCTCCTGCCCTTCTTCTGCACTGAAAAAAGAGGGTTTATAATCTTTGGAAAAGTGGGCAGGCCACTAGGGAGGACTATGAGGATGTAGTGAGGCTGTGCAGGGACAAAATTAGAAAGGCCAAAGCTCATCTGGAGCTCAGTCTGGCTACTGCCATTAAAGATAACAAAAAATGTTTTTATAAATACATCAACACAAAAAGGAGGACTAAGGAGAATCTCCATCCTTTACTGGATGCGGGGGGAAACTTAGTTACAAGAGATGAGGAAAAGGTGGACGTGCTTAATGCCTTCTTTGCCTCAGTCTTTAGCGGCAATACCGGTTGTTCTCTGGATACCCAGTACCCTGAGCTGGCGGAAGGGGATGGGGAGCAGGATGTGGCCCTCACTATCCATGAAGAACTGGTTGGTGACCTGGTACAGCACTTGGATGTGCACAAGTCGATGGGGCCAGATGGGATCCACCCAAGGGTACTGAGAGAACTGGCAGAGGAGCTGGCCAAGCCACTATCCATCATTTATCAGCAGTCCTGGCTATAAAGGGAGGTCCCAGTTGACTGGCGGCTAGCAAACATGACGCCCATCTACAAGAAGGGCCAAAGGGCAGACCCGGGAAACTACAGGCCTGTCAGTTTGACCTCAGTACCAGGAAAGCTCATGGAGCAGATCCTCCTGAGAGTCATCACGCAGCACTTGCAGGGCAAGCAGGCGATCAGGCCCAGTCAGCATGGGTTTATGAAAGGCAGGTCCTGCTTGACGAATCTGATCTCCTTCTATGACAAAGTGACGCGCTGGGTGGATGAGGGAAAAGCTGTGGATGTGGTCTACCTTGACTTCAGCAAGGCTTTTGACACCGTCTCCCACAACATTCTCCTCAAGAAACTGGCTGCTCTTGGCTTGGACTGGTGCACGCTTCGTTGGGTTAGAAACTGGCTGGATAGCCGGGCCCAAAGAGTCGTGGTGAATGGAGTCAAATCCAGTTGGAGGCCAGTCACTAGTGGCATTCCCCAGGGCTCGGTGCTGGGGCCGGTCCTCTTTAATATCTTCATCGATGATCTGGATGAGGGCATTGAGTGCACCCTCAGTAAGATTGCAGATGACACCAAGCTAGGTGCGTGTGTCGATCTGTTCGAGGGTAGGAAGGCTCTGCAGGAGGATCTGGATAGGCTGCACTGATGGGCTGAGGTCAACTGCATGAAGTACAACAAGGCCAAGTGCAGGGTCCTCCACCTGGGGTGCAATAACCCCAAGCAGAGCTACAGGCTGGGAGATGAGTGGTTGGAGAGCCGCCAGGCAGAGAAGGACCTGGTGATGGTGGATAGTCGGCTGAATATGAGCCAGCAGTGTGCTCAGGTGGCCAAGAAGGCCAACGGCATCCTGGCTTGTATAAGAAACAGTGTGACCAGCAGGGCTAGGGAGGTGATCGTCCCCCTGTACTCGGCTCTGGTGAGGCCGCACCTCGAGTACTGTGTTCAGTTTTGGGCCCCTCGCTACAAGAAGGACATCGAGGTGCTTGAGCGAGTCCAGAGAAGGGCGACGAAGCTGGTGAGGGGCCTGGAGAACAAGTCCTACGAGGAGCGGCTGAGGGAGCTGGTCTTGTTCAGCCTGGAGAAGAGGAGGCTCAGGGGTGACCTTATTGCCCTCAAAGCACCTCCAAGGAGGCTGTAGTGAGGTGGGGGTTGGTCTGTTCTCCCATGTGCCTGGTGACAGGACGAGGGGGAATGGGCTTAAGTTGCGCCAGGGGAGTTTTAGGTTGGATGTTAGGAAGAACTTCTTTACTGAAAGGGTTGTTAGACATTGGAACAGGCTGCCCAGGGAAGTGGTGGAGTCACCATCCCTGGAGGTCTTTAAAAGACGTTTAGATGTAGAGCTTAGGGATATGGTTTAGTGGGGACTGTTAGTGTTAGGTCAGAGGTTGGACTCGATGATCTTGAGGTCTCTTCCAACCTAGAAATTCTGTGATTCTGTGATTCTGTGACCTGGGCATCTCATCTGCAGGGTTGGGTCTCTCACATCTCCTCACTCCTCACTCTCCCAGCTGCTGTTGTGCAGCATTTTTATTTATATATTTATTTATTTATTACCCTTTCTTAAGTCTACACTCACAAAGGCATAAACAACATTGCTTCTTGCCTCATCTCTGGGCAGCGGTGGGGTCCCTTTGGAGCTGTCTGAAACTGTCCCTTATCTGGAATGGGGCAGCTTCTGGAGTATTCTCAGAGGCCAGTCTTGCTGCCCACCACTACCGAAACCTTGCCACATAAACCCAATACAATGGTATGGTTAATACATGCTTGCTGTAATTACCTGATCTAAACAATGATAAATATTAAAGAGTGAAGCGACAAAAGAAATGTCACCAAAAGACTTGAAAAAGTCCCAATATGAAGCTGTAGAGAGTTGACCCGTACGCAGAACTGCAGTGATGGCACCATCAGTGACATATTCAGCTAGCATCCTGACTTGTTGATGCATATTTTTTTAAATCAACTGCACCATAACAAAAGTGATTTTTCTTATAAGATATAAATTAAAGTCCATGCTTTTTCTTATCCTATAGTGTTACAAATTATGGAAACCAGCACTCATCAATCAATTCAGCAATGCAGTTTTGGACATGGAGAAGCCAATACCTAGGACAGGGATAAGAGCAGTCAAAGATTTGGTTTTAAAATATAGCCAGAAGCATCCTGTTCTAAAATATATCACTTACTAAAACAGTGCACTGGGGAACATTGGAATGAACTGTTACCTTATGATGCTGGAGAAAAGGTTTTCAGACAGCTTTAATTTTGATTTGCTTGGTTTTTTTTTTTGTTTTTTGTTTTTTTTTTTTTGGTGTGTGTGTGCATATGGTCTGTCTGTAGCAATTTCTTTTCAAACCATTATTCATCCTTTGTTTTGTTGACTTTTTCAGTATTACTTCAGGAAATTATCAGAGGGTTTACAGTTTATAGTCTAGGTTTGCATGAGGTTTTACAGTCTAGGTTTGCATGACTTGCTTAATAGCTTCTGTCCAATCCACCTTAAATGTTTTAGAATTCCCTCTGCCATTGCTTTGTGTCTTTAGAATTCCTCATAATCTTTTACACTACAGATTAGACTCACCTAATTAAATGTGTCATCAGCAGGCTGTCACCCAGCGTGACCTTTTACAGATCATAGCCTGAGTACAATACCTGCCCTCCCCCTCTTAACCTTTTGGAATTTTGAAATGGACCATTTAAATCTATCTCTGTTGTTTTATTGCTGTTTTCTTATTTTGTATTCAAACACAAATCCAGGTTTTTGTTTTGTTTTGTTTTGTTTTTGGCTAATACTATTTTATACGTATGTATACACACATATGTATAGCATTATCCATTATAACATTAACTGAACTGAATTGGCATGGATACTTTCGTTTCAAGGAATCATACGGATTAATAACAAAAGATGCTTTGTGTTTTATGCACTACATATAAGAAACTCTGACATGGAAGTAGAAGTGCATATACTTCAGTTTTCTTATATTTTGCTGAACTTCAGTATTTTGCTTAATTGTTAAAACCTGCATTTTAGGATTTAATTTAAGGACAATTCATTTATTTAAGGTAATCTATTCAGCCTACTCATTATTCCTAAGGTTGCTACAGGTCATATAGAGTGACTTTGCTGACAGATGTAAGTGTATTAACAAGTAATATTTCAATGTTTTTAATTTACAATGCTAAATTCTTTCTCTATGTGAATACAATTGGAATGGCATGACGAGCTCATGGAAATATATGGAAATACAGCCCTTCATTTACACTCTTCTGATAAACTGTTGTACTTCAGAGGTTAAATGTATTTGTTTTAGAAGTAACTCCTGCAAACAACAGGAGATTCCTGATAGCATGCTGACTCAGTTTGTCAACCATATAGATAGAAAGCTTAAAATCGTAAGTAAATATTTTGAAAAGTGTCTTGCAGTAACCTCTTGAGCAAACCTCAAGTTTGCTTGAACAATGCTGCAAGGAATGAATCAGATCTGTCACCAAGCTCCACAAACCCTCCCCACCCAAAAATGTGCTGCTATTGCAGATATCAAAGCATATATGATAGATAAGATATATGGAAGGCCTCATAATTTAAAATGAAGGTTTCAATATAACAACTACTGAGACTAAAATGAATCTACCTGTGGCTTAAGAAAATTATCAGCCCTGAACTAGATAGCTAGACTTCCTGTAGGATGTATAAAATATATTAAACTTTTCATACTGATCTTGTACTTTCAACAAGTTCCATGTCAATAGGAAATCCAATAATAAATAAATAAATAAATAACACATGCCTTAAATCTTGTTCCTGTCTAATATTAAAATGTTTTACTCTGTTTCTCTGTTCAGCACTCATAGCCCTGAACCTCCCCCAAGAGAAAGTATTTAAATCCTTTCTTTTGAAACAGTTAGAGTCACTGAACTAAAGCCATTACATTACCCTAAAAAACAGGCAGAGGTGATGGTGACTTTCATAAACCTGCCAGTACAAAGGCTTCAGCACTCTTCCAGGACTTGAGAAAATTCATATCTATAGGAAAGTGAACTTAGGCGTTTTCATTTTCCAAGGAGATTCTACTATACATGTATGCTTTCCCAGGAAAGTGTCCAAAGTGTGATGGTTTTGCCCCATCACTCTCCTGGGGAAAATGTTTCATTTGCATTAAAGAATGAAAACTTCTGTAGCCCAGAAAGGGAGAGAAGTCATTTTTTTGGTCTTTCTGTACAATACTTAGTGTAATGAACTGAAAGTCTGGATTCAAACAGCCATTAACTTGAAATGTACAACTTTATGTTGCTACTGTAAGTACTACGGTCTGGTGACCCAGGGTCATTTTAGTATTCTCATGATCAGAAGACTAAAGAAGAATTTGGGCATTGTTTTATTGCAATTGACAATTATAGACAAAAGTCTGTGAAATTTCTTGCACTATCAAGTTTAATTTTTTGAAAGACTCCTATTGAAAAGCAAGGTCAAATTGCAACTTTAAGAGCAGAATAGGTTTTGTGAACTCTGTCATCACTTCATCATGCCTTTATGCAAAGAAAATTGTATCTTATATTCCAAGTCACAGTACATTTATTCTCAGATAGTTTTACACTGCAGTCACCACCAAATATTTTCTGTCAAAATGTTTATGTCAACCGTGGAACTGTTACAGAATCTAACTATGCTTCTTTGGTTTGGAAGGAGCAGACTTCCTCTGGGCTTGGCACATCTTTTTTTTTTTTATTTTCACAGCATAACTGAAGTGTATTTCCAAGGTTTTAAGTACAGCGTAGTGAACAATAAAGCAGAAGTACAGCTATTTCCATAATGCTTAAAAAAGGGTTATAACCCCACCATCATTCTTGGTATACATTGATCCCTGCTAATATTAAAACCTAAACAGGTTCTTCTTCATTTGAGCATTATGGATTGGAAGCTCTTCAAACATACTAAAGAAAATATCTTCAAAGCTTCATAGTAAACTGGCTAAAAATTACTACTTCCAAATTACAAACTAGGAATTAATGAAGTTTATGTACAAAATATAACACCCACTGGAAAGATTCAGACTTGTTTTTGCATTTAAATATTTTTTTATTTATATTTTCAACCCCTTGAGGGTCTGACTACAAAACCTTTACGATAAAAATCCTGTACACTAATTCTAAAGCACTGCAGAGGAAAAAGTCCAAGTGAGCTGGCTGGTGTATCATATGCTACTGATGCTGGCCAGAGAAGGTAGGGTATTTCATTGATAGAATGGCTCTACAGTAAACCATGGCCTTAGGCATCAACTGTCTGTGCTTAAAATCCAATTTTGTGAATTGTAGCTGTTGTAGCTGTGATACCTTGGCATATTTTTGCAGCATTAAAAAATATGTATGTTGTTGGGCACTGAGAGAGTAAGATAAGATACAACATAGAAACTGTTGAGGTGGTAAGAATGACTCAGTGATTCACAAAGATAATGCTGAACTTCATGAAAGTTATATACCCCTATAAGCCCTCAAAAACAGAAGATGACAACTCAACATAACTGATTATCAGCCATTTGGAAAAATGGTTGCTGATGGTGAGCATGTGAACAGGTAAACCAGTTGGATGCCAAACCTAGTTATCTACTGTGTATGAGCTAACGAGTAACTGGTTCGTGATGTTAAATTGTGCATATTCTGCTAACAAAGACTCTTTTCATGTAGTAAAAACTGTATGAACAAGGTGTTCATGACAGAGAGTTACGATGCCTCCCTATATGACACATTTAAATTTTATAAATCATCTAGACATCCCCTCTTATCAGGAATGTGAAACACGAAACAGGGTCAGGGTCCGCAGCTTTCATCCCTTCTTTTAGAGACCATACAGCTCCAGTTTAGGTTATAGTCCAGAGTAAGAAAATTTACAAGAGATCCAGAATTAAGCTGAGATCCTTTGATTTCTTTGTGGTGTTGTAGTGTCCATTTTTCACCTTAGGAAGTCTTTGTCATTTTTGATCTGGCCATGAAGCTTTTCAATGAAAATTGAAAGCTATGCCATTCTTGCATCTCACTTACATCTTCACAGGGAAAAAATAATATTAGTTGATCGTGTAATTCTTATATGATATTCTGCGGGTGACTGATCTAAATCTTCATGAGGCTTGAAGGGTCACTTGTATGTTCTTTGTTTTTCACCTACAGTGGGTTATTTATAAAGGACAAATTTATGATTGACTAGCTGTTGCTTGTCCTGGTTTAAATAAGTGACAAGGAACAACTGCCATGTTTATAAACATGACCGGAGGTTATTTTTAACCAACTTTTATCTCCTATTAAACATTTCTAAAGGGAAATTGGCTATATTAAGACATACTTGACCAAAAAATAAAAATAAATAAATAAATAAATAAATTGAATGCTTCTGTTATTTAGCATGTAGGCAATTTATTTCATATCCTCAACAGCCTTCATCAGCATAAGTCTTACTACCTTTTACTGTGCAAATAGCTACTGTTGCTGGTATGGAATTATTAGAATTCAGATTTGATGGCCTCAAAGCTGTAAAAGCAAAGCAATTGTTAATGTATAAATGTGTTATTAATGCTGATCCACCACAAATTGGATTCAAGTCTTGCCATTAATGTTGTTAATCCCATCAGGAGCTATTTAAGATGCCTGCATTACTCCCCCTTTCTTCTTGCCTCACAAAACATGCACATGGTGCTATTTGTTATTGACCTTACACTTCTGTCTTTTACCATCTCTATAGAGATAGACAGGGGTCATAGTGGAAGGCGGGGGTGTGTGTGTGTGGAATATATGTGACAGAATCAATGTGGAGACTGAGCTTCCACTCAAACACACATATAATTCTAAAAAAAAATAAAATAGTCTCAGTTGTATATAAGTGGATTTTGTTGGTATATATAATATATCCCAATATTATAGGTAAAGTAAAGCTACACAACTAAGATCACAACTGGTACAAACTCTCAGCTCCTAGCTCAGTTTTCCCTTCTATCTGAGATGTATTTGAGCCTTTGTCCAAATAATTTTTTTCCCTATAATTTGAAAGTCTCAACAATAATATGTTGGATATCTTGTTTGTTTTTCTGTAGGAATGCCAATCTGACAGGCAACCTAATGGAATTTTTTAATTTACAATATTACAACAAATAGAACAAATAGAACCTTTTTGTTGTTGTTGTTTGTAAAATCAGCAGATCAGTACTATTAGTACATCTCTGGAATAGAGCAAGACCTGTTCAAGCTCCAGAACTCATTATGAGCAACACATATCCTAAAACAGTGTATTCTATTGAAAGAATAAATAAAGTGAGATCTTAAGGATCAAAGCATTTCAGTCCTTAGTTGTGTGTAGTTTATCTAAATGTTTTTTAGACACCCACAGGGCAATGCATAAGTTAGCAAAGTACAGAGAGCAAATGGTGAAATCTACTGTAAAAAGAGTTCCATTTAAAAGCAGTCCTGAGACTTAGTAAATATAATAGTAGGAAAAAGAAGGTAAGCCTGTGAATATTAGCATAAATATTAGCATAAAAGGAATACAAGAAACTCAGTAAAACAACACGTGTTTTACTAAATATTGCACCATGTGTGTAGGAAAAACAAAGTCACAATGGAATACTGATGCCTGTATTAAGAATTTAGGCATATCTTAGAAATATAATTCAGCTTTTAGATAGCAGCAGAAACCATAGAGGCTGAGATTGTGATCTTCATTATGTAAGACATAATACATTACTACAAGGAAACAAGGAAAATAATAAGTTTTTCTTTAATAAAAAGAACAACATTAAAAAGGTTGTTAAAAATTCTAGAAAAGTACAGCCAAAAGGATAAAATGGCTGTATCAAATGGCTACATGTATGAAGATTGCTTACAGATGACCAGAGGAATGAAGCCAGCTGAGAACAAACAAAAACTATAGCAAAGTAGAATACAAAAAATATATTTAAAGTAAGAAGATATCCTTAAAACAAACAAACAAACAAACAAATAAAAAACTAAGGTAATGTACACATGAGGAAAATACAAAAGGAAAACTGAAATGGAAAATGAAACGTAAAAAGCTCAAAATCACTAGCATAAGTAAATAAATCAATAAATATAAGAAGATACAATTCTCTAAGGAAAACAAAACAAAACAAAACAAAACAAAACAAACAAACAAACAAACAAAAAACACAGCAACAACACCATCAAACAGAAATCCATTGATGCAAGATGCCTGGCAGGGAATCTTTAGGGATCCCTAAAGATTCGTTAGGGTTAGGATCATGAAAGAGTGAATGTATCTAAAAATATAGACACAGAAGGAAAAACAGGTTATTCTTTCACATTCATCTCTAGTGCAGGAGATCTTAAACATTCACACACTAGAACCTTTCCTCACATTAGGCTAACCATGAGAAAATGTCTGAAATTTAAGTGTGAACATGGAGGGGTTTAGCACAAGTCAACAAAATGAAGAGTAACAAATGAATACAACCAGCTGTTATTCCTTCAAGAGTTGTAAAGGAACTTGAGTATGAAATAGCTAAGCTGTCAGATTCAAATGTAGTAATAACTTCTAATTTATGACTGCCCTAATATCATATGATGAAAGGTAACAGATGAGTTTTTTTTCTGGTTTATTTGAAAAGAATGAGGATTTTCTTTTTTGAAGGACTTTAAGTATGACTCATGAAATGCTAACCAGCAAAATAAATCAAAGTACTTCCAAATTAAATATGTTATAATAATATAACATATATAATATAATAATAATATACAATTTAATATAAAATATATTATATGTGTATATAATATACTATATATACATATATTGTATATAATATATAATAATATAATAATGTTATATAAGTCAGTGTAGCTCTTCTAAAAGAAAGTCTGAACTTAGAACATTTTTGAGGAGTCAAAAAATGTGTGGACAAGAGAGATAGGGTCAAAAAAGTCTAACTGAATTTCTAAAAAGTATTTGACAAAATTCTTCACTAAAAGGTTTTAAAGAAACAAAAGCATAAAGGAGGAAAGATCCTGTAAGCTAATTACTAGCTAGAAGATAGCAAATCAAGGATAGAAATAATTAGGCAGCTTGAACAGTGTAGGGAGGTCATCACCAGAGATCTGCAGGGACTGGTCCTAAGGCTTGTGCTCTTAAAAATACTAATAAAGCCACAAAAAGTGGAAGGTAATGAAAAAAAAAAATAAAAAAAAAAGGCAGAATAAACATCCAATTCAGATTTGTAAAGATTGTAAAGATAAAAACAAATATGACAAGTTACAGAAGGATTATACAATATTACAGGAGCGTAGTATAAAATGGTAAATAAAATTCAGTGTTGAAAATGTCAAGTGGACCTGTACCTGAGTAAAACCAATAAAACTACATCAAATAAACAATCTTTAAATACAAAGCAAAAGTCCAGAGGTAGTTACAAGGAAAAAAAATCTATGAGGTATATGCAGTTCTATGAAAACACTTCTGCATTGCTTGGAAGTGCTCAAAAAGCAGAACTGTGTATTAGCAGTTACTAGGAACTAAGTAGAGAAGAAACATATAAAGAAATATAAAATGCTTTGGGTTGGAAGGAACCCTAAAGATCATCTAATTCCAAGCCCCTTGCAATGGGCAGGGATACCTTCCACTAGACCAGGTTGCTCAAAGCCCCAACCTGGCCTTGAACACTTCCAGGGCTGGGGCATCCACAGCTTCTCTGGGATACCTATTTCAGTGCTTCACCGTCCTCACAGTATTATTTTTTTTTTCCTTATATCTAACATAATCTCCCCCCCTTTAGTCTAAAACCATTACTCCTTGTTCTGTCACTACACTCCCTGACAGAGTCCCTCTCCTGTTTTCCTGTAGGCACCCTTTAGGTACTGGAAGGCTGCTATACGGTCTCTACAGAGCCTTCTCTTCTCCAGGCTGAACAACCTCAACTGTCTCAGCCCCTCTTCATAGGACAGGTGCTCCAGTCCCTTTGATCATCCTCATGGCCCTCCTTTGGACTTGTCATATGTCCATATACTTCTTGTGCTGGGGGCACCAGAACTGAACGCAGTACTCTAGGTGGGGTTTCACAAGAGTAGAGGGTGAGAATCACCTCCTTTGACCTCCTTTTTGCAGACTGCAGGAGTCAGGACAAGACCAAAACTCACTAAGCTATTTATCAAAATTCTGTAACAGTTTGAACTTATCCATACATGTGGTATTACCCAGCTGGGCAGCTGAGCTTCACCACAACTGCTCTCACTCCCTCTCTTCAAAGGGAAAGGGGGAGAAAATACAATGAAAAGCGCTCAAGGGTTGAGATAAGGACAGGGACATTGCTCAAGAATTATTATCACAGGCAAAACAGACTCAGGAAAGGAAGATTCATAAAATGTATTGCCTATTACTAACAAGCTAGAGCAGTGAGAAACAAACAAAAACCAACTAAAAACATTTTACCCCCATCCATCCTCTTCCACCTCCTCCCCCTGTGCAGCACAGAGGATTGGGGAATGGGAGCTGCAGTCAGTCCCTAACACTTTGTCTCTGCCTCTCCTTCATGGTCACTCTCTGCCCCTGCTCCACGTGGGGTCCCTCCCATGGGATGCCGTCCTTCCTGAACTGAGCCTGCAGGGACTGCCCACAGGCAGCAGCTCTTCAAGAACTGTTCCAAATATGGGTCTATACCATAGGGTGGAGCCCTTCAGGAGCAAACTGCTCCAACACAGGACCCCACAGGCAGCAGCTTCTACCACACGACCTCTTCCACCACGGCCTCCTTTCCACAGGATGCAGTTCCTGCCCGGGGCCTGCTCCTGCGGGGGCTCTCCATAGGCTGCAGCCTCCTCCAGGCCACATCCACCTGCTCCACCGGGGGCTCCTCCACAGGGGGCTGCAGCATGGAGATCTGCGCCATGTGGGACCCCTGGGCTGCAGGGGGACAGCCTGCTCCACCAGGGGCCTCTCCACAGGCCACAGGGGAACTTGTGCTGCCTGCCTGGAGCACCTCCTGCCCTCCTGCTGCACTGACCTTGGTGTCTGCAGGGCTGGTTCTCACTTCACTGCTCACTCTCTCTCCCACCTTGTCTTTTTTTTTTTTTTTTTTTTCCCCTATCATAAATCTGCTCTCACAGAGGTACACACAACATTGCTTATTGGCTTGGAGCTGGCTGGAGCTGGCTCTGATCTGACACGGAATGGCTGCTAAACCCTTCTCACAGAGGCCCGCACTGCAGTCCCCCAGCTACCAAAACCTTGCCAGGTAAACCCAACACACTGCATAATCTTAGATAAATGTTGCAGATTTCTGAGTACGTTAAAGTTCTAGATGTAACAGCCAAGGTGACTGTAAAAGACGTCATGTCTCTTAAAGCCTCCATGCTCCATGATACAATTAAAAAAAAAAAAAAAGAATATGATTAAAAAAAAGAATATGATTAGAAATAGAATATGATTAGAAAAAAGAATATGATTAAAAATAATTAGAGATTATAATTATAAGCAGGAAGAAAAACTTAAGTTTTAATAATGTAAAAAGATACAAATAAATCCATTATTATTTGTATAGCTATTGTGGTTAGAAACTGCAATGGTTCTCAGAATCAACAGCACAAAAGGTAACTGGTAATATGATTACAATTCTATGAAAACTGGAAATGTTGAAAGCAGCTAGAAAGTTGCATTGTAAACAGTGGATTTACTTCAGGATTTTATTTAATTGATATGTTTTGCCTGTTTGACCTTTTTGTTGCCCATGTAAAATGAAATAAGTGCTTTAACTGTTTTCTAAAATGGCTGCCAAGACAAAGGGATCATATCTATGCGCTGACAGAAATGTAATGCTTGCTGAAGTACTCACAGAGACTATGTTCCTGTGGAACATTCATGGAACATTCATCTTTAAGGCACATAACATGTGAATAAATAAGTACTGGCATTGAGGGAGGATGGCAAATGAGTATTTGTAGTGAAGCCAAGAGGCAAGATGGGTCAAACCAAAGCCTATATACTAAGAGAAACCTCATATATTCTCTTTTCACAGCATTAATGTCTTACCATAGTACTGATCTTTGTGACCTTAGCAAGAGAACTCCATGTTGACTTGCAACCTCATTGATACATGCAGGAACATATAAATGACACAGATGTGCTAGAAGTTAGAAACATAAGCTTCCTTTGTATGTTTTCAAATCCCATAGTTCATTGCTAAGGAACATAAATAAATATATTTTATATGACAGAGGAATGTATCCGTTATAAAAAGGAAAACATAAGCAAATGCCATGAGCTGAACATAACAAGAGACGTTCTGGAACCCTGGACCTTATTATGTACATAAATCTATTAATAAATTTATTAAATAATTTATCAATATCTATATGATTTATAGATCTATTAAATAATAAATAAATTTATTATGTAATAAAGGTTTTTAAACCCTTTTTTTTAAAGGGGGGACATGAAACCAAATCCCATATTAACATAATCCTACATTAGCATTTTAATGCATGTGTGTTTTTAATATGTTAATGACCCTTAATGAGCAAATGGTTATAAGTCAGTGTGGAATCTTCATACAGCTGTTTTTCTTCTTTTTTTTTTTTTTTACCTTTCATCCCTTACCTTCCTTGCTTCCACTAGCTCAAGGCTACCAGTCTCTGTTTCCTTAAAGGCTTCCTTATTTTCTCAGTGTCGTGGTTTAACCCATCCGGCAGCTAAACACCACGCAGCCGTTCGCTCACCCTCCCCCTCCCTCTCTGGGACGGGGGAGAGAAATAGAAAGTGAAGCCCATGAGTTGAGATAAAGACAGTTTAATAAGACAGGAAAATAATAATAACAAAATAATAATAACAATAATAATAATAATGATACATTGGTGATAATAGGAAAGTAATAATAATATGTACAAACAAGTGATGCACAATACAATTGCTCACCACCCGCTGACCGATGCCCAGCCTAACCCCGAGCAGTCCGGCCCCCTCCCCCCGGCTAGCCACCCCTATATATTGTTTAGCATGACGTCAGATGGTATGGAATACCCCTTTGGCTAGTTTGGGTCACCTGTCCTGGGTCTGTCCCCTCCCAGCTCTTACTGCACCCCCAGCCTGCCTGTTGGCAGGACAGAGCGAAAAGCTGAGATGTCCTTGGCTTGGTATAAGCACTGCTCTGCAACAATTAAAACATCGGGGTGTTATCAGCACTCTTCTCATCCTAAGCCAAAACACAGCATTCCACCAGCTACTAGGAAGAAAATTAATTCTGTTCTAACTGAAACCAGGACACTCAGCTAAAGACTACACAAGCTACAAGTCTCCTTATTTTCTTCAAGGTTTCCTTGTTTCTTCCCAGCTTGGGACTACAATTGCACGAACAGTACTTTTGAGTGTTACATCTCCAGAGGCATGAAACATTTTTTTTGAATGAAGATGTCATGATCCATTGCACAGGCTGGCCTTTGAATACTCAACTCCTTGGGAAAACTGCAGGAGATTTTTCAGTATCTCTTGAATCATCCAGGAACCAGACAAATTTCTTGTAAAGATTCTTTATGTTTTCTATGGTCTATAACCATAGTTACATTTTAAGGTTAAACAGTGTCATCTCTACTCTGAAGATAATATTATACATATTTACATGAATTGTGTATGAGGAGGTACACAGGAGGCTTATTTACAGAGTTAATAGACAAGCATTCAAAGAAAAAAAAAATTGCTCTGAATGCCTTAAAGCATAATGATCTCTCTAGGGTATGACTAAAAGCTTAAGATACTAGAATTGGCTGATTAAGAAATCATTTGTGTTCCCTTCCTGTTGGCAAGATATATACAATGTCTTTCATTAATCAGAGATATGATGATCAAACATGAATTATAACATTCTGGTAAGTTACAATGACACAGGCAAGCAAAATGAAAGAACAGTCAAGTTGATGAAAGTGAAATACAGCCTTCTTCTGCTGTTTTACCAGCCAACTTTATACAGACAGCTTTTTCCTTTTCTTAAATTAATATCTAAAAAGACAACTTTTGTTGTTATTTTGTATGCAAATATAATCTATATCGTAGAACTGCAATATATGTAAATATATATATACATTTTCCAAGGCCCTTGAAGACTTTACCCTCTAGCAATTTAAAATGGCCTTTCTCCAAACTATTAACCAACTTCCAGTTTGATGGTATAATTCACATTTTTAAGAGGGAAAAAAAAGACTAGAAAACTTTAGTGCATATGACAAAAGTAGAAATAAACATAAACAGGATGTGTTTTTACATGTAAAACTTATTTATTACAGAGTGACAATAAGATGCTTCAGGATTCTGAACTTGTGATTAATGTACTTCTTGTGTGCATCAGCTTCACTTCATGCCTTGCTACACACCCAAGGTGTCCATTAATCAGCACTGTCACATAATCTGTCATATCTTGTAGCTTAAAGAATACAACCACTCGTGGTGGGAGGTATCTAAAGCTATATTATTTTTTTTCCACTTTTAGATTAATTTCAGCTTTAGAAGTTCTTAAGTGTTTTTATTATTTTTTATTTTTTCACAAGACATTTTATCATCATTCTAGCACAGACACATGAATGTGTCATGTAGAAGTAGAGCATAATCACAGAATATCCCAAGCTGGAAAAGACCCACAAGGATCATCAAGTCCAAGTCCTGGATCTGCACAGGACCGAATGAAATATTTTTAATTTACTCAGCATACTGTGCAGTGACTTATGGTGGCTTATTTAGGACTTTCAGATGAAAGTGATTACTGGATTAAAAAAGTTGTAATTTAAAATAAAGTGTGATCTCTGTCAGCATGAATGCACCAAGGATGACAGTATCATCATCATAGATTTAATAAGTTGAAGAGACTTGTATTTTGAAGAAAGTATGTAAAGCATCTGAAAAGAGAAACTG
The DNA here is from genome assembly GCF_964211825.1 of Aythya ferina. Taxonomy (NCBI): domain Eukaryota; kingdom Metazoa; phylum Chordata; class Aves; order Anseriformes; family Anatidae; genus Aythya; species Aythya ferina. The sequence continues at coordinate 106,304,429 of NC_140298.1, read as the reverse complement.
AAGTCTTGAATATTTTCTGTCAAATCTTATTTGGGGAAAAAAAAAAAAAAAGCCTATTTAATGAGTTACATTTAACAAACAAACAAACAAACAAAAAACATAGAAAACCAAAATTTTGTACTCCATTGATTTTTCCCTTCTCCAAGGGTACATCTCAAATGTTGGACTGTCAAAATAATTGATGTTTCTTCCCCCTCCCCCCAAAAAAATAAAATAATAAAACATTTTGTTTGACATGGGAGAAGCAAAGTTTTTATCAAAATACAAACATATATTAGTAAAAACACTGAAGAAGAAGAAGACAGTTTTCTTCTTCCTCTTGCCTTGTTCTCAGCCCTGAGAAAAATAATTTCTTCCCTTCACTTTTTTGAATTATATCAAACTTATGAACCAAGTACCCTATATTAGTGTATTGTAAGGTCCCTTATATTCTACTACTGATGTCATCCTATTTATAAAAAGTAATGGAACACTCACTAAATCTAAAAATTTCAGCTGATAGGGCATATCTAGGATTTAGTCGCTTTTCTAAATTAAAAATGTTGAAAGTCTTCTATAATTTTGAATTATAGAACCACAGAATCACAGAATATCTTCCCCCAGGAAAGGATCCACAATGATCATTGAGTCCAGCTCCTGGCTTCACACAGGACCACCCAAAAATCAGACCATATGTCTGAGAGCATTGTCCAAATGCTTCTTGAACTCCAGCAGGTTCAATGTCATGCCCATTTCCCTGGACAGCTTGATCCAGTGCCAAACCACTCTACCTTTGGCTAACATCCACCCTGAACCTCTCCTGATGCAGCTTCATGCCATTCCCTTGAGTCCTGTTGCTGGTCACCAGAGAGCAGAGCTCAGCGCCTGCCCCTCCGCTCCCCTCATGAGGGAGCTGAAGGTCGCCATGAGGCCTCCCTTCAGTCTCCTCTTTTCTAGGCTGAGCAAACTGACATCCATCTTGACCTTTAGACCCTTCACCATCTTTGTAGCCTTCCTTTTGACACTCTTTAATAGTTTTATGTCCTTTTTACAATGTGGTATCCAAAACTACACACAGCACTCAAAGTGCAGAACAGAGAGGTACAATCTCTTCCTTCGATCAGCTAGCAATGCACCCATGGGTACTGTTGGCCTTTCACAGTTGATTCATATTCAACTTGCCATCAATCATGTTCCCCAGATCTTCTTCTGTGGGGCTGCTCTCCAGTCTCTCATCCGCCAGTCTATACATCCAGAGTTACCCCTTCCCAGGTGCAAAATTGGACACTTGCCTTTTTTAAACTTCATACTATTGCAGATTGCCCAGCTCTCTAATTTGTCAAGATCACCCTGAAAGGCCTCTCCACCCTCGACAGAGTCCACAGCTCCTCCCAGCTTAATGTCCTCCACAAACTTTGTTAGTATACCTCCAACTCCAGTGCCCAAGTCATTTATGAAAACATTAGAGAACTGACCTTAAAATGGATCCCTGCTAGTGGCCGCAAACTAATGTAACCACATTTACTAGAACCCTTTGAGCCTAAGCTGTCTGCCAGTTGTTCATCCATCATGCTATATATTTACCTAGTTGTATGCTGACATTTTATTCAGAAGGATACTGTGAGAAACAGTATCAAAACCTTTACTGAATTCAAAGATTGCATCAACTGGCTTCCCTTGGTCAACTAGATGGGTGACCTTGTCATAAAATTAAATTAAGTTTGTTAAGGACCCTCCCCTCATGAACCTGTGGCTGTGACCAACTGCTGCGTTGTCCTTCAGGTGTTTTTCAGTAACTCACAGAATAATATTCTCTATATTTTTACCAGCAGAGAAAAATACATGTATCTAGATTTATACTACTGGTTTAGAAAAGCCTGGGCTGTTTTTCTTAAACATGTAAAAGCTGAGAAAATATGGTGCACAGTATCTAAGCAAACTATTAACTAATTTAAATAATTATTTATGTTTCTGGTCTTTTAAAAAATATATACAAGTGTGTCTGTGGAAATTACAAACCTCAGTGTGAGAAAAGGAGCAACTTAAGATAGGAACTGTAGTGGTAGCATTGGTTAAAGACAAACCAAGCCATGCCAAGCCAAGCCACCAAACCCTAGATGAGAGTAAGTAAAAAAAAAAAACAAACACACAAACAAACAAACAAAACCAACAACAAAAATTTGAATTTAAGACCAAACTTCCCTTCTCCCCTTTTTCTCCTCCCATAACCTTCCAGAATTGAGACACTAGAATTCTAAATTCTCTTGAAGTGGATCTCAAGAAGGTATGGGTTTATACAAAATGGGGAACTAAGCTGAAGTCAACATTTTTCAGAATCACTAGTTCAGCAAGAAACAGCACAATAAAAAGGGGAATAGCAATTTTCTAGCCATTAACCAAAGCTGTGAAAAACAAGAATTTTTTGTAAGTGGGAATGATTAATTGCATCTGTGCTCTGCTTGGATTCAGAGGCAGTATTTCACATTCATTATTTATTTCCCAGTACTGAACTGAGATTAATAACTTGGACATATGCTTCACCAAGGATATTTAATAAATTCCTAGAGTCTATATCACAGAGTCTTGTGTCACAGGAAGGTAACTTAGGAGACAAATTTGCATTTTGAAAGGTGTTTTACCAGAGTTTTGATGCAAAACCAATGTGTTTGCAATTTTGTATACTGAAAGACAAAACTCTGAACTTGACAACTTCAGATAGTTGATAGGCCATCGCCACACCACACGCAGAACTTTCCATACAGAAACTGTCATACTAATGTGTGGTATCTTGCTTGACTAGCTTTTATTCATAAAGAATTAGAGCATGAAAAGATTTGAGCCCAAATTCTGTCTTATGATTTGTACCAATTGTTTCTTCTGACCTTCGTAGGGTAAGCAAATCAGAGAACAATCATTGTGTATGATTTGCTCAAGAACCTTTGAAAATTATTGCTAGTCTATTAAATTAATTATAAAACTAAAGATTTATAAAGATGCCAAGAAGAATTTTAGAATCTTGTCTTTTCATAAGTTGATATAAATTGCACTACTTAACTGTTTTAATGCAATTAATCCCATAAAAATATGTTTCTTGAGGTTAAGCTATTAAAATAAATACATATTTTAGCTTTTCACAGAGATGTTGCCATGCTCTAGGTCTAGAAGGAAAATTTTCCAGGCTTTTATGAAAAGTTTAAACATGAATAGATTTAAATAACAAAGGAAACTACATAAAGGCCTCTAAAAAACTCCATCATCCAAAAATTTATTTGTTTTGTATTCAGACTCCAGAAGATGTTTGTATCTGATTGTGATAGGATGATGTTTGTCTGCACAGCATGCAAATATTCTTCTTGACATATGGACCATGACAGGTATGTAGAATGAAATTTCTACAAAAATTCTTGATCAAAAAAAAAAATAAAAGAAAATATGTTGGTATGGTTTACATTGTAAAGCACACAAATCAGAATGAAAAATAATAGAATTTGAGTTTAGAGTAAGTAACAGCAGCTGTTTCATGAATGACTAACACATTCCAAATAGGTTATTAAAAAATATATATATTGTTGAATATTTAGGATTACAAAATACTTTTGCACACATGAACACTTCATGTGTAAAGTGTTCAGAAATTATCAGACAGATGGTATATCTTCTTTAACAAACATCTTTACCCTTTAGGATATGTTCCTCTCCCCTTTCCTCCCCCCCTCCCCCCCAGTTAGCAGAAAATGTGAGTCACAGGGTGTTTGTAGTACCTGTACTCTCATGAAATACAAAATTATTTAGTTGTGTTGCTAAGGCACAGAAAATAACAGAAAATAAGCCATAACAGTTCAAACTTGTGTCTTTATTGTGGGTGGGTATAAACACAGCAAAACAACAAAAAAAAAGGATTTACAGTAGTGAATAATATAGGTTTATGATAATAAAATAAATTTTTCAGAAATGTTTAACAAAAGCTTTATTTCATATCTGTTTTCAGAGTAAAAAAGAAAAGAAATTATAAATACATTTGCAGAAATAGATTCAAGTTTGACAGTCACCAGTGAGTGTGAGAGAGATTTTCTGTGGTCCATCTATTTGAGATCCAAGCTCCCAGGGTAAAGATAGAGAGAAATATTCATTAAAAACAACAACAACAAGAACACCAGCAACAACAAAAACCACACACAGAATAAACAAAAACAAAGAAGCCTTAGTGTGCAGGATTATGCCAAAGCTATACAAAACAATTTCTACCTCCTGTCTCTCAACACAACGCACAAACAAAATTAAAGTTTAATGTCTTTAATTTCAAAAATCTATATGTGGTTGAAAGTAGGGAAAAACCTACATTTCCCTTGCACATAAGCATTATAATATTCTTTAAGCCAAAGCACTCATGACTTATTCAGCATGCTGGAATAATGGAATCAGGGTAAAGAAAAAAAAAAAGATGCATCATGAATAGTGCTAATGGAAGGAATAATACTTTATTTTCTCTAGATATTGGGAGTTATATGGAAAATAACTGCAGAAGAAAAAAAAATACATCTCCTGGTTTAAGAGAATACCATCCTAAATAAATAAATAAATAAAATTAGTGCCTCAGCTGGAAGTTTTCTATGGTATTCTTATGAAATCATATGACAAGTTCCTTGTCACTGGTTTTTGAAAATGATTTCATTCTCATTTTTGATACCTTACAGAGGTCTAGAGTGTAATATACTTGGTGAAAAGCACCCACAACTATGGGAAAGTGGAAAAAGTGGGTATGCAGAATTGTAGAGCCCATACTATCATGCAGCTGGAGGACAGCAGGTTTAAAAGGACAACAGAAGAAGTTTTTGGTTCAAGCTTGTCCTTACTTGTGATATATAGTCCTACAACAGAGAAGGCAGCCCTACTGTGGCTACCAAAGTTTGGAATTCCAAGAAACAATATATATATATATATTTTTTTTTTTCCTATTCTCTAGTATTTCAATAAAATTCAGTAAATACAGTGGGCCCCCTTCCAAAAAAAAAAAAAAAAATTGGAAAGGGATGTTCTAGTCTCAGTTCTAGATTGGTCACTACACTGAAATTATCATGGATCCTAGAGGGTTAAGAAAATGGCAGAGATCATAAAACATTTTCAAAAGTATTGGGTAATGTTGCCTAGGTAACTTAAATTCAAGCATCCCCTCATTAAAGTGCCTAACTTACTTTCTTAAGAGATTTTTTTTTTTTTTTTTAAGAATCTTGTTGCCATAATCATCTACCTCATTAAACTGGTTCTATGTCAGTGTGACTGAACTCTTGTCAATGGAGTCAAAGCAAAACAAAACTGGTGCAGTGAGGTGAAGAATTGGGAATAACATGAATAAAACTGTCAAGTTTTATCTAGTCTGAATTTTTTTCTTGTGAATATTTATATAAGTATGCTTAGCAAGATACACACATGGGAATTAAGTTTTGAAAGGAATGGTCTTCAAAATAACCTTCCAACTTCTGGAATAACTCGTTTTATTCAAGTACTGAATCTAAGCTGCACAATGCCCACTGAGCAATAGCAGTACTTCAGAATGGACACAGTCCTAACAATATGAAGATTAAGAAGTTGAATCATCTGTTTCCTATGCAGTGTCAGGAAAAGGCTAAAATCTTGGTCTTTTGAAGTTTTCACCACTGAATAAAACTGAAAATATATCTACTAAAGAGTACAATTTAAGTTATTCAACAAATGAACTTCTCAAGTTAGGAATGTATATTATCTCTTACTTTAAACATTCAGGGAGTCAGTAAAAAACTAAGGATCAAACTCTGTCTTCACAGTTGTGTTCAAGTTCACATTGCTAGTTTTTATCTGCCTAAGTATCAGATATGCAGTACCCTGAAGCTTGTTGTTCAGTTCCACATGCTCTTTCTTTTTCCTGGAAATATTCAAATACGCCTTGAGTTAGAAAATGAATGAGTGTAGCTACTGATGTGCTAATTGTGCTCAGGCTCAGGTCTTGCACTGCAGTCAAATGACATAGAAAGCCCTAATATACAACCTACAATACTCATCCTCCAAAGTGGAACAGTTGCATGAGAACAGTCCACTAGAAATGGTTCCCTGTGAAAGCTCCCATCCTGTATTCAGGAGCTGTTTGGGCAAGTACTTATTGGCCTGGACCAAGACTACTGCAGGTACAGTCCAAACAATTTAATATTATAAATAGTAAGATTGCAGTACCTAGTGAATTCCTTTGATTTTTTATTTTTTTTGTTGTCATTTATAACCAATAATTTCTATATTCATATGATACTACAGCTTAGATGTGGGGGTACATACAAGAAGGTGAAAAAGATCCTAACACCAGTGTGTATTTAAATCACCTATATTATAATATGTGTTATAGATATATATTCTTACATTATGACTTCCAACATGTTAGATATCTGAACGCTTTCATGTAAGGAGAAATGTCACAGCAGGGGCAACAGAGGTGCCATCTGCACATATAACAGCATACAGTATTGGTTAATCATAACCCATAAAATACTGTTATAAGTGACATTCTTTTACATTGTTTTCATCCTTCATATTTTTTAGGGTGATAAAATGGCCTAAACCTCGTATCAGAGACTATAATGATGCAGCCAAGTAAATGTCCCCTTCTTATCCTCTTAAAGAGACTTCTCAAGGGCATTATAAGATCACAGTAGTCTATATAAAACCAATGAATACTGTGAAGATTTCAAAAGTTATATTCAGACATGGAATGCAGGTAGAGATCTCATAATTTCCGGGCATACAATATTACTTTTTTCTGCAACTAGTTTATGACAAAAGCAAACAAACAAACAAAAACAAACACACATAAACTATCAAAAAACACCACACATGGACATTTATCCACAATACAGTAAAATGCCTAAATGTATGCTTAGACTTGCTTATGTCTAAATGTCTTTATCAAAATACTTCAAAACAATAAAAGGAGGCAGGATCCTTGCCCTGAAGATTGTTCAATTTATTTTATGTATGTTAAATGTATCTTAATTTAATATAGCTCCCACATGACTACCACAAATTTTTACTTTAGAATTTGTAATCTTAGTTGTTAAGATACCTCAGAGCTATTAAGATAACTATTTCTTTTAACCTTTGTACAATTATGTAGATGATTTGAAGATGACAACTCTATGACACCTAAATCCATTTACTAGATTTATACCTTTGCATAATAGGAGAAAATTTGGAAGATGGAAAATCTTGTAATATTAATGCATAAAGTTTCAAGCTTGAAGATCTACTAAAAATAAATTCAAGAATGACAGACTGTCATCAGTGTGTAAAAGATTTTGGAAAAGCAAAATGCAAAGAAGGAATTAACCAGAATGTACAAAAGAAAAAAGTACTTAAGCCTTATTGTCATTCTTCTGGTAAAGTTAAAATATGTAAGATGAAACTAGACATGGAGTAAAAGAAGAAAATAAAGGAAATACATGGAATAATTTGGCTACATCAGATAACCTGAATCAGAGCAAAGCATTTGCATCCGTAGAAGACATGCATAACACAAAAGCTGCTAAAAATAAAGGCTACTTTTATGATCATTTTATTTTCTTGTCATTCATCTAGCTCACATTCAAACACAAAAGAAAAAAAATAACAAACACAATTGCATGCATAAGCAGGAGTGCTTTCATGGTCCTATTATTGTAACTGTATTCCTGTCAGAAGTTATGGGTAATCCTCATACGCTTTATATTGTTTTCCTTCACTTGTTTACTGTATTACCCCCGTACTGTATTACTCCCACAGTTGTTTACTTGCACTTACTGAAGGAAGTTTGATTGCTTTCTTCTGATTGTAAGATTGAAGATTGATTGCTTTCTTTTCATTAGATGGGTGGGTAGAAGTGATAGCATCTAACTGAGTTACTATGTTAAATACTCTATTTCATTTGGATATGTACTAGATACAATGTCTGTAAAAGCATATTGTGGCTTTCATCAAAGCTGTCTGCTAAACTAAAAGACTGTATTTCATAGAATGTTTGGAAAGCAGGGAGAGACCTTGGAAATAAAGAGGTTTCTTAACACACATTTTAATTTTTTTTTAATCTGTTTAGAGTTCCAAAATACTTGGTAGACACAGGTAATTTTTTTCTTCTTGGTGACAGCTGTAGCACTGACAAGGCCTTAAGAGAAGGAAATGCAAAAGCTGTATGCTCCCCAGCTAAATCTGGCTGCAAGAAGGAGTATTCTGTATTTTATAGTCAGAAGCTGCCTTCTTTTTCCTGAATAATCTCTGGTTTATACCGAATATCATAATTTTACCCCAAAACACAGCTCTTTACAGTGTATCCTGAGTACAGGCAGAATAAAAGTTTGCACATTGCTTTCCAAGCTATATGCACTTTTTTGGACAGCCAAACAATCTGTCAGAAAATAACTATCAAAAATAACTATCAAGTCTACTTTACAGTTTTTTGTTTGTTTGTTTTGTTTTGTTTTGTTTTCAGGAGAGAAAAAAAACTTCAACTCATGATTTTTATTAAGCCATTGGAAGTTCATATTTTTGAAACTTTTATTCCTCAGCTGTACTTGTTGAAACTCATCAAGGCAATCATGTATTTGACGTTACTGGCAGAGAACAGTCATTTCTGTCTGTCAAAATCTTTTGATTTTTTCCTGGCTTAGGAACACTTAATAAAAGCAGAGTTGAACAAAATCCATCTGTGTGTAGCTGTATGCATATCTGTAGTGATCATTTCTCTTTCTATGTAACATCTAGCCATTTCACTAAAGAAAGTGCAAAAGAGTGCTTCCATGAGCCCAATTCTTCATGATACAGCATGATCCTATAGGTACACACCATTTATCATCTTCTGCCCATATATGAAAAAATAATTTAAGTATTTAAAGTCAAATTTCCACTATTTCTTCTATACAGCTCACAAATATGAAAATGCTTTTAGTCAAAATACATACTTAAAGTATGTATTAAAGTACATACTTAAAGTATAAAATTGTCTTTTTAGGACCCCACACAGAGCCTTTTTTTTTTATTTTTTTTTTTATTTTTATTTTTCCCTTTGTCTTGGAAATTTGTGATACTTTTTTTTCAGTGTATTCTTTTTGATATGCCAAACCACAACTTCAAAGCAACACACATTTGATGTGAAGAGCATCATCTTATTTACATTTGTGGATAGTCACTCATCTTGGCCCAATCTCAGTTTGGCCCAATCAAAGGAGATTGTAGATTAATACTTTTTGATTGCCAGAGTATAAGGTTAAAATAAAAATAAATAAATAAAAAATTATCTTCATAAGAAAGATATAAACACTCTTCAAATCAAAATACTGAGGCAGGTTTCTGTCTTGTTTATGGTCTTCTCACAAATCTGAAAATGGATTGACTTCAAAAGGCTTTACTCTAATTCTCACTTATTCATTTACACAAAAGTCTAAGTGAGAATTAAACCCGTATGTCAGTAATTGTGGGCAATTTTGTTCTCTTAGGTTTTCTAAGCATTCAAGTCTAGAGAATTTAAAAATACAAAAGAAAAAGATCCTAACAAACTTATACAGACAGTAAGTGCAAGGGAGCAAACAACAATAAAAAATGGATTATAGATTTCTCCCTCTTTGTCTCTTCAAGGCTCAGAAATAATCAGCTTCCCTGAGGGATATGTATGTTTTTTATATACGAAACAGTTACAATGTTGATATGTATGAATTATCTAATATCATCTATAACTTTAACAAAAGATTATCATGATACATGATACTTCTGATACAATGCATTTTACACATTTTACTTCTGAACTATTGTTTGTAGGGCTGTCAGCTGGTTTATCATGAACATCAAATATAATTTTTCTCATCCAGGCAGCAGCATTGATGAAAACCGAAGCCTCCATCTTGCTCAGTCAGAATTGATCTTTCATAAAAATCTCTCTATCCATCATTCTCAAGTACAGCCAAAGTTTTATTCTGTTTTAAGAGTAAGACTGCATTTTCTTGTATGAATACACACAAAACAGACCTTTGCCTGACACTTTGGGTTGTACCATCCGTGCCCCAAATACATCCTGTGCTTTGTAAAATTATAGTTCTAAAAGACGGTATAATTATATAAAGCCAAGAAAAATGACAGGTAAGGGATCACTATTGAGTGGCATAGAGGAGAAGTAATGTCTAAACTATAAAACTGGAGTTTAAATCATTTAATCAGTTAATCAAAGTTGCTTAAGTCCTCAGTGTCATCCTGTTTTAATTCTCTTCAGTCCTGTTGCATTCATGTTGGTTATCAATATTATAAAAGGTGATGGGTTTTAATTCTTGGGCTTGGAAAAGGGACTTTAAATATTTTTTCCTGTTTTGTTTTAAACACAGCAGTATATATTTCTATTTTTAACTTCAATGTGTCCTTTCAGAAACATGGTGTTTTCATGCTTTTGCAGTATCATTGATTCAAGCTATAGAATTTGATGCCACTGCAATTACTCTGGTCCTTCTGGGTGACGATAGCTCATCTTGTTCAAACACACATTGCTCACTTCTGCTCATATGAGATATCATGGAAGTCTTTTGTTTAGAATACCTGCAGACAATAGTACTCTTCTCCCCATGTTTTTAGGATAAAATGTAGACATTGTCCTTATCACTAGTAGATTTGAGAGTTGATCTTTATACTTCTATAAAATAATATTACATCTTAGAAAATGTGATACAAACAACTAATTTATATATTTCTGAGATTACACTCTAAAATTTATATGAAACATTATTAAACTGTTGAATCACCACGAAAGAGTGCATTTTACCTCTGTGTCAGTGAAACAATTCAAGTGAAGAGAAAGGAGGTGTACCCAACTGATTTAATTATGAATTTTACATAGCTTTCAGGAATTTCTTTAATGCCTAAAATCCTGGAATATGGTGGTTAGGTCAAACTTTAATAGTTTCCAGTTTGCATGGATGTATATACCCATGCTTTAGAAAGCAAGCAAGCAAACAAAACCAGAAAATCAGTAAAACAAGGCAAATCATAACATGAAAGTTACCTGAGATGTTTTTAATCTTGGGACAACTTTCACAGAATTGCTGTTTCCATTATGTTCATGTTTCACTTTTCTTGAAATGGACACTGCTACTGTAGAACCGTATCTGTAGAACCATATCTGCTTTCAGTCAAGACGTTTTCCTTTGCATCCAAAAGATATGTTCTTCTTGGGAAAGACTACCTTCTTCCTAAAGCTTAATGCTTTGTAGCATAAAATAGTGGTGATTATCATGAGATGTTTGAGGACCTACCTTTATTTTCCAATACATTGTTATTCAATAACTGTTGGGGAAAAATAGTGAAAAAATAATATCCTGCTTGGCACAATGGAGTCATGTAATAAAGGTAATTTTCCTTTTTTGAAACTGGTGCTTTATGAAGAACGTGAAACACAGAAGGTAAAATAACAGACTAATTAACTTCTGAGAGATTATTTTTTGACTTTTCTTGTTAGATAAAACATGAGACCATATACTTAATGGACTATTAACTTGTATGGCTTTTAAGTTTATAAATGATGTTTTATTTTATATTTTGTATTATCTAATATTTGAAATAAATTCATGTTCTGAACACAGGAATATTTCTTTCTCTCATGATAACAGAAAGCTTAACAATATTCTCTGCAAAAAGGACTGTCTGTTTCCCTTGAATCATAAGTGTTTCTTTTTTCGCTAATTATGCTCAGATGTGATATAGATATCATATTAAATTAAAAACATGGCCAAATTCTGCTTTATCAAAGCATAGTGGTAGATTTTAATATACTGTGGATCATATTTATGAATAGCAAAGAGTAGACTGTGCCCTATAATACATACAAAGATACAGTATAATACATACAAAGATAAAGCAACTTTTCAAAACAGCACTTTGTATTCTTACGCTGAAAATTGGAAATGAATATGCACAACTACTGCACAATGCATGTAGGTTTTAATACTGTTTTAGTACTGTTTTTCTTGCTTTTCTAGACTTTCATGCATTAAAATCCTTTCAGTACCATGCTTCACATATGATTATAGAGACCAACTAAATAAAAATGAGACAGGAAGTAACAGTAGTAGCTTCAAAATAAACTACTGTGATTTGAAAACATCTTCTGCCTTAAACCACATTCTCAAGACTGAATAGATTATTTCTTGTCTTCTGTAATAATGTAAGCGATGCTAACTGTTGTAGATAAATATGATTTCAGATTTAGCAATTACTTTTAGAGCCATTTTATAGACAGCTTTGTGTGGATTTGCATAAATCTAGCTTACTCCATCATGATTTGTCTGGAGAGGACATATGTTAGATTTCAAAAATTTTAAAATTAATAGTGTGTATCATTCATTTATTTTTCAACGTGCTGGGGAAATTCTAAGCTTTAATCTTTTTATTCCTTGGCAACTTTTCACACTGTCCTGCAAGTGGGCAGGCTGGGGGTGCACAAGGAGTTGGGAGGAAAAAGAACCAGCTACATTGATTTAGTAAATGAATAAATTCTGAATTTGTGAGTACAGGAGTATAAGAAATTCTAGCATCAAAGTGTAGTCCTTAAAATTTATGCTGCAGTGAGCTGTCACTTTTTGTCAAATGTTTTTTTGCATGGAAGTTTTAGTCATTCATATAAAAGAAAATATCTTACGTGATAAACAAAGAACAGAAAATAGATTAAATGGATATATAGTTTGTTCAAAATATTTAGCAAAATATGTTTTAATTATAAATGTTACACAATATAAATGTAAACATAGATAAATTAGATAAAAAGGCCATTGTGATGTCAGCTGTATTTTATAAAATTCTGAAAAACAGTACAGTTATATCCTAAAGCTTATATGCATGAGCAGAATGTTTCATTTAAAGCTGCTTGAATTATAAGGATTTGATAAGCTTCAGATTTCTAGAATTGGCATTTATTTAAAATACAGTCCAGAACTCTGCTGAGACATTCCTTTTAGGACAAATTTGAAAGTTATCACAGCATTCTATTGCACATTAATTATGCTTTTATCCATCACAAGTTTGAGCAATAAGAAAAGCTATATATTTTTCTTTAGATAGTTTGTATCACATGTAAGAAATTTTGTAAATCTTTAAGTTATACATATATTTAATTGCTTATGTTAATTCACAACTCTATAGCAATTTTAATTCTCAATTTAGCAGTTCACAAGTGCTAAGTCTTTTACCAACACCTTGGCTTAATCCTTTGGTTGCTTTCCTCACTCCCAAGAGCAATCAATTCTTGCAGTATGTGATTATATTTGTGAATGAGAAACCATAAAGTTCACCATTGGACAATGTGCTTTTCTAATACAATCTTCCCCCCCCTCCCCCCCCAGACTGTATGCATTATCTCTCTTCTCGTTGCTTATGTTTTTGTACAAATGCTTATGCATTTGTACAGTTTATTGGACAACTTTCAGCAGCAAGCTTACAAGCTTCCTTTCCATAGTTGCTTGTAGAAGAGTATAGCAGCTCTTCCTGACCCAGTAGCTGGAAAAATGATGCTATGACAGAGGATCAAAAATTTCTTGATTCCTTTTAATCATAAATTTGAATCTAGAATATTATATTCTATTATATATTATATATATTTTTATTAGATGTATTAAATATATTCTTATACAATATATATTAAAGAACTTTATGTAAATTCAAACAAAAGTCTAGGAAAATAAAAGAGGAGTAGGGGAACGTGAAGGAGAGGGGGAAGGGGAAGAAAGAGATGGAACAATACTAATTTAACATTTCAATTATACTGTTTTGATTTCTATATTTTTTCTAGGCATGATTATTGAGTTTTGCAAGTGTGGGCTCACATCCAAGAAAACATTTGTGAATTAAATGTCCTTTACATAAAAAAATGTGAAAAACATAAAAAGATCATACTCAGCAATCTTGTATTTATGCATCAATGGATTGACTTATATATATATATTTAAAAGCAATAAATGAATGAGCTTTATTTCCTATTTTTAATCTGTTAAGAATACAAAAACATTGAATGAATTTGTAGAAATATTAGTGTGTAATACTCTACTCAATAGAATATTGAATTAAAATAAGACAGGCAGTCCTATTATTATAATAGATTTGAAATGCAATACAGGAGTTCAAGGTTCTGAAAAAGTTTTATAAAGCAATTCAGTGAAGGTCATTCATCAGATATTTTATCCAAGCAGAATGATGGAGTAATGTGCACAAATAAGAGCATTTTTGTTAAATTGGAATACTGATTTAAATGTAATCTACACAAGTGATTCATGGTCATGGGAGTTCAACTGATACGTATTCAAATTAAAGATGTGTCAAATTATAATTACCTACCAATGCAGATTTGTTTTACACTTAGGAAATAAATTATTTAATTATTTCCATGCACATATGTCTGTATGATTGTCTATTTTCTATAACTGATTGTGATGGTCTATCACATAAATGTTTGCTCTTTTTTGCTTTACCTTTTTTTTTTTTTTTTTTTCAATGTAACTTCTTTATCTAAATAAAAATCCTTAAACATCATCTACTTCCAACCCCCCTGCCATGGGTAGCGACACCTTCCACTACATCAGGTTTCTCAAAGCCTCATCCAGCTTGGCCTTTAACACTTCCATGGAAGTGTTCACAACCTCTCTGGACAACCTGTGCCAGTGCCTCACCACCCTCTGACTGAAAAATTTCTTGCTTATATGTAATTTAAACCTACCCTCTTTTAGTTCAAAGCCGTTACTCCTTGTGCTATCACTACACCCCCTGACAACGAATCCCTCCCCAGCTTTCCTGTAGACCTCCTTTAGGGAAAGCCACTCTAAAGTCTCCCTGGAGTCTTCTCTTCTCCAGGATGAACAACCCCAACTTCCTCATCCTGTGTTCATAGGAGAGATGCTCCAGCCTTCTGATCACCCTCCTGGCCCTCTTCTGGACTTGCTCTAACAACCATGTCTTTGTGCTGGGGGCCCCAGAGCTAAACACAGTACTACAGGTACTGTGTTTAAAATCAAAAGCAGATTAGGGGGGAAGAATCACCTCCCTCAACCTGCTTGCCACACTTCCTTTCAGGCAGCCCAAGGCTCATTTAAGGCTCTACACCATCTGAAGGTCCAAAATTCAAATTAAAATCCAAACACTTCCTGCCCATCCATCTTCTAACACTGGATCCTCACCCAATTTTTGTTACACTCATGTGGATGCCAGCCAAGTACAGCCTGAGTTTTGACAGAAATCTTGAGAATTTTTTTACAACTTATTTGATTCCTATCTCTTTATGCTCTATATTTTTAAAGGGTGAAGTTGTGGAACTGAGAATTCAACAGAAAATACCTGAAAATTTTTATGTTAAATTTTCTTTCCTCAGGTCTGGAAGATATCAGAGTCTTACCAACAGCAGGTACTGGGAAACATATTCCTCATGCACAACTCAGAATACTCCTAGCCACTCATATCCTGGCTTATTTCTCTCTCCTTCCTGTTTTTTTCAGTCTTTTTTTTTTTTTTTCTCCTGTATAAAAAAAAAATACTGATGCTCTTGTGTTCATCTTGGAAAGCTAAAAGAAAGATGATTATGATAACAGTGCAAGACAAGGAATGTTCCCTCTCTCTCAAATAGTCTTTATACCTGGTATAAAATTCTGCATTGCGTAATGAAAAATGACATGGCCAAAATTTTATTGCTGAAGTGGTGAAGGAATTTAGTTCATTTGTAGCTACTGAATAAAAGAAAATCTGTAGAGAAGATTATAATAACATTCTGTTTCTATAGTACGTTATGCAGGACTCACTGTATATGTAGAGAATGCAAGAGAAAATGAAGGTTACAAATCTTAAGGAACTTATGTAAAAAGAAATATTGCATAAGAATTGATTCTGAGATGCCTATGATGAAAGCTTTAAAGCATATCAAGATGAATTTGGTGGACATCAAAAGTAGAATGACATAATTATCTGAAATTCCGGAGTAGAGATCTGATGATTAAAATGTAGAACTACGTAAGAAAAAAAAAATGCATATGCATCAATTAATTTTCAATTATCAGAATATATATATATTTATTTAAATGTAATAATTCTGTGCAATCCCTTTTGCCTCTTCTTAACCAATAATGTTACAATCAGGTGGTTGGAAACAACTAACCATAAAACCACAAACTCCATCTGTCAATCCACCAAGAAAAGCTGAGAAACCTTAATAAAGTCTAGAGTTTTAAAGTTTTACTTAAAGGTAATTGCTATTTATTCTTTCAAATTATTTGGCCATAGATTGTATATAAACAGTAAGAAAGATGTGAAATAAAATTGTCTGAAACTCTTTTGTAACCTGGAATAAACTTCCCTGAGACTTTAAGACCCTTTTTAAATGGATTTGTTCTGAATGATGAAACTGAAGTGACATCAGTAGCATATATGATGAAACAGACATTGTACAGGGAAGGTACTGCCTTCAACAAGACTCAAAGAAGGACAACAAAATCTCAAAGGACAAGGAAATAGTAGACTATTTCAGCAGCTGAATCAGTGAACTAGCACTGAAGCATTTGATATCTATATCAGCTATCTTGAACAGCAGCCTGATAGAAATGATAGAAGCAGGTATCTGAATGCTACTATATAATTGTTAAGGATCCACTGTCAAAGAACAAGTAAAGATATCCCCAAAACAAGACAAAAGCAAAGGAAACTTTCTTATTTGGGAATTATATCCTTCTAGACAGTTTTATGATAAAATAAAACATCACTTGAGCATGTAATTTACTAAGAATTTATGTATAAAACTTATACTGTGTATATTTAGGTCCCATAAGGGAAAAAAATATTTCTTATGGAATTATAAATATAACGTGTCAAAGTTATTGGGGTTTCTTTTTGTCTTTTGTCAGATATTTGTTTGCAGTAACAACACAAGCTCAGTGTGTTTGGTAGTATGCTTGTTAACGAAAATGAATTTTAACCAATTTTAATAAAAGTAGTAACAACACACTCAGTTTAACAAGCTTCATATCATTTAGGTTTGGATGACATTGTTAACAACCATATCTTTTGTATGAACTTATAAGCTAATAACTAACTGTTTTTCAATTAAGGAACACAAAAATAAATCATGAATGACCTAGTAAATTTATGTTTATTTTGTCTTTCCTTTACTAACAGCACAGGGAAAAGTGAGTTAAAGAACTAGCAAATTAGCAGTCATTTTAATCTGACCTCCTGGCTTTCAGTTATGATTAAACACATCTTTGAATAGCATACTTTCTTGTTCTTCATAGCTCAGTCATTATTTTAGAACTGTCATCTCACCATTGTGTTATACATGTTCAGTAGCTCGGGTCACTTTTTAGAACTTTTCATTGAAATGCTGTTTTTAAAAGGCTGCTTAGTCTCTCAACAAGCACTTTTTGTCATAAGAAACTAGAGTTTATCATGCTCCAGGAGAAGAGCTAAGTCCTTCAGTGGTCAGTTGCTAAAGGTAATTAATTCATCTCTACTTTAGAATAATACCTGTATTGTCAAAAAGGAGACAATGAAGACATTAATGGGATTGCCCTACTGAGTCATTATTCTACTTCTTGTTTGTGTGACAACCAATCAAAAATCATACTCTGAGTTCCTAAATGGTAACAGGAATTCAAATTAGCTTGCCATTGTGCATGAAGTTGTTGATAATGTAAGCATGGAAGTCATTTGGAAAAATACTAGGGTATCATGCACGAAGAGCCACATAAACACGATGACTAGAGTAATAGAAAATTAGATAAATTATAGAGGGCAAGATCATGCTTTTGAGTATTAATAAGAATTTGTGCTACAAGTTTATTAATTGAAAATGGCCAGTGTAAATGATGATGATGGTGATAATAATATGGTTTTCCATTACCTTCTGATAAACTATAAAAAAAAAAAATCAGTAGTAAAAAGAGAAATGTTAGCTCAGAATATATATTGTAGGATAGAGCACCAGTAACACAGGAAATTGTTAACTCTACCTTAAAAACTCTTGGTGAGATCTTATATGTAACAATAATAAAACTATTAATGTATTTGTCCTGTACATGTGTGTGGGCCAAGAGAAGCTAGTGTGCATGAGTAATAAAGAACCCATCTTGCCAAAAAAAGGCAAAAGCTTTAGTGTGATATGCTCGAAGACCATGTTCAATAAGAAAAGAAGGAAACTCAATCTGAGCTGAAAGAATAAATTAAGGAAAGGATAAATTTACATCTAAACTAGAAATAATAGGAAGATTCCAAAATAACTCAATGAGGCTCAATTACAGCCTTTTAGTAGGACTGCCACTACAAAACCATAAAAACTATTTTTAAGATGAATTTTGACTAGTGTACAAAAGTGGTCTGATTACTGAGGCTAAGGTTTATGTTTGTTTGTTTCTAAATCTTTTGCCAACTATTTGGAAAAAGTTAGAAAAGAGTCCATAATAATTTTCTATCAGTCCATTGGAGTGTTCAGGTTTAAATAATAATAAAATTATAAGAATAAATATTTTGTTTTACAGGACCAAATATTCTAGAACTTCTGGAAAAATAATAATAATATTAATCATAATAATAAATTAATTACTGTTTAGGGATTAGGTTGCTTTAAAGCAAGCAGGAAGCCATCTCATAATCAACATGGATAGTGTTTCTGATATCCTGGAACACTTCTGTGTCATTCACTTGTCAGTCTTGTCACTCATATTGACATTATATGTCATCATCATCTTAGAATCATCTTACTTATGTCAGATCAAAAAGATGGAACACAGCAACAAATACCTGTCTTCACTTCAGCTTGGATTTGGAGAAATCATGATATATAAAACATTGGCTAATATCATTTCTGTCTGTCTCTCTCCATTCCTCCACGCCACCTTCCTCTCCCCCTCTCCCTTCTTTTTTGTTTTTGGTTACAACAGTTTGCACTTTATGAAGAAGGTCTCGCAGTACTGGAAAGTGATCAAACATGATCAAACATTTACAGAAGCATCTGATGCATTTTACTGGCACAAGATTATCACATCTTCACCTGATTAAAAAAACAGTTACTGCTCTATGCTTCCCCAGCAATGAGTTTGTCCAAAGCAAAAAATAGAAGGGTTGCAAATCTTCCTTCTATTCTTCCTTCTTTTACTTCACAAATCACCTGTCAGCTCTTCTGTGCTGCTTTAAAAATAATCTGCTTCTCCTTGAATGAGAAAATAGTAGGCAACAGCCCTTATTATCAAGAAGATTTTCCTGTAGAATAACTCTCTTTATGTAAAGAATTACATGGCTGAAGGAAATTAAAGAAATTTTTACCCTTGGAATAAGTACTACTAATTATTTTTCTTTTATCAGATTTTCCAAGTGTCTTAACTTTCTCCCTGCTTATTGTATTTTTTTATAATCAAATGTGATTGTCACGATAGTATCAGCAGCAGTAATAGGACCTAAAACCCCAAATCACATTTAAATGTTTGATGTTTCTACAATCAACAAGCACTTCAAGTTTGTAGACTTTGCTGGCCCCAGAACACTCATCAGTACATGGTCTTTCTCAGCATTGTTCCTTAATTATGAAGGCTTGTACTGGGTGTGTCTGGGATGGAGTTAACTTTCCCTGAAGCAGCCCATTGCTGCATTGGGCAGAGCCCAGCTGTGCTCTACACTTGTAGCTAGAACAGCAGTGTTTTGTCTATTGCTGAGCAATACTGGCACAGCATCAAGACTCCCTTAATGCTTAACCCCGACTCGCCCCCCCCCCCAAGAGCCAGCAGGCTCTCAGGTGGGCAAGAGGTAGGGAGGGGACAGCACCAGAGCAGCTGACCTAAAAAGAACTAAAGGGATATTCCTTACCATATGGTGTCGCACTCAGCAATAAAAGGTAGGAAATGGGAAGAAGGGGGGAAGCTCTCATTATGAAGATTTCTTTGCTCACAAACAATGGCTATGGGTATTGAAGCCCTGCTTCCTGGGATGTGGCCAAACATTGCTCATTGGTGGGAAGTAGAGAGTAATTTATTTTTGCTCTCTCTCTGCTTCTGCATGGCCTTTTCTTGTTTTTCCCCCCTCTTCCTTTTCCATTTAATTAAATTATCCTTATCTCAACCTGTTGTTATTTTTTTTCCAGCATACTTTCTTCTCCCCCTCTCCTTCTAAGGAGGGGGAGTGAGAGAGCAGTTGTGGTGTTCAGCTGCTCAACAAGATATAACCACCACAAGGCTCTTGGTCAAGTTATCAAAAAAACAAACAAACAACTACAAAAACAAACAACAGAAAAACTTTCAGAAGTGTTTCTGTTGCATTTGCAGAAATCAGACAGATAATAACCCATCAGGAATACCTACCTGTTAGCATGTCCAAATGCTACTATGTGCAGACAGATGTACATAGTAATAATACAGGCATAGGCAATACAGGTGCTTTGACAGCTTGTCAGGTGGAAATGAGTTAAGACTACTGTCATTATAAACAAAATGAGCAAAATGTTCTGCATTCCACTTAAAACTTCATCCTGAAAAACAAACAAAAAATTAGTTTTCACTTATTTGCAGAGGTATATGAAGACATGATCAGAATCACAAGAAAGAAAGCAATATCATTAGCATGTCAGGGCTGTGAGTAAATCTTACCTTCTAAGAGTTCAGCTGGCTGACTCCAAGCTGAATGTAAATCAGCTTCTTGACTGCGAACAGCTGTCATGAACAAAACTAGAAAGGGAGGCTGCTCCTCCTTTCTTTGGGAGCTGCTTTTAAATTTCCCAAGGGTGAGAGTAAATCAGGCAGCAGTAAGGAGTTATGACATTGACTTAAAAACTTAGGTTCAGGATCTAACATGTGGGCAGTGATCATGATCAGCCTGAGTGCTGTGCTGGTCCATCACAATGACACAGGTCCAAGATCAAGCAAACCAATAGGTCAGGGTTAGAATTGAGGGGAAGTGACCTGGTGCAGACAGTTTTAGTACAGGGCTTCAGCAGGAGAACTCTAGCATAAAATTAGCTTCCAAGAGTAAGAAGGGATACTTTTTCTTTTTGCTGTCTTCATAACAGCTCTTATAAGTGAGGGAACTGACCTTAGACTCAGCCAGCTGTACTTGCCTTAGCCAGGTAAACTCTTGGAAGAGGGGTTAGGTACTTTGTGTTGGGCAACAGTGTGGAGCAAAAAACAAAGATCAGGAGATGAAAGATGAGGATATATAAAAATCTTGTGGCCCAAAGTAAGAAAGTTGGAAGATGCTATCAGTATACTCTCTATTTAGATTTATTTTTTGCTTTTGGGGGGTCAATAAAGACTGTTCTCTACTAACATACAGATGTCCACTTACAGCTGTACTAACAGCTAGTAACTTGGCAAATGACTGCTAGTATCGTTTTCTACACAAACATCAATTTAAAGAGTCCCGTGATTTTAGAAAAATATAATTGAATCTTACTTCATTAACTGCTAATTCATATGTGGAAATGAGATCAGGCAGAAGCGAAGTTCATTTTTTATTTTTTATTTTTAGCAATTTTTGGCAAGGTTAATGAGATAACAGAAATAAGAAGATAAGTCTGAACTAAGTAAAAAATCATAATCTATCTTTAAGTCCAGTCATCATTCTGGTACGTAAAGAGCTACCATTTCAGATTATGGAGTTTAAAGGATTTTCATCCATTTATCAGTTCTAGATTTCTCACCTGGTTGTTATGATTTCTATGTATGTGTCCATTCTGATTTGTTGCAGAAGGTTATGACTCAGAAATTTTCTTGCATAAATGTTAGATAATGGTTACTATGTTCATTTCAACACAGTGCTACTCCAGCCTATGTTGTCTAGCTTGTTATGATCATTTTTACATCATAGATTCTTTAAAAACTCTGATTGATTATTAGTAATAGATGAGAAATATCAGACTTGTGAGACTGGAAGGACCTGTGCTCTTAATCAGTAACAGCTTAGTCATTCAGACAATTAAATATGAGTAGCTATTTCTCCCCCAGGTCAAGTTTAGGGTTTTTCAATTTTAGGCTTTTCTCTTTTTTATTTGTTTGTATGTATTGTTTTGTTTTTCCATGTTTGTTTTTCTGAAGTGTGGATCAACCGCTGACATTTCGATGTTATATCCCCCAGTTCATCCTTTCCATTGTGTCAATATTAAACAGAAAAAATATGTTGGGCGTACTCTTTGCCAACTGGATTTCTCAAGGATGCATTTATATTAGGCTTATAGAAACCATAGGTCACTTTTTATGTAATGAAAAGAGATGGATAATCCAGTTATTCATAAATTTATAATAATAATCAAGATGGCAAGTGGGTTGCTAACTTCACTGCTTCAGCTGAAGTCCCAACATTAAACTAGAGAATGTGGGCATCAGCTCCCTAACCTTAAAAAGATAACTGGATAAACCTTAATAATTCAAGACCCTTTATGCTAAGCTGTGTTAATTTGGAGATTTTAAAGTGTCAATTAATGTTCATAAATATAGAGTTGGATAGACAGTAAGAGAGTAGCAAACATCAAACTTACAAGAAAGGCTTCCTTGAATTGTTGACCTTGTGAAAAAAAAATAATCTGAATATTAAATCTATAAATAATAACTATACACCTGTATAATAAAACATATGGAGATTCCAAGCATAATTCCTCTTTTATAATAGACAATAATTTGGCATGATTTATTTTCAATGGTAATGGTATTGCTGATATTTTTCTGTAATTCAAAAAGTTAATAGTTCAGAATTATTCCAGGGACTTAAATTTAACTTATTCACTTACTTATAAGTACTCAAGACAATAGGACGTTATTCAGTAACTTATTTTTTCCTATCACTTTTTTTTTTCCCCACACCAAATTAAAGCAGTAATAGTCATATTATTTTCTGTTAAAAATTAAACCTTAAGCAACATAGTTCAGATATTCAGCCAACACGCTGCTCAATACCTACCTTTCCACTTTATTCCATTGTGTGCAAAGGTGTTCATAACTGGTTAAATGATCAGAAATACCCTAGAGGTTTTTCTACAAGTATGTTCTCTCAGGACTTATGAAAACTATAAATTTCGACTATAGGACTTTAATTCCACACTCTAATAAAAAGAAACACTTAAAATAGTATTTTTTTTTTCTCTTCAACATGTTCAATGCCAGGCTCAGATTTATGTTTGTCCATTCCTCAAATACACACTAGATTTTACTGTACCCTCTACTGCAGGGACAATTGTGGTGGTTTTACCGTGCTGGGCAGCTAAACCCCACAACCGCTCTCTCACTCCCCCTCCTTTAGATGAGGAGGGGGAGAAGTAAAGCAAAGAACAACTCACAGGTTGAGATAAGGATAATTTAATTAAAGGGAAATAATTATAATAATTAAATAAAGACTACCATGAACTAAACAATTTAACTAAGGGGAAATAAAAAGGGAAAGGGGAAAAGGGAGGAGAAAAGGAAAAATAAAAAGAAGGGAGGAAAACAAACAAACAAAATAAATGAAGGCTATATGGAAGTGCAGAGGAAAGAAATTACTCTCTACTTCCCACAAATGAGCGATGATTGACCACGTCCTTGAAGCAAGGCCTCAACGCACACAGCCGGTGTTCGAGAGGAGGAACGCCATTTTCCCAACGAGAGCCCACCCCTCCCCTCTTCTTCCTGTTTCCACCTTTTATTGCTGAGTGTGACATCACATGGTATGGAATATCCTTTTGATTGGTTTAGGTCAGCTGCTCTAGTGATGTTTCTCTCCTCACTTTTTGCCCACCCCCTAGGAGGGTTAGAGAAAGGCCCAATGCTGTGCAACTGCTGCTCAGCAGTAGACACAACACTGGTGTGATAACACTGCTGTTCCAGCTACAAGTACAGAGTACGGCACTGTATGGGCTGCTGCCGGGAAAGTTAACATTCCAGCCAGACCCAGTACAACAATGAAGCAGTTTATAAACAAACTGAGTTGTCTCTGTTTTGATCATCAAACACAGAAAAATATAATAAAATTAGAGGCCAAGTCATTATCTAGACAGCAGAAAGAGACTCTTGTTTGGGATCAGCTTGAAATTTACACAGCTATTAGAAGAGAAATATTACTTATATGTATATATATATACAAACCTGACAAATTTGTTATTAAAAACAAATTGCTACTTAATTCCACAAAACTATTACTAATATCACTGTTTGTGAAGACTTTTTTTTTTTTTTTTTTTTTTTTTTTTTTTATGTTTGTTCAGTCTTGCAGAATGAAGCTTATTTCCCTCAATGAACAAAACATTTTGATCTTTACTTTGTGTTGATTCCAGAGTAATGTAGCTACAAATGGGAAGCATGGTTTCTTTAATCTTTCTACAAAATGAGATGAAAGTATTTAATAAGATTATTACTATTCTCACATCAATCAGCATTTCACATTAAGAATTTTTTTTGTTTGTTTGTTTTGTGTGTGTGTTTTTTTTTTTTTTTTTTTTTTTTCCCCCCTCTTAATCAAGTATAGAAACTCTCCAAATCTATCTTTCTGGTTATTTATTTATTAGCCTAATGTAACCAGACAGTTAATTCACACTTAACAACATCATGTACAGTCTATTCTTTACAAGTCTTGTAAGGAAAATCCAGCTTACCAAATTTCACATTTGGTCTTTCAAGGTTTTATTCCAACTATATTGAATTTGATATATTGACAGCTAACATAAGTAGAAATACTGAATCAGAAATCTAGTTGCATTACAGAGGTGGTCTTTCAAATTTCAAGTTTATTTTCATGGTCCATATATAAACTAAAACTTGAAAATAACCAAGGCTTTGAGAAAAATTGTTTATCCCACATATATCAACTGGAAGCTTTTCTGATAGACTCCTTGAATATTTTGTTTAGTTCTTCATATACTTTACAATTTAGTATTTATCCCTACTATTTCCACAGAGACTCTTGAAAATAATGAAATGAAATCCTCCAGAAGACAGTAAACAACATTAATAACAAACATTTTCTGATGTGAGTCAATGCTAATACTATAAGTATTTTTTTTAACCACTGCTGATGTTGCATTGACAGAAAACAGTTACTAGTCACCCCTCTCCCCCCTCCCCTTTTCTTTTTTGTGGCCAATAGAATAAATGTCACTAATTTTCTCTCTATTAGAACTTTTGATGATTTCATCAAAATGTGTGTGCTAAAAGATAAAGAAAACAGTTCAGAGAACTCTCTTACACCTGCTGACATTAAAATCCAAAGAGCTTGTTCTTTGTGGTTTCTGATCTTCAGTAGTTACCATGAGTTTGAAATCGTAAGTTTTCTTCTTCACAAAGCACATCACTCTCTGTCCCCTCCCCACTTGCATTCTGCTATTGACAAAATATTTTTAATATCTACACAATTGTAATAAAGCTATAATGCTTTGGTCTCATTTGCCACTAAAAGGAGATCATAACTCCCTTGTGGGCACTGAAATTTTGGGAATTGCTTATATTACTGATAATGACTTAATTTTATTATTTGATATTCTCCTGGTACTGCTCTTTTTATAAACTACTCAGATCAGGAGTGTACCCCAACCTTATCAGCACATTCTATTTTCAGAAAAAGAATATATATATACATAATAAAAAAGTATAAAATTGGAAGTTCAATTTTACCAGAAATTAGATCATTATTTGAAGTTAGAACTCTGAGTAAGGAAGAATTGGGATAGAAAGAGGAAAAAACAATTTTCATTTAGTAGTTCCCTTACATGTAGTATGCTCATGCTTTGCCCTTTTGTTCTTGCTTACTTTGAAAGAAGTTTCCTTTCAGAACATTGGGTATACATTTCAATGTATTTGTGAAGGAAAGTTTGGGTGGCCTCTGTGAGAAGAGGACAGGGTTGCCCCATGCAAGACATGGTTCTATCTGGCTTCATAGCAGAACTAGAGCAGGACATAGTTGAGCCAATTCACAAAGTTTTGATGCCTTTGTGAAAACACACTTAAGAAAGAACAGAAAGTACTTAAGAGGAGTAGGTGCTTGCACAGCTTTTAGTGCAGAACCTCTTTGCTCTTGTTATATTACCAATTGCAAAATTATGCAAGTATATCTCAAACATTAAACTCTTCATTATTTGCATTAGAAATAAGGTTTACAGCAGTAAACCGAACAGGTTTATCCAGAGAACAGGTTTATCCAGAGAACATCCATACC
Organism: Aythya ferina; assembly: GCF_964211825.1. Taxonomy (NCBI): domain Eukaryota; kingdom Metazoa; phylum Chordata; class Aves; order Anseriformes; family Anatidae; genus Aythya; species Aythya ferina. Next base: position 106,278,302 of record NC_140298.1, on the reverse strand, counting down.
GGATGTTCTCTGGATACCCAGTACCCTGAGCTGGTGGAAGGGGATGGGGAGCAGGATGTGGCCCTCATTATCCATGAAGAACTGGTTGGTGACCTGCTACGGCACTTAGATGTGCACAAGTCGATGGGGCCGGATAGGATCCACCCAAGGGTACTGAGGGAACTGGCAGAGGAGCTGGCCAAGCCACTGTCCATCATTTATCAGCAGTCCTGGCTATCGGGGGAGGTCCCAATCGACTGGCGGCTAGCAAACGTGACGCCCATCTACAAGAAGGGCCGGAGGGCAGACCCGGGAAACTACAGGCCTGTCAGTTTGACCTCAGTGCCAGGAAAGCTCATGGAGCAGATCCTCCTGAGAGTCATCATGCAGCACTTGAAGGGGAAGCAGGCGATCAGGCCCAGTCAGCATGGCTTTATGAAAGGCAGGTCATGCCTGACGAACCTGATCTCCTTCTATGACAGAGTGACGCGCTGGGTGGATGAGGGAAAGGCTGTGGATGTGGTCTACCTTGACTTCAGCAAGGCTTTTGACACTGTTTCCCACAGCATTCTCCTCAAGAAACTGGCTGCTCTTGGCTTGGACTGGTGCACGCTTCGTTGGGTTAGAAACTGGCTGGATAGCCGGGCCCAAAGAGTCGTGGTGAATGGAGCCAAGTCCAGTTGGAGGCCAGTGACTAGTGGCGTCCCCCAGGGCTCGGTGCTGGGGCCGGTCCTCTTTAATATCTTCATCGATGATCTGGACGAGGGCATCGAGTGCACCCTCAGTAAGTTCGCAGATGACACCAAGCTAGGTGCGTGTGTCGATCTGTTCGAGGGTAGGAAAGCTCTGCAGGAGGATCTGGATAGGCTGCACCGATGGGCTGAGGTCAACTGCATGAAATTTAACAAGGCCAAGTGCCGGGTCCTGCACCTGGGGCGCAATAACCCCAAGCAGAGCTACAGGCTGGGAGAGGAATGGTTGGAAAGCTGCCAGGCAGAGAAGGACCTGGGAGTGATGGTTGATAGTCGGCTGAATATGAGCCAGCAGTGTGCTCAGGTGGCCAAGAAGGCCAACGGCATCCTGGCTTGTATTAGGAACAGCGTGACCAGCAGGGCTAGGGAGGTGATCGTCCCCCTGTACTCGGCTCTGGTGAGGCCGCACCTCGAGTACTGTGTTCAGTTTTGGGCCCCTCGCTACAAGAAGGACATCGAGGTGCTTGAGCGGGTGCAGAGAAGGGCGACGAAGCTGGTGAGGGGCGTGGAGAACAAGTCCTACGAGGAGCGGCTGAGGGAGCTGGGCTTGTTCAGCCTGGAGAAGAGGAGGCTCAGGGGTGACCTTATCGCTCTTTTTAGGTACCTCAAGGGAGGCTGTAGCGAGGTGGGGGTTGGCCTGTTCTCCCACGTGCCTGGTGACAGGACGAGGGGGAATGGGTTTAAGTTGAGCCAGGGGAGTTTTAGGTTAGATGTTAGGAAGAACTTCTTCACTGAAAGGGTTGTGAGGCACTGGAACAGGCTGCCCAGGGAAGTGGTGGAGTCACCATCCCTGGAAGTCTTCAAAAGACGTTTAGATGTAGAGCTTAGGGATATGGTTTAGTGGAGGGCTGTTAGCGTTAGGTTGGAGGTTGGACTCGATGACCTTGAGGTCTCTTCCAACCTAGGAAATTCTGTGATTCTGTGATTCTGTGATTCAGTACCTAACATATAAACCCTCATTTCCCAGAAACATGAGGCTCATTTCCAGCTACTGTGAAGAAAGAAAAACCAGAAACTAGTACCAGAAAACAAAAAGTCAGCTGAATATACCAAGGTCCAGTGGACTACACAAGCCTCTGAAGGAGACAGAGTGAGATCTGATTATGAAGAACTCCCACTGCACAGTCCAGAAGACATCTGCACTTGGTGAGTGGTGTGTTGTGACTTGGCTGATAATGCAGGTGGGAGCTGTTGCAAGAACTATGGAATTCAACTTATTAATAAGATATACGGATGAATTTAGGTTTATCCTATAGTTAATAAAGTAAAGTGTAGCTGTGTATTAGGGCTATGATAACTTAGTGCAGTTAGGTCATTAATTTCACAGGTGACCCAGCAACTTCCTTGCTAGTATCTGTGAGAATTAGACAATGTACTCGTAGAAGACAATAAAACAACTTTTGATGAGGTGATTGATTCGACCCTGAATGCATTCAAAAATATTTGATTAACTGTTACAAAAGCTCTCTTAGTGGGAATTTCCACAATATCTGGGATTACCCTAGGCAGTTCCTGCTTCCTAGAGAATTGATAAGAACTACATGTATGTTTTTGTGTTACTTAGCATGCTGGAGAATTTGACCATCTCAGAGAAAAGGACTACTGAGGTAGTCCTTGCTGCAGATTCAGCAAACAGTATAAATACTTGTAAATAGTCAGTATAAAATGTTCCTGCAGATCAATAAATGATCACATATGATAAGTCTTTTGCATTTAGTAAAAATAGCTAAAGGATATTTTTATAGTTCGCTTCATATAATTAATAGTGATGAATCTCACATTAATGAAGTCATCAGGTAAGACTGTGGGACAGCTAGAATTGAAAATAACAGTGCTTTTGATCTGGGTAAAGATTCAGTTTCAAAGAGCTTTGCAACATAGGTACCCATCATCATCTAGAGAATGGCTGAGCATCATGCTTGGGAGACTTGATTGCCTGGGTGAACATTAAATCCTAAAAGATCTAAGGAAGTGTTTGTTTGCTTGGTTTTGTTGGTGGAGTAGGAGTATTTTATTTATTTTATTAGCATGCTATCTGTACTTCTCCTTGACAGTGTATTAAATAGCTATGTAAGGTCTCAAATTACTTAAAATTTACTATGCTTGCTACTTTTGTGCCATATATAGATAGTGATGAATTACGATGTTTTTACCTTTTCACTGTGGTTTTCCTTCAGTTCAGAAGTATAAATTCAATTGTACTTCAAGACAAAATAATTCTAGTTAGATGGATCCAGTTATTTAGTAACTGGAAAAAAAATATATATATTAAGTTTAATGTCTATTTTAAAACCATTATTTTTATATATTTTACTTTCTGCTGTTTATGAATTAAGCTTTGCTCCACAAGACTGGCAAAAATTTCTCAGAATCTTTCTGACATATTGAGAATAAAATCAACAGTGTGGAGGAAAAAACAAAAATCTCCATCATGCACCAGTCTGCTGTTTCTGTCTGACTTTGAGTTGTACTTTGAAATCTGGTCTTTCCTTTTTAAAGTGAATGTTTATTTGAGCATAAAGAAATATTTCCTTCTCGGTATACTTTGTGGAAAAGGTGAAGCAATTCTAATCAGAATAGATCCATAGTTAAATCTCCAAGTGTTTCCCAGCAGTTTAACAGTAACAATATTTGAGAAGGAAATATTGAGAAGGAAATATCTCATCTCCACAAGATCCTTGATAGCTAAGGAGCAGCTATGAACCCACCCTGCTTATATATGTAAATATCATTTTCATTATTCAGTGCTTCCTCTCCATGTATTCTAAAGGTGTGGTTGTTTTCTATAGGTGTTTTAGTGGGAAAAAAAGCAAAACTTAAAACTCTGAGTCTTATGAATCCAATCTTTCATTTCAGAAAACAGAAGAGAAACACACTTTCTCATATTATTTCCCATACCTCTGGGCAACTAGGCTTTCAGTACCTCAATTTTAGTCTAAATACTGATGAGGGAGTAAGGACTTTGTAATAGGTTTCATGATGAGACTACAGCTCAAAGACCCATCTTTAAAATATCATCTTCATGCTTCATTCACCACTGAAAAATAATGTTATGACAACAATTTTCCATTTACATGTGTCAGCAGGTGGCACTCAGGAAGATGGGCAAGCAGTTCTTTACAATATTTGTTTAGTACCTAACAAAGTATAATACACTGGGATCATACAGAAGATTAATTTCCTTGCGAAGACTCCTGTCCTATAAACTTCCTCTATCCCCCTGGACATAATTAAAGAGCACAATGCTTTTAACTTCTTTACATATAAAAGTCTATAACATTTCCTCAAATTCCTTTAAGGCGCCTGTCATGGGTACAAGTTTCAAAGGATCTTGAGTTGCATGTAGACCTTTACTAAAACAAGACTACACAACAGCACAGAGTGCTCCTCACCCTACTGCCCAACAAAACCCCTTTTTGTTTGAAACCTGGTAATGGATTCTCAATCTAATGCTTATTTAATAGCAGAAAAAAATCCTTTATAATGAGGGAATTCTCTGATTTCCTTTGCTCTACTTGGAGGTTCAAAGGTCTGTACAATTGTCTGAAGATCCTTGCTTTCAATATTTGAAAAGATTTCTTGGTGTTAACATCTGGAGACAAATGCATTACAGAATTGCCAGCTCTCATTCGTGAGTTAGATCTCACTACGTATAGCAGACTTCTTAACTTCTTAATCATAAGAATTTAATTAAGTACAAGTAGAGTAAATGTAAATGTTCACATTGCTATTTTGTCCAACAGTTACTTCAGCTGGAACACTGAGCTTGTTACATAACACCAGATAACATGGATATATAAAACAAAGACTTGCCATGGATTGTGGAACAGGGTGTCAGCCTTACACTTTTCTGTAGACAATTAAAAAAAGTTATTCTCTTTTTAGTTGTTGAACCAAAATGGATTTGTAGTTTCAGTCCAGCAAGACTGAAAACTATTTCATAACAGTGATCACTTAAACAATATTATCAGTGATCCATAGTAGGATTCTCAATTGGAAAAGCAGTGAAGAGTATGGTACACTCTAATTGCCTCTTGACTGCAGGTAGGTTATTGAATAGGTAATATCAGTTTTACTATATTGTGAGCAAACATAGACTTAAGGCAGTCTTATTGAAGAGCTGGTCAAAAGTCATTTCCAATTGAAGAGTTTTGCATCAGAAAGTGCTAATTTACCTATCACACTTTAGTGCTATCCTGATAGCCTACCCAAAAAGGAAACAGAAGTTGCTGAGCCAAGCTAACGTTATGTAAAGGGCTAGGGAGAATTTAAACTTTCATTATTTCAGTGTATGCACTATTTTGTTATCTTTTTGTTGATAAAAAGTGTGGAGGAGGATTTAGCATGTACCAATGGGTCTTTGCCAACAGTATTTTCCTCCGTACTATGTTTTTATTGCAAAGAAGCATACCATATGATGGTTTTGATGTACAACTTTAGAATCTCAGTTCTGGAAAACCTGTTCTAAAGTTACAGGTTTTATTTTATATGACTTCTGAGAATTACAGACACTCTTTGGTGTCTGTAACAGTAGTCTTTTTTTCTTCACCCAATTCATAATGAAGTAGGTATAAACTCATCTAAAAATACAAAAATAAGTCTTAAATCCTAGATGAAGTAGTTTTGTGGTGAAGTTCCAAGGTGAAGTAGTGAAGTAGAAACTACTTAATCTTGGATAATGCTGTTGTTGCATATTATGGGAGTACAAAACATGCTTTTCTTATTTTCACAAAGGCTTGATAAAATTCAAAAATCTAAAGCACAAAAATATGGAATGAGAAAATCATTCTCATTCCAAATTTTGTGACAAGAAAAGGCAACATATTTTTAATAAAGAAATTGATTTTGTGGTATAGATATAATTACTACAAAAGAAATACTAATACCTCAGTGAGTTCTACTGATATGAAATGTATTAGAAAGTCTTAATATTTATCAAGAGTATCATTTTTTAATGTTATTTCTTATGAATCAAGAAAATAATAAACAACAACAAAACACCACAAATATTCTGAAACAAATCTTTGAAATGCATTCACAGGACAGATATTTTCAAGGCTATTTGTCAAGCCATAAAACTATTGTTGCAGAAAATACATTACATTAAGGTCTATGATGAACTGTAAATATTTTCTTCCTCTTTCCTTTCATATTTGCTAACATAATAGATCATAATGGTTTGTTCCAGAACTAGTATCATGCAATTAACCTATCAAAGTCCCCAAGTAGTAATTCATGTGATGGACTACCATTATAGAAACTAATTAATTATTTGTGGGTAGCGCAGTGGAGAGTCTCTGCAATAGCTCTAAATGAATCATTACTGTCTACTGGAAATAAATGTGTTTTAAGAAACTTCTTAATATGTTTGTCTAAGGAGATGGGTATTCCAGAGAGAAGTCCTCCCCATTTTCTCACAGCCACATTCAAAATGACTAGTACTTTTATTCTTCCATTATTCTTCCACTATAGTGGGGTTACTACAAGAGCAGTGTTATAATTAAGAATAAAACAGGAAGATGCAGCTGTAAACTATCCAAGTATATATTTACGTGTGTTTATGCTTTCTACAAGTACATTATGCAAAACAAAATTTGAAATGTACCAATACCAGCACTGTTTCAAATATCATTTCCTACTACTTTTCTTCTTGCTGTGAAGACATAATAAATCTTAATATGGATCACGATGAGGATTAAGTATGATTAAGTGAAAGATTCTAGTGAAATATGATATTGGTTGCTCTTCACAGGAATTATGAATGTACTTAAAAATAAGCAATGACATCTCTATCAAGTTTGGTTTATTCATCTTAACTGTCCAGAGCATCTGAAGCCAATCTGCTGGGTTTGGGGGTAAACAGTTTTGCCCATATAATGGTTATTTATTTGAATATGAGCTTTAAGAAACACACTGTCTGAAGTGTCCTCATATCAACAGACTGACTTCACGTGTGTCATTGCTTTCACTAGACACCACAGAATAGAAATTTATTCAAAAATATATAAATCTCTAGAGAGCTGGTTTAAGTTACACTCAGTGTAACTTCGGTATTTTCCTACCTTTTGCTACTCAGATCCATTCAGGTTGTGACACTGGAAGTGATAAAACCAATTAATTCAGATGTTCAAAATAATTCTTTCTTTCCATACATTGAAATCAAGTTAGATTATGATTTTTTTGTAAAGATTAATTATGTGTATTATTGATAAGGTAGAAAAATATGGAAAATCTAAAATGTACATCACAGTGACAAACATTATAATTATTGGCTCTTGTGATGACACTTTGCATTTTCTTTATCCACTTAATTCATCCTAAGATTTCTCTTTATGTGGGGAAATAGATTTCTCAAATTAAAGATTTACCTATGGACAAATAATTATGTCAGCATATCACAGAATTAGTGATTAATTGAAATAAAGTCCAGTATAGAGACCTTGTTGCATGATAACCTCAGTAAGGAATTGCTGCTCCTAGAAGACTTGCTCCTAGAAGACTTGCAGGTACAGAGCAGCAAACAGAGAAGTAACCAACGAATTCAACCACTGATTTATTAGTTTAGATGGAAAAAACAAGCCTTTTAAATTATCTACTAAATGAAATTTTCGTGGGGAATGGAGTAATATGGAGCCATATGCTAATGGATGACAGTCAGTAACAAGCCACTTCCTAACCAGCCTTTCAGCTGTAACTAATCCTGTGATTATGCTGAGTGTGTTCTAGTGCAAATAAAACATAGACCTCCTTAAATCACCTATATTGTCTGCACAGAAGCATATCTGGAGTGCTGAGATGAGTATCATAGCTCAGTTGAGAGAGACAAAAGAAAATTCATGGAGTAATCCGAATCACTGTAGCATGTGTTGTAGCAAAGATGAAATTACTAGAAAAATTACGTGTCTTCATGATCATACCGTTCAAAACCTTTGTTCCATAGCAAGTTACACATGAATAGTCACAGCTATATAATAATGGGCTGGAGGTGGCTATTCCCTAGGATGTGTGCATGTCCACATAGCATGCAGCTCATATTAACAGAATAATCAGATCAGGTCAAGTTGTTTTCAAAGCCAAGGCACTGAATACAGGCTTAGACTATACATCTAGTACGGACATATATTAATAAACTAGGGAGCAGCTGGGACATGCTACTCAGAGCCAGAAGCCAGGGCAAGACAGAGACAGTAATATCATGTACAATGACAGAGTACTGTGGTACCTGAGAAAGAAGATTAGTGATGGTAACCAGGAACAGCCAAAAGCCTAATGATCACCATCTAAGTCCAAACTGACAAGGACAATCTGAGTTCAAGTCAGGAAACCAGCTCTACCAGGCAGGGTCATTGTCCAGACTAATAGCATCAATGACCAGGCAGAGGCATAACTGCAATGCTGCTTCAGGCAGCAGTTCAGGCAATGATTAAATGTAAGAGTCTCAGCTTAAAAGCAACAAGCAAGCAAAAGAAGGGGGAGACCCTGCAGAGGCTCTTTAGCAGAATTGTTAGGGGAAAGGCTCTTCTGAGCCTTCTTTCAGCTTTTTCTTAAGGACCCCCAAGAATTCTACAGATCTGTCAGCAAGCTGAACTTGTCAGAAGAACTAAAATCCTAAAAGATTATAAAGATTATAAACCCTCTTTTTTCTCCTAAGCTCAAGCCACAATTCTCTGTTGAGCCAGGCTGGTCTTCTTCCCCGCCAGCACGTCTTTGGGCACGTGGGGACAGACCGTTCCTGCGCCATTAAGATTTCCCTCTTGAAGAGCACCCAGCCTTCCTGGACCCCTCTGCCCTTCAGAACTGCCTCCCAAGGGACTCTAAATATATATATATATTTATACATATATAATATAATATACATATACATACATATATATACATATATACATATATATAACATATATATACATAATATATATATATATACATATAAATATATATATATATTTAGAGACTCTAAATATATATATATAAGATACTACAGGCTAAATGGAATTATAAAATATTACATATTTGCATCAGTTCGCCAATCATTTTTCAGGTCGGTATATATAGATTACTTCTGTTTTAGATGTTGTTGCTGATAAAAATAACTTTATTTAATACCACTAAAATATTTCAATTTAGATTTTTTTTTTTAGTAGAATAAAAAAAAATGATATGTTCAATTATTTTTGTATATTATACTCATCAACACCAAAACCAGGAGAACATAGGTTTTGTTCATTTTCTTGATTCACCAGCTTGACGGTCTGTCAGAAAACGAAGCATCATTTGACCTTGTTTACATATAACACCTTGTTTATAGTATAGACTTGTCTGTTATTTGCAGAAATTACTGCTTCACTGGAGTGCAGTAACCCACAAGCTTGAAATCACTTTCTGCTAAAAATATTAAGCGCTTTTTGTGTAAGATTCAATATTTGTGGATGTTATCATGAGAATGATAATTTGATTTTTGGAAAATACACATAAGAGTTTAAAGGAGTTACATAACTCTTTAAAATGCTACCAGAGAAATAATCAAGACAGCTGTTAGAAAAACAGGTTTTAAAAACAGATTATTACATATATACATATATATATATATATATACAGAGAGAGAGAGAGAGAGAGAGAGAGAAAGAAAGAGAGATTTTGCTGAGATTCAAAGCCTTGACACCTCCTAGCCATCTTTCAGAAAAATAAGGGATATTATAGCACATAACAAATAATAGAACTGGAGGAATAGCAACTCCTTTAGCAACCTCATGTATACACAAACATGTCTCTGGAATTCCAGCAGAAGTATATTAGGAAAGGCTACTGCCTTTGAAAGTACTTGCTAATTATTTAAAATAGTCCAACATCATGAAATACCAGGTACTTTTTATTTTATTTTATTTTATTTTATTTTATTTTATTTTATTTTATTTTATTTTATTTTATTTTATTTTATTTTATTTTATTTTATTTTATTTATTTTATTTTATTTTATTTTATATTTTTTTCCCCCAGTATTTTTATAATAGATATCCTTATGGCAACAGATATTCATCCTTATCTGGATGGTTCCTCCAGCAGTTTGAATTTCCCCTGACAGAAAATTCACTATAGAGTCTGTAGTATCTGAAGGAGACTTGAACAGTCAAAGAATAAGTGCCAAAAGTGGCACATAAGAATAAAATGGAGCAATCTTTCTTCTTCAGAAGTAATAGCTAAGGAAGTTATTTATGACTTTGCCATCCATAAGATCACTGTTACCTCCTTGTATTGTAGTTGTACTCATGCTACCTCAGTAAAATATCTCCCAGAACATAACATACTTTAAAATTTGAGTTAAAACATATTAGCTTTTGTTAAGGTTGGTTAGAACTGAAATACGTGTAGCAAGAGCCCCAAAGAACTTTTGTGTTATTTTGCCTGAGGTATAAGTGAGAAAATCTGGCAGAGTTCTTACATCTTTCAGCATGGGCAGGACTTCACTTTCAGCTACAAATTGCAGACTGGGAAATCCTATGAATTCTTACCACTGGAAAGGCTGTGCTAGGGCCTGTTAAGGTGAATAATATGATAAAATTGCCCACTAGTCTAATACATAAGATGCTGTTCTCAGGGAAAGAGATACATAGGCTGTGCAGCTGTTGAGCAGATGGCACACACATAAATGGCACAGAGATTTGCTTTGTGTTCTCCAGTGGAGTTTCCTTTAAGGAATAGGCAAGGGAAGAAAGTGTGTGGCACTAGACTCATTGCCTAGATTATTTGTAGAAGAAAAGGTCTGCTAACTTGAAGTTGCAGTACAGGCAAAGTAAATTAAAGTCTTGAAACTGAACCTGCCAGCCTTATTGTGCAATGAGAATAGTCCAGCACTCCAGTGTATTTATATGATCAGTGAAACTAAACCCATTTTATTAAAAGTGGTAAAAGACAATTAATTGTTCACAATGTCAACATGTTAGCTGACGCCTGTGTTCCATTTTGAAGTGAGACAGGTAGCTCTTTTGACAGAGAGAACAGTTTTTATCAGAGTTTAGATCTCACATGGATATTATATGGGGCAACCACTTGTACCACAAAGTAATGGAGGATCACTGCTTTGTTAATAAAAGCTGTAGAGGTGTAAGTGGTGTTTTGAACTGTCATATAAGGAGTAATTATGTGAAATTGTTAACTACTTGAATGACACTTCCAAGGATGGAAGATCACTTTGAAAAAGGGAGAAATTAGCTTAAAAAAACGTAATCTCAAAATGGTCTCAAAAAACATGGTCTTTGATTGTCCAAAAATATTTTTTTGCCACTCTTAGACATAAGATCAGCCCTTTGCTCTGTTTATTTCTAAGCTAGGCACCAAAAATGGAGACATAAAAATGGTTGGTTGCTCCTAAAAATTTTGATTAGTTTATTTCCCTCAGCTACAATCATTGAAATAATCCAAAGAATTTTCAATAGATTAAGTTATGTTATACATAAAGGATATGTTCTTACCTATTAAGAAAGCAATGAAAACTTGTAAATAACACAAATTAAATTCTATGCAGAGCAGTATATATATGGGAAATCTATAAATTCTTGAGCTGTTGCAGTTCAGCATTGAGTATATTATTCTAAATCCCCATCTGTTTCATTTTGAGTTGGTATACTGGACTATGAAGTATAGCATATCTGAGCTCTGATGCACAGTTTTTGTCAGAATTAACTTTAGTGACTGAAGAGGTCACTGTTTGCCCAGCTGGAAGTGATAACCTGCTCTGACACCATGCTGAAAGCTGACAGAAATCACACATCACAGTTCCCACATGCTGACCCTTTTCTGATTTTGCTCTGAAATGGCCTGGAGTCAGTCTCACAATGCAGCCTAGCAAAGACACCACCTCCTAGACAAAATCCAGTAATTGACTTTGAGTCCAGTGAACCTGTTAAGGCAAAGTCAAGCTCCTAACTTGTATCACTGGTGAAGGTGATCTCAGCTGAACAATTTTGTCTTGAAATGCTCTGTTAAAATGTACTTACTATCAGGGACAACAAAGTTACAACTTGATAATTTATCCTATTGTTATGTGATGACAGTTGCAGTTCTCATTTGAGACTTGGTAGCTTTTCCTCTGCTTTGTGGAAGTATGTGCCAAAATGGAACAAAGAAGGAATGTGTTCTTCGACTATCTTCTTCAACTGTTAATCTTCAACTATCTTCTTGATATTTAACAGTAATTCAGGTGCAGCCAAAAATCAGGGAGTTAGAATAACTGGATTCTTCAAAATACTGTTCTTAACCAACTCCACAAATGAAAGCCAATCCAAAATTTTGTATCTGCTCCTACTAGTCTGTGCAATGCCCTTCCTTATAAAGTCAAAATTCTCACTAGCTGAGAGAACTTATATTTCAAACGTTAAGTTGACCAAGGTGCAAGTCATTCATTAATTTTTTTTTGTCTTCATTCAATATATTTCATATTGATAAATTGATAGAATTGTTAAGTAAATGATGTAATGTGTAAATATGGAAGAGAAAAATCCAATAATTTTGCTTTTAACTGTATAGCTTTCTTCTTTTGTTTCTCCCTTCCCCTTTCTCTCATTGTCTATGAAGCAGGAAACAACTTAGCAGTAAAACAGTTACCAAAAAAAAAAAAAAAGTCACAAAAAAAAAACACAACTAAACAAGTAACCAACCAACCAACCACCACCAACAACAAAGGCAGCAATTTCAGTTTTGCACTTTCAGTTTTCTGGAGAAAGCTGGTCTTTGTCATTTGATGATACAGCGTGTTGATTGATAACTTACAATTTTATCCCCCAGAATAAAAATTTTGGAAATTATTTTATACTAGCATCTCAAACAGGGAACAAGGAGGAAAAGAAGGATATATACATGTATATCCATTCAGGCACCAGTATACAGTCACTGGAGCTTCATCCTGCAAGGTAATAAGTATTTCCTCTCATGTTCGAAAACATTTCCAGAGGCACAAAAAACTTGTGCCTTCACAAAGAATGCATCAAGGGCCTTGGGAACACCACTGGATTAAGATTCCAGTGTTCTCATTATAGCCTTCTCAAGTTGTTTACATGCAGTCAAATTTCACAATGGTAATTTCTCTGATTATAAGGAGTCACATAACACTGAGTATTAGATGAAACAAGAAGGATAGAGTAAATAGTAACTGGAAATAATAAAATTAAAATAGAATATTTTATGTTCACATTAATAACATTTTAATTAATAGAAGGACTTCTTCAATATCACCAATGACAACCGAATCATGTCAAAAAGATATTACTCAGGAATATGATCCATGTTGTTTACCATGTATTAATCAATACTTTGAAAGAGGGAGAAAATAGAATTGAATAATACACTTATATTGTACAAGTTATATTTACTCTATGTTAAACGAAATGCCTTAAACAAAGTCTTTATGCATTTTATTTTCTTGGAAAATTTTCCCAATTTAAATTTGTCAGTTTTAAGACAAGAAACAATACACTTGAAAGACATTTATATTTTTTTTTTCAGTATTTTCTGTTAATATGCATTCAGGAACATTTTAAAGTTGGATGAAGAGTTCACTGAGTGTCCAGAGGAAATTTTTGGTAACCCTATTTCAGACTTCTTGAATTATATTGGTCAAGACTTAAACTTCTATTTTTTGGACCCTTCATTTTTTGTTGACCTTACCATAACACCTCAGGGATGAAGATTTACAATTTCTCTTACCTAAAGACCCTCAGCACTCTTGAATCATAGAGTGAAATCGAACCCTTATTCCCACTAAAAGTTGATTGACATGTTGCACTGTATTCCCTTTGGGTGCTTCTGTGAAGAGTAAGAGCAACAACAGTCACCAGGCTTATGGTAGTAATATTTCCCCACATTTCACCCCTTAAATATCACTATTTATTTCCCTTGAAGCATAGGAACTCAGCAGAATTTAGGAACTGTAAACAAGTCACTGTCTTTTTATTATGGCTCTTTCCTATAAGTCACTAAAAATCCACCTGGATCAGCTTATCTACAAGGCTAATTTTCATGTCATGGTTTCTGTCTGTCTCCTATCTCTTTAACTGATATAAATTTCCAGGTCTGGCAATGTACATATCGGCTATTTCACATATACTGTTTATGCCTGGTTGTCAACACCCATTCAAGTATTGTCAGCATATGGAATAAGATAAGCACGCAGAGCTAGAAAGGTTGCACAAAATAGTTGTGGTAACATTATATATTACCTTGTTTATTTGTTTCCATTACTTATTGACAAAGAAAACCAGTCTCCACCTTTAAACTGTACATTCAGGAAGCAGACATGTTGTGATACAGAAGTGACCAGGGCCGTTAGGTCTTTCATTTCTCATATTCTGTATGGAGCATTCAGTCATTATAAAGTAAAATTGCCTCAACCCTGAGTTTCCACCAGTATGATCTTATGCTGAAAAAAATGTTAATTTGTGATGTATAATTAAAGTCAACAAATTATCTGAGATTAAAAGGGAAAATGCATTTCTGAATCCATATTCTGTTACAGAGAATACCTTATTTATGGTTCTTATTTCATAAATTAAAAGGGGTCAAGATGATGTACCTCTTATAACAAGTACTTGAGTAATTTAGCAATGGGTTAAAGAACAGCTTCTGAAAAAATGAGTTCCCAATAGGCTTCAACAAAACTGTGCATGAAATGACATGCAAAGGTTAACCGATTTTAAAGATCACAGTATTATACACTAGCACAATTCTGTATCCCAACTGAGTTTTACTTGGTAAGGAAGCTGCAAAATGCATTAAGAGCTTCCTTAAGCTCCTAAAACAGCAACATATTACGTTATTAGAAACTCAGTCTTGGAATAACATATTAATTTACTGAAGTGTTAATGTCTCTTGCATAGCATTTTATCATGCAGTTTCTGATATTTCTGTCTCACTTTTCCTTGTTTTATTTTTTATGTATTTTGAGAATTTAAATACTGAAATGAAATTATTCACACAAATCTGTTAGTATTCAGCTAATACTTCAAGCAGCACTATTTTATGGCAGCACTGTTGCCATAACTTTCCCTTTAGAGTTTTTTCCATGTAATATTTCATTAATCAAAAAAGAAAAAAGAAATAAGTAAATTTCTCTATCACAAAACTACCAAAAACCACACGTTTTGGATAGTCATCTTTTCATGTACTACTTCCTTTATTTCTTCCTTCTGAATCTGTATTATCAGACTCCTGCATCATAGGAATCTATCATGTGGTTTGCCAGTTGGTCATTTGGTATATATCTTAACAGTTTATACTTGTCCTGACTTTATTTTTCGTAACATTCTGTACTTTCCCATAACTCTCATTCATTGCTCTATAGAACTTTTGTATTGATATAATATTCCACTAATTTTGACAGTGCACAAAATCTCCAATACCCTTTGTACATCTCTGTTGAAATGGAATAGAAGTACTTCTTTCTTCATGTTACATGATCACAGAATCACAGAATCGTCTAGGTTGGAAGAGACCTCGAAGATCACCTAGTCCAACCTCTGACCTAACACTAACCAGTCCTCCACTAAACCATATCACTAAGCTCTACATCTAAACATCTTTTAAAGACCTCCAGGGATGGTGACTCCACCATTTCCCTGGGTAGCCTGTTCCAATGCCTCACACCCCTTTCGGTAAAGAAGTTTTTCCTAATATCCAACTTAAACCTCCCGTGGTGCAGCATTAGCCCATTCTCCATCGTCCTGTCACCAGGCACGTGGGAGAATAGACCAATACCCACCTCGCTACAGCATGATGTTGTATGGTTTATTTATATTACTCTTTCTTTGCACAATATAAACTCTTCTAAACAAGGTAGGTGTGTTGTGAGTCACCAGTGTATTCCAGAACACGCATCGATCTGTCATCTTGAATCTTATCAAAATCAACAAACACAGATAACTCTCTTTCTAAATTACTTAATCAGCAGAGATATTATCAGAGGAATTTTATATACAGCTGGGAAGGCATATGAGGCTCAGGCACTTATAGACTACTTTACTTGTAAATTATACTTTAGATCACCAGTGTGGAAAATTTCATTTCACACTTGATTAGCTACTTTGGGGAAAAGAACATTAAGATTCACGTTTCCTTCCCTACCTTCATCTTTGTGGTTTCATCCTACATGTTATCATAAGTGTAGTATGTTGCAATATTACTTCACAGTTATGTTAAAATGCTCCATTTCCTTATTCATCTGTCTGTCTATCTGGTCCACTTTTTTATTTCTATTTTTATTTTTTTTTTCCTTTGAGAACCAGGTTGTCGACAGTATATACTTCCTTATTCCTTTAATGCTTTAATATATCTCCATCTCATTTTTTGAACATTGGTTATAAAATTAGCTTACCATGAAGCTAAAATATGGGTGGCAGGCAGGGTAAGGACAAGTTTTACTTTGATGTGATGAACTTCTTGTGGAAAAGGTTTCAGAAAGGGGCACCCATATCATTATCATTAGATGAAATCTTTTAAGGAAGACAAGTCCTATGAGGAGTGGCTGAGGGAACTGGGGTGGTTTAGTCTGGAGAGGAAGAGGCTCAGGGGAGACCTTATTGCTCTCTAAAACTACCTGAAAGGAACTTGTGGGGATCTGGGGGTCAGCCTCTTCTCTCAGGTAACTAGTGATAGGACTAGAGGGAATGGTCTCAAGTTTCACCAGGGGAAGTTTAGGTTAGAAATTAGAAGACATTTCTTCTCAGAAAGAGCAGTCAGGCACGGGAATGGGTTTCCCAGGGAGGTGATGGCATCAGTATCCCTGGGGGTGTTCAAGAAAAAGTTAGACCTGGTGGTTAGGGACATGGTTTAGTGGGTGACATTGGTAGTAGGATGATGGTTGGACCAGGTGATCTGGACAGTCTTTTACAGCCTTAACAATTCTATGATTCTAAGACAAGTCTTTTGTGAGACAAAATCTAATGAGAATTATTCCATTCTCTGAGGTGTGGAATTGCCACTCCCTTGTGCAAAATAAATTAATCTGACAAGACTTCATTGTAGAATACTGTGTTCTCCAGCTGCAAAACTGCATACAACAGATGTGAAACATTTCCATGTCTACTGGGGAAATTTTGACAGCTGTCACAAACTCTCTACTCATTATCAGGTGACACTGCCAATAACACCACTTCTTTACATGCCAGGGGAATGTAACAAGCTTTAAGGAAAAAAAAAAAAAAAAAAAAAAAGATAAAATTTGAAGATGTATCACGGCACCATTGGAATATTGGCTTCATAGAGTTCATATCCAAAACATACTTGTAGAATTAAATGCAATCCATACAAATACAAGCACATTCATCAAAACAGTCAGGACTCGTGTAGGTAAGTTGTAAATGATGCTACACAGTCCTGGTAACCAATCTGTTTGTTGCCGTTTTGGGTTAAGACAGTTAACTTAGCTGCCCAGTTGGCATTCAAGTCCAGAGAAGGGCGACAAAGCTGGTGAGGGGTCTGGAGAACAAGTCCTACGAGGAGCGGCTGAGGGAGCTGGGTTTGTTCAGCCTGGAGAAGAGGAGGCTCAGGGGCGACCTTATTGCTCTCTACAGGTACCTTAAAGGAGGCTGCAGCAAGGTGGGGGTTGGTCTATTCTCCCACGTGCCTGGTGACAGGACGAGGGGGAATCACACACAGAATCACACAGAATTTCTAGGTTGGAAGAGACCTCAAGATCATCGAGTCCAACCTCTGACCTAACGCTAACAGTCCCCACTAAACCATATCCCTAAGCTCTACATCTAAACGTCTTTTAAAGACCTCCAGGGATGGTGACTCCACCACTTCCCTGGGCAGCCTGTTCCAATGTCTAACAACCCTTTCAGTAAAGAAGTTCTTCCTAACATCTAACCTAAAACTCCCCTGGCTCAACTTAAGCCCATTCCCCCTCGTCCTGTCACCAGGCACGTGGGAGAACAGGCCAACCCCCACCTCGCTACAGCCTCCTTTAAGGTATCTATAGCCTCCTTTAAGGTATCTGTATGGGTTAAAGTTGCTCCAGGGGAGTTTTAGGTTGGATGTTAGGAAGAAATTCTTTACTGAAAGGGTTGTTAGACATTGGAACAGGCTGCCCAGGGAAGTGGTGGAGTCACCATCCCTGGAGGTCTTTAAAAGATGTTTAGATGTAGAGCTTAGTGATATGGTTTAGTGGAGGACTGGTTAGTGTTAGGTCAGAGGTTGGACTAGGTGATCTTCGAGGTCTCTTCCAACTTAGACGATTCTGTGATTCCATGAAATGCCATGAAGAATATCAATCTTGTTATCAATCAATGAAAAAATATGATGAGAAAAATGGACATTCTAGAGATCTGAATTCCAAAAGTCTATTTAAATTAAATTATGCCTATAGGAAACTCTTGCTTTGAATTCTAAAACGTCACAATGGACATGAAATGGAAATTAAATATTTTCATAGAAATGGAAAACATCCTCATTTATGATTCACTTTGCCATATATTGACATTATGAACCATTCTCATGCTCCTTGCAAACTATGATAGATTTCAAAACAGAAATATGCAAAATGATCATATAACCAAATATAGATTAAAATATAGCATTTTGATGAAGTCTGAACACACACAAACACACATGTAACATCTATAAATAAAGAAAGTATAGGTTACTGAAACTATGTAAACAATTTGGAATACTGAATTAATAAGGAGGTCATACGACATTTTTCTTTTCTGTTTGAGGACAAAAGAAACATTTAGAACTTCACAATACATTCAAGTGTTATGTTATACCATTAACTTTCTCTTGGAAAAAATAGACTGAACTGATAGCATTTAAGAGTGCATACAGAGCTAATGTATTAAATAATTCTTAATTTGAAAAATCAAGAAATTTGAGAAATGATTTTATATTCAGTTTTGAAATATATTTTTGATAAGTATAGTATATTCGGTAAATAAAGGAAATGTGATTATTAAAGAATAAATGATTATTACAGGAAATCCAGTACTAATATTTTTAGAAGATTTTTAATATTATGATCTAGGAAGGGCTTACTTCTTGCCAAAGAAGTTCTGGCCTCCCTAAGGGTCCTTCCAACACAAGGTATTCTATGATTCTATGATTCTGTGATAAAAAAAAAAATAAAAATAATAAAAAAAATCTATTTAGGATCTATGATTCTATGACTCTAAGTAGAATCATCTGAAATTTTATTGTATCACAGAATCATAGAATACCTTGGGTTGGAAGAGACCTTAAAGATCGTCTAGTTCCATCTCCCCTGTCACAGATAGGGATGCTGCCCAATAGATCAAGTTGGCCAAGGCTCCATCCAAACTGTCCTTGAACACCACCAGGGATGGGGCATCCACAGCTTCTCTGGGAAACATGTTCCAGTGCCTCACTATCCTTACAGTGAAGAATTTCCTCCTAATGTCTAATATAAATATAACCTCTTTTAGTTTAAGACCATTCCCTGTCCTGTCACTATCTACCCAAGAGTCCCTCTCCATCTTTTTTATAACACCCCTTTAAATATTGAAAGACCATGATGAGGTCTCCCCGGAGCCTTTTCTTCTCCAGGCTGAACATCCCCAGCTCTCTCAGCCTTTTTTCATAGGAGAGGTACTCTAGCCCTTTGAGTTCTAGCACTTTCTTTGTGGCACCTGCTCTAGCAAGTCCACATCTTTCTTGTGCTGGGAGCCCCACATCTGGGACCCAGTACTCCAGGTAATCATAATAACTGTAATCATAATACTGTATCTGGAGGAAGAAAAGGAATCTAAAAGGTTAAATAAAAAATGGTTCATTTGCTTTCCTGTCATGCAAGAGTCAAAGTAGAGTGGATTGGTAAATTAGGTGAAATGCATTAAACCTGAAAGGTTAACAGTGGCTTCAGAATGTTAAAAGATGTCATGCTTGCAAAAATTTCTTTAAAATATACTATATGTTTTTTTCATTCAACTACTTACCAGGAATAAGATAATGGCCATGAAAAACAAAACAAAATAAAACAAAACAAACAAACCAGAAAACAGTTAAAGGAAATTGCCAATTTGGGGCATTACTGTCGGAGAATATATGCAACTACAATTCCACTTATCCTCAGCCCAGTTTTTCCCTTATAAGCTAAAATAAAATAATGTGGTAGATATATTGAATATGAATTTTGAATTCCTTATAAGCTTCCATGTCTATACTTCCTTATTTATAAATGAGCATATGCTCAAGTAATCACAAAATGGCAGAATAATAGAATGGTATAGGTTGGAAGGGATCTCTGGAAGACATCTGTTATAATCCCCTACTCAAACAAGGACACCTAGAGCCAGTTTTCCAGGACGATGCCCAGACTTTTGTCAGGCTTTTGAATATCTACAAGGAGAGAGATTTCATATCCTCTCTGGACAACCTGTTCCAGTGCTCAGTCACCCACACAGTAAAGAAGTGCATCCTGATGTTCTGATGAAACCTCATGGAGATTCTGGCACCACCTACTTTGCACTGTTGCTTCAGGTATTTATATGCACTGATAAATTCCCCCTGAGCCTTTTCTCTTAAAGGCCAAATATATCCAGCTCTCTCAGCCTTTCATCACAGGAGAGATGCTTCAATTTCTTAATCATTTTTGTGTTTGTTTGTTTGTTTGTTTGTTTGTTTGTTTTTAAATGTAGCCCAGATATTTGAATCTGTAAATTCTCTTAGCTGTGGTCTTACATATTTAAATGCAGGAAAAAGTTTTTATAAGCATTTTACATTGGTAAGTTTTTATTAGTAAAACATAAAAATGGTCAGGGCTTTTATTACTGAACAAGGAATCAATGTGAACATTTCGTAGGATGCATTCTGAAGGGCTGTACTGGGAGTGGTCAGTCATACTGAAGACTCGAGAAAAAGCAGATGTGATGCTGGCTACAGCAGGCTCCTTTGTGCCATAAACTAAAAAGCCTGGCACACTACTACTTACTTGTTTGATGAGCTAATCAAGACAGACCTCAGTCATTTATCCAACAAAGAAAATCTATTAGGACAGGCTACATTTTCTTTCATGACAGAAGTTTAGATACAAGTCTAGAACTAGAATTTTTCTCTTTTAATATGCTTGGACACTTTTATCAAATTGCATAATGATAGATCTAATTGAAGCCTTTATCATCATCATAAGTTATCTTACTTCATCATAAGTTACCTTACTCTGCAACTAATGTACTGAATGTCAGTGGCAGTGATTATTGAAAGAGAATATTCCTGAAGGTAAAGGTATCAGAATTTGCCTCTAATACCCTGTCACCTTAAATGAAAAAATAAATAAATAAAAAATAAAATCTGGCCTTTAGTTTTCGACACCATAAAATGTGAAGAATCATCAATACATAGTATGTTTCTAACTTTTTTTTCTAGGAGTGAAATACAAGAATAGCATGAAGGTTGTTGTCAGGATGAAATTTTAAATCCTCTCAAAGGATTTTTTAGTGCATAATTTATAAATGGTTTCCTTCTTTATTTATTTGCAAACGTATTAAATTGTTTGGAAATGAAAATTCAATTATTTTATGACTTTTAGAAGGAACTTAATTGATTTTACTTTCTCTAGACTTGTACTGGCCCATTGATAGCCAGTGGTTTATTGAATCTTTAATAAGTAACTTTGTATCTTATCTCTATAAACTTGAATCAATACAATGCTGCCAAGATTCCTGACCTTTATGTTTCACATCATTTTTATTAAACTTATATACCTCAGTTGCTCTTCATTCAGAATTTGAAAATCAGCCTATAAAATGAACAGTTGCAACTTCGCACTGGAGTAAAAATGATGGTGAACAGTCACAGAAAGCAGAATTGTCAGCCTGCCATCTTGTCTCCTTAGGAGATATCTAAATTGGTCACAGGGAGTCATTAATAAACAATAATTGTAAAACTATTTGTACATATTTGTACAATATTTAAACAATATAAGAATAGATACCAAATATACAGTCTTTTTCTTTTTTTTTTTTTTTTTTTTTTTTTTACTATTATTTACTTTTAGAAATCTTTGTTACTGTATGAAAATGAAATATTATTCTGGGCCTTCCGCTAAAATAAGAACTTACTGTCACAGAAAGGTTAATAAGTGTTGTTGTTTTTGTTGTTGTTGTTGTTGTTGTTGTCTTTTCTTTTAGGGAGATAAACATCGTCCTGTTTATCAGTCCTGTTTTTATTGCTTAACATTAAATCAATTCTTGTGTGAACTATTTTGGTAAAGTCACAATGATTTGGGGTAATTCTTACTAATGATTAAGTCAGTGTATTTATTACAGCATAATCATGTGTGGAATTCATCACTGCTTAGCATTGTATAGAACAAAATTCCATATAAATGATTTTACAAAATTGATGTCCTTCTGCATCAAAGAAAGTGTCACTTATAGAAAAGAAACAGCAGCCAAAAAACTCACAGTTTGATTCAAAAAGAGTTTAGGTTTTCCCCTTTATCTCAAAGGTGGTGTAGGGTGTTTAAATCCATACCATTTTTTCCTTGGTAATGTAAAGTTCTAGAATACCAAAGGACAGGTCATTGCAGGATTCATCATTTTAAATTTCAAAAAAACTACCAAGCTCCAGTTCATATTGAAATACTTGTATGACAAAACTTTATTGTGCGAAATTCAGGCAAAGGTCCCAAAATGGCTGTTGCTAAAAATTAAGTCTTTCATTTCTTTTCAATTTCATTTCAATTGCTCACTATAAGAAAATCTCATGAAAGTAGAAGTGTTAGTTTGTGTGATGATTTTCACAAGTTATTTGCCTCAAAATATCACTATAAAAATTACATATAAAAGTTTTCCTTAGTCTGCTAAATGAATGTTAAGAGAATACTCTACAAAGTAGCTGTAATGGGACTGTATAAGTGTAAAAATGTGAGAGAAATGGACAGTTCACCTCCAGGGTTGCAGATGGACCATAAAGAGTGCTAAATATGTTTTGTTTTATTCTTTAATTAAGAATTATTTTATCGTGGGGGCCATCTATCCCATTTTCTATATAGAAGTTTATTAGAACTCTGAACTTACTAAAATGAAGGAAAAAGACAGATTTTACAGACGTCTAAGACTATGAAGGAAAACAAAACAAAACAAAACAAACACACACACACACCAAACTTGTTTTTAAAGCTCCTTTTAAGTCCTTTTATGTGTGTTCTATCTTGTATGCAGCATTTAAACAATGTGATGCAGACACAGATGTCATTCAAAAAAAGTCTTAATTTGCCAGTTCTCTAAGCAATCTGTGTTTTTCAAGATGCAATGAAAGGATCTTTCTCCTTTCTGAAGCCTCTTCTGATAATGATTTTGTAATTTTTATCTGCTGGCAAAGAGCTGCAGGTAGCAAAGAGGAGGAAGCTGGACTGAGCAACCATTAGCCATCTAACTGTGCAGTGAGAGGGGCCACTAATAGGGGTAGACCATTTGTCTAAAAATGTTGGACTGAATCTTTTTTTATCTATATGCAGTTCCCATATAGATCAATGCTGAAACTCTTGGATTTCAGGTTCAGGTTCTGAATGATTTTTAGACATAATTTTATATGAAGGTTACTAAACATAAGAATAGCACATCTACAACTTCAATTCTGCAGGCCACATTTGAGATACATAAATGCTATTTTTATTTTATTTTTTCTTAGGTAGAGGTATGAAAAGTTACTACTGAACGTATTTCAAGGCTGATTGAATTTTAATACGCTCAAAAGTAGTATTTCTTCAGAGCTTCAATCTTTATATCCTAAATTTTTATTTTACACATATTAGGGGCTTTATAGGCTAGAATATTTCATTTTTCAGTAGGGGCCTGAAGGCAGTTGGCATCTGTGCAATCATTTTAATGAGCTTTGGGTCAACTTCACTATGTTTTGGGAAACCAGAATATTCCTGGGTGATACACAACACTGATTCAGATTTTCAGTAAAACTAACCATTCAAAGAAGTTATGGCCAAAAAATAATAGCATCATAATTTCATTTTACATCCTGTATAACAGAGGTTATACTATCACACACAAACTTTATCAAGCCATGTGGGAAATACTTAACCGAACTGGTGAAAAAGATTACCAAATGTTTTGTGATGGTGTGATGGTGTACTCTTCCTCACCTACCCTAACCTGACCCTTCACTTGTAACCTTGCTTGGGCAATAGTCATCAGTGGTGACTGTGCATCTGGTTGAACCAGGCTCAAGGTGGACTTTTATGACATAAATCCTAATGCTAATGGCGCATGCACCAACCAAATATGGCTGGTATGGAAATATGACTCATAATCAATCATCCTACCCCATAAATAGGGGACAAGCCAGAGTCCATTGAGCTTTTCCATTGAACTGTAGTGGTCCTCTACTGCATGTTCCAGGATCTTCCCCTTGAGCAGGGATGCCTCTCAAGGTGACTCCTTGAGTTCAAGAGATCATTTACCTGTGACAGATACTCTGTAAGTAATAACCAATAGTTATTTTGCTGAAATTTTGCGTTTAATTTTCTAAGCATGCTGAAACTTTGTAACCTTAGCTAAGTGATATAAAGGATTGATTTTGCATAATCCTTTAGGTATAAATTGTTAAATCTGGAATTGGGATAGGGTCTGATTGTATCTTGTATTTTGGACAGCGAAATAGACTTTTTTTGACTAAATATGCAGGTCTCCCCAACACTTTTAGTCTCACTCTGTCCTCTCTGCAGTAAATAACCAAATGACCTTGCCATCACAAACCTTGATAATGTTGCATTTACCATTAGAATTTTGTTAAATCACTCTCCGATTCACAATTAAGTCCTGATAAATCACTGTTTATATCAATAAATATATTGCTGCTTCTGTCTTATGCACTGACTTATGCACTTATGCTTCTGACTTATGCACTGATTGAAGTGCATAATTCTTTTTGTGACAAATGAACAGACAGTGAGATAGAGAAATGAAATTGTTATGAGGTGGTAGTTGAGCTCCTCAGGTGGTCTTCCCCAAAGACAGACTTTAGGATCCATTCCAGCCAGTATTTTTGTAAGCTACTGTGACAATACTTAGACCTTCCAAGTTCTCCTCTTCCTCATCTCAGTATGGGACTAGAAATCCTCATGAACATCCCAGAAAAAGTTGTGACAATAGTCCAGTTTTGTCACCGAATTGCATAGCCCATAAAATTCATATTTAATGTGATAGAATAACATTTATTTTTTTTATATAGAGATTAAAATTATAAATATATGAAGGGTTCTTGTTATATCAAAGAACATTTTAAACCTGAATAATGAGACTCTAGAGTTCCCTTAAAACAAACAAACAAACAAACAAACAACAATAAAAACACAAATCAAACAAACCCAAAGGACTTTACAAGTCCAGAAAAGTACTTGCCTCTGTTTAACATAAGTAAATGAGATTTGCTTATATCCCAGAATTTTTGTGTCTGTGTTTTTTTCTTCTTTTTTTTTTCTTAATGAATAGAAGAAAAATAACATCCCAAGGGATATTGATTTATTTATTTCTCCTTCGAGTATTAGAGAACTTTTGATATTGGAGAGTTAAGATTTACAAGACAACAAGAGTTTATAAAAGACATTTATTAAAATAATGCAACTTTAAATGATTTTAACAAAATATTTCTAAGATAATCGTGACTCTACTGATGTTTCAAATATAAAAATTAGACAATTATAACTTAAATACTTTTTAATTTGTTGCACAGTGTACACTTCATTGAACATTATGAGTACATAAAACATTATACATACAAGAATTCATTTAAGAAATATATCTTTAAAACCTAACAACTGGTTAGTTTTTTGTTGTTTGTTTTATTTTATTTATAAAGCAATAAAGAGTATCAATTCTATAATTAATTCTTATTTTCTGCTTAAGTCAGCCTGTGACTTCCAACCATAATCTTCACATCACTGGTCAAAACTGAACCTAGTAAAATTAATAAAAAATGGCAAACTAAATTCTGCTTAATCTTAATTTGATGGTGAGTGTTTTTAAGGTGTGAGTGCAAGCTGAAAGCTAGACTGGTGAGAATCAGAAGAGAAAAACTTTTATCACTTAGAAATATACTGTCGACCGAGGCGTCTTGTCAACCCATTTTCTGATTTGTTAAATCTTATTATCTTCTGAAGTGGGTTGACAGTTTGGTTCATACTAACTTACATTTTTCTACACCATAAAGATGCATTTTACTCTTTTCACTTTTTTTTTTTCTTCTTCTTCTTTTTTTTTTTTTTCAACTATAATATTAGTCGCATGCAGAAAACTAACTGTTTTCTTCTACATTTAGAACATGTTAATATTTTTCTCAAAATATTTATAAAATGAAAACTCAGCTATGATTGAGTCTAAACATGGATTCAGGGTCGGAGACCCCACAGAAGGGGTAAAAAAGAAGGGACCCACAAGAGACGGTGCCTCAGAAATGGTTACAGGCAAAACAGCACAGGAATTGATGTAGTGACAGGTAGTGGGGGAAGCAGGACTCCATAAGTGAGTTTTCAGTTGTGAAGCAGGAAGCTTATAACAGAAAATTGAAACAGAAGAGCATGAAAGGAATTTTGTTTTCTAACATTAGCATTTCTTAATGTTTGAAAATTGAAAGATTTTAAAGTGTAATAATTAAAGATAAATTATGAGTTTTTCTTTATATATATATATATATACTTAATTTTCAACTCTGTAATATTGAAGTGCTTGAGAAGGGGGAAAAACAAAGCAATAAAAACAAACAAACAAACAAGAAACTTCTCCAGACATTCCTATCTTAATTTTCCCTAGAGCAACTTGGAACTTGCTGTGTATCTTTGTAAAAATCCATTTAGACGTTAAATGTTAATCTGTTCTCATGTCACTAAACTAAACTAAATTGAAAATATCAAGTCTGTTTCCATATAGATTTTTGTAATGCATTCACCTTAGATTACAAATTTGCTGAGCTTGTCTTTTTCTTTGGTACATCCACAGAGCAAAAAAACAACCAACCAATGAAACAAATAAATAAATACTTCAATTACCTCTCTGTATTATGACTTTTTGGTTTTACAAATCATTCCTGTAAATGCTTTTACAAAAATAGCAAGTTTAAAAACAAACAAACAAAAGGCTTTGCCATTATAAAGAAAGTTCTAAGGGTTTTCCAGCTAAAGTATCACAGAATCATCTAGATTAGAAGAGACCTCCAAGATCACCTAGTCCAACCTCTGACCTAACACTAACAACTCCTTCACTATACTGTATCACTAAGCTCTACATCTTTTAAAAACCTCCAGGGATGGTGACTCCACCACTTCCCTGGGCAGCCCATTCCAATGCCTCACAACCCTTTTGGTAAAGAAGTTTCTCCTAACATCCAAACTAAACCTTCCCTGGTGCAACTTTAGCCCATTCTCCATCGTCCTGTAACCTGGCATGTGGGAGAATAGACCAACCCCCACCTTGCTACAGCCTCCTTTAATGTAGCAGTAGAGTGCGATAAGGTTGCCCCGGAGCCTCCTCTTCTCTAGGCTGAACAAACCCAGCTCCCTCAGCTGCTCCTCATAAGACTTGTTCTCCAGACCCCTCACTAGCTTTGTTGCCCTTCTCTGGACCCGCTCAAGCACCTCCATGTCCTTCTTGTAATGAGGGGCCCAAAACTGAACACAGTACTTGAGGTGCAACCTTACCAGGGCCGAGTATGGGGGGACAATTGCTTCTCTAACACTGCTGGCCACACTTTCTGATGCAAGCCAGGATGCTGTTGGACTTCTTGGCCACCTGAGCACACTGATGGCTCATATTCAGGTGACTATCAACCAATATTCCCAGGTCATTCTCTGCCAGGCAGCTTTCCAACCACGCATCTCCCAGCCTGTAGCTCTGCTCAGGGCTGTTGTGCTGCAGGTGCAGGACCCGGCACTTGGCCTTGTTGAACTTGTTGAACAGCTGGCCTCAGCCCAGCAGTCCAGCATATCCAGATCATGAATATGAAATATTAGTTGGCCAAGATGAATAAAGGCAGCCTAGAAAATTGTAAGATTTTCTGTTTTCTTCAAGGCATCCAATACTGCATTAAATACTGACATCCTTCCTACTGGTCTAGTTGTCTTTTATCTTAAATTCTCTCTAAATTAGATCAGCTTAGACTTACACATGAGTTCAGGTAGGAAATGTAAGTGAATATAAGCTACTTTAGTTTGTACCACCTTATATCCCGCAACATTTGTTGCTATGTTTTCTCTAAGAAATAGTATTTTGAGAAGCGGATCCAATATGTTCTAGATCAGAGTGCTATAACATTCTGAAGCAGACTGTCACCTACTAAACAAGTAACACATCTTCCTGCACCATTTACATTCTTGCTCCCATCACAGCTCTGACCTATAGACATTCTGATGAAAATTCTATTTAACAGCTGCTTATAAGAATCAGTTGCATCCAGTTAGCACAGACTTACATGATAAACTGATCAGATAGAGTTCAAACACCTGATTTAGTAATTCTCACGTTTGAACAACTGTTGGACAACATAACTGTTTATTTCACCTAACAGAACAGTCAATGTGAGAGACAGAGCACTATGTGTGGAGTTGCTTGAGTACTTTTTTTCTGTCTTACAATACAGAATCACTTTCGTGATATTACAAAGGAAAAAAAAAAAGATATTCACAAACAGTTTTTTTGTTTTGATTTGTTTTATTTTATTTTATTTTACCTTAATTCCTTTTTTTTTTTTTTTTTTTTTTTGTTATTAACAATGCTAATTAGTCATTCATATGTAAGGGATTGTAACATGTTCGTGAAAGTCGATTTGGTGAACTTGGTGCTTGTTTTGGTATCATGTCACTTTACATCAGGTGCTCATCTTATTGCAGGATGCTGAGGCAACTATGTCCTACAGTCTTCTGGAAATCCCCAAAACCTTCTTTGTCTGACTCCTTTGTACCTCCAGATTGGTCTTTTCTCTATAAAAATTTATACCCAATCATAACTTGCTCTATTGATTAGTTGATTTGTTCTCTTTTAGGTTGATTAGTTCTCTTTTTTCCTCCCACCTTTGTTATTTTAATTTTTGTGTACTTATTTTAAAATCTCTCTGAACATGGAGATTGTTACAGTTCTTCACAGTTAATTTTCACAGATCAGAGATTCCAAGCTGACATTTTAATATCTTTAATTTCACTAGATAATAGGAAGAGTGGCACCCTGTCAGCCATGTCCAAATTAGAGTGCCTTTGTTGTGGCTAAGTCAAGGAGCCACAGACGTGAGTCAGAAGAGAGTCCTGGAGCCAGCCTCTATCTTGAAACTCAAATATTAGTAATACTAGGTCAAATCTACATTTTCTCTAGCCAATGTCTGAAACTTTCAAGGATGGAGATAGAAGGGAGGTATTAAGCTAGTTATTTTTATTTAAGCAAGTCCTTACTAAAACAGAAAGATCCATTAGAGAAAAGACATCAGGTTCAGAGTTCCTCTGTGATGACAGTTTCGTAATATTCATAAATAATATTCATAAATATTTCATATAAACTATATAACTCCTATATTGCCAGTATATTCTGAATTTGAAGGTGGTAACAGGGGAAGAGATATATGTATATTTCTTTGTCAAACATGAATGGTTAGATAACACAATTTAATTTACCCTGATGAAAAAACATTTAATGTATGAATTTAGAAAGAATGGATAAGTATACCTAGCTTGTAATAATAATGGTTATTCAAGCTAATACAGATGTCCCACACTGATGAATGTGTAATTATCCCAGGGACTTGGCTGGTGCCTATATCTTTGTATCTACCTGGCCTGTCTGTTTGTTGAATTCTATTTCTTTTTAAAGAAACAGATGGGATGCCAGTAGGAGTTAGAGGTCAAAATTCTAAACCTAACACTTAAATCTTCATTTAGATTAGGTACTGACTGTTTTAGGACTACTAAATGATTAAGGCCCATTGTATGAAAAAAGTAATCCCCTCTAATGTTGATACACATTTCTAGATTATTAAATTTACAAAATTTCAGAGGAAAAAATTTACCAGATGAAATGGCAGATCTAATCTCTTATCTCTGAACTCCATTCATTAGGGTCTGCAGTAGAGCAAACATAACATTTATTATTTTGTGAAGCTCTAAAGACAATTTGTATTCAGTATCCCATAAGAAAATGTTTTTTCTTTACTTTTTTTCTTCTTTCTATTTTTTTTTAATAAATTTGGAAACTTTCTACATGCACAGCACATGACATTTCACATGACTTTCACATGACAGCACTGGCATAGGCACAATAGCTTGCCTGCTTTATTTGTATAACCATTTAATCTGTTTTTTGAAATGACACAGAATACAGCTACCAGGAGAAAAAGACACAGAAAAAGAAATCCAAGTAAACTGTAACAACAAATTCTAATATAACTGAAGAAAGACAATCTATCTGGATAAGAGGCTTTATTTTGACATTTCCAGTGAGGAAGCTAGTATCACCATAGACATAGAAGATGCAAGAATTACCCTGATTAAAAGGATAAAGGTTAAAAGGATCCTTATCCTTAAAAGGATAAGGTTACAACAGATTTGATAAAACAGCATATTTCATGAAAAAGACATTACTAAACAAAACAATAATAATAATGGCAGAGTAATTTTCACTTGTGTGTATCAATCCTAAAATATTTTTTAAAAGTTTTATTACTTTTGAGACACTTATAATCCACCTAATTGCATATAATGACTATACATTTTTGCAATAAATTTGAAATAATTTTAAAAGAATTTCAGGGCAAGAGCAACATCCAAAATAAAGCTGAGCACAAGTAGTCATTACTTTAAAAGTAGAAAATGCCTGACCTATATTTTATTTTGTTTGAACTGAAAGCACTAATTTCTGATGGAATGACTGCACATGGAAGTCATTGACAGGATGTGCAAATTGTACCTAATGGATTTGATTTGTGGTTCACTAGCTTATCAGCATTGATTAGAAAGTATAACCTGTATAACAAAAAATATATTACACTCACATCATCGACTATCTTGTCAGAAATATGCATTGAAAAGAAATGTCTCATTTAATATGGTTAGTACAGGGTGTGATTTTATTCCCACACAGTTATGAAGTTGATTTTTTGGCCCAGATTCAGCCAGCTGCATAACCCCACACTTAATTTAATTAGTATCTTAAACACAAAGAGAACATTTTGGTAAAGCTAGTGTATACTTCCAGAAGCCCCACCCACAGACACCCAGCAGCATTGTTAATCTGCAAAAAGAAGTCTCTAGGCACCTGTCTGGCACTGCATGAAGATTGAGGATAATAACCTTTATCTGAGGCTTCTTGTATTTGCAACTCTATTATGCTATATATGCCTTCAGAAGCAATACAAAAATTTCATACACATACAAGCAACATGTAGCTTTTGTCAGCCATGAAACTCCCTCTTTCCTCAGCTTGAACAGAAAATTTAGTTATTACTTTTTTCAATTATAAATTACGTGTAAAGAAAAAAATGTTTTGTCTCTGCTATTCTGTTTTACTTATTTTTTTTCTGTAAATTCCCAAACCCTAAACATTTAGTCAGGGTAGACTTCACACATTTGGATCACCTCTTGGCTTCTTAAATTAAGTTGGTCAGGGAAAATAACTTATCTTTTAGTAAAGGATAAAATGGGATGCATTTATATGTCAGTTAGTGCAGTGACAATACGTCCAGTAGTCCTTTTCAGAAGTCCTTTGATCAGATCCAGAGATAGATGACAATTACACTAATAGAGACAGAATCATGTACAAAAACAGAAGGAATAATTTGAGACAGTAGCAGGGAAGAGCCAGACTGATGTTGGTGAGGACAGGGGAGGAAGGAGTTGGAAAAGGAAAAAGGAAGGTAAAGAAAACGAGACATTCTGGGGAAAATATTTTTTTTTTCTTCCCTACGACATATTTTTTTTTGGTTGGTTTTGTTTTATTATTTGTTTGCTTTGTAAATCCTCCTTTCTTTTTAAAATAAATTCAGGAACATCTTTGTGTCTCATTCATTGTCCTTTTTTCTTGTCATATTATTCAAGATATTTAATAAAGTTAGTAGACAAATTTCAAATCCAATTTGCTTTATTTTCCAGGATTATATTGAATATGACCAGATCTATTATTAAAACAAAACAAAACAAAACAAAACAAAACAAAACAAAACAAAAAAAACATTTTTTATTTTATATAATTATTTGGAATCATACCTTTCAAATTACATGGGTGTTTTTTTTTAATTATTTATTTAAAATTACTTAGTAATTGTATCCACACCTCAAGATGACAGTCTTGTCAGTTTGTTTTTAAAATTATGGAAACATGTAGAATATGATTATCAGTATTAATAATGAAATAATGAAATAATGAAATAATGAAAAGAATATCAGTATAATATTTCAGCACAAGCCAAGCTTCATATCTACATAAGTCAAAGGCTGTATGATAAGCGGTATCTGAAGTCATTGTCTTCTAAAAGCAGCTTAGAGGAAGAGAAAATGAATGGGAGACAGTGAATGGAAGGGAAAAATAGAAGAATATTTTTTTCTTTTTAACTTCTTTCTTCACTGGGGAGGAATAGACTAGAAAAACAAGTCAATTCTAGCGGAGAAAGAACTTTTATATTTATTTCTGCAGGGATGAGTTGAGTTAATTTCAACTTCAATGAGCTCTGCTCATTTTTATAGTGAATCCTGTTCTCCAGGAATACAACTGGAAAAACAAAAAAGAAAAAAAAAAAAAAAAAAAAAAGAGTGGATGGTTCCATTCAATCTTTCCTAGAAATGTATAAAATGAGTAAAGAAAAATTAAAATTAAATAAATATTCCCTAGCCTACCTTGATCTGCTCATAGTTACTGTTATTGTCAGAGAAGCTGGCTGAGTAAACCAGAGTAAAAGGAAAAATATATATTTATATATATTATAACATATAAATATATATATATAAATATATATAAATGACCTATATATATATTTATATAATGACCTGTATATAAAGACCTATCTTTAAAGTGTTTAAACTAAGTTAGTTTAATTTAAATAAGTAGTCTACAGAGCCATTACAGGAAAAGTTCAGACAGACTATTTTAGGTGTTTGGTGATCTTTGGCAAGTGGAAACAAAAACCAACAGATCAAAGTAATTTCTTTTACTGTAATATAACAGGTCCAGAAGAGGATCCCAGTCACTGTCCAAAAGCAAATGAGTTGAGAAAGCTCTGAGGTGGGGAACTTTCAAATGGGTGTCTTCACACCCTGACAGCCATGCTGGTAAGATTAGTAGTGCATATGTTCTGATTTATGGACAGTAGAATCATAGAATCATTTACATTGTAAAAGACTTATTTCATCAAGTACAACCTAACACTCATGTCTCCCACTAAACCATGTTGCTAAGCACCACCTCTACACATCTTTTAAATACCTCCAGAGATGGAGATATTTCAACCATTTCTGTGGGCAAGCTGTTCCAATGCTTTATAACACTTCCAGTGAAGAAATTCTTCCTAATATCCAACCTAAACCTCCCCTGGTGTAACCTGAAGACTTTCTTCTTGTCCTGTAACTTGTTGCTTGGGAGAAGAGACCAACTCCCACTTCACTACAACCTCCTGTGAGCTAGTTATAGTGATAAGGTGAGCACCCTTTTTTCTAGGCTGAATAACCCCAGTTCCCTCAGCTGCTTGAAGAACAGTTCTTATGCTCAAGAAAATATGACTTGTTTGTGAGTCAGTAACAAACAAAGAAACTACAGTAAAACAAACAAATAAATAGGTCTAATTCTTGAAGGATTTACAGTTATGGCACCCAGAGACATTTATTTCACTGCATTTTGGAAAAAAAAAAAAAAAAGAAAAGAAAAGAAAAAAGATTATGGAAATATGAGTTCTTGTTAAACTAGGTGTTATACTACAAGCAGGAGAAAAAAATGAATGTGAAACTGTGAGACTGTACTTTCTCATGACAGTGATAGTAACACAGAAAAATAATAAAATATTTATTTTCTTTTAGATTTCTATACTCCTACATTCAAATATTTTTCAATTAATATGATATAAACTAGATGCATAGATACATTTCTTCTTGATTTAATTACAGATTCTGAATGTTTCTATATGAACCCTAGTGCTATAAATAGCTGTACATTCACTCATTTTTTGAACAAAATATGGGCTCACTAAAGGTATTCCCAGTTAATAAACAGAACAGACACTGGGTTAAAATTACCTTCACAGAAATGCAAGACAATATTTCAAGATGTTTAGCTAATTATGGAAACCGCAGTAAAATCACAGACAGTTTTGGGAACACAGATAATAATTTCCTTTGATAAATATCTTTGAAATAAAAATCTCATTTACTTATACATATAAGCGTATCCTTTACTTGTCCTTAAAACTGTCAATGGCATTTTTCCTAATGGCAGGAAGTTAGGAAAAATTAAATTATATTTAAATTACATTTTGCAAAGTATAGCAAAGAAAATCAATGACATGCAATCAACAAATAAGAATATAAACAGAAGATTCATAAATCTTTGATTATGAGAACATACTGAATACACAGAAGACATTATAAAGGCTTTATAATAAAGGACCCAGAGGTCCTGGCACTTAAGAGGTGATCTCATGTGCCAGTCTTGTGCCTCACAGCCAAGTCCAAAAAACTTCCTGGGCTGCATTAGCAGGAGTGTTGCCAGCAGGTGACAACCTCTACTCCTCTCCAATGAGGCCACACCTTGAGCACTGGGTCCACTTCTGGGCCTTCACTTCTACAAGACAAACAGGACATATGGGAAAGAGCCTGGTAAAGGTCTGCAAAGATGATAAAGGAGAGGCTATGAGAGCTGGGATGGTTCAGCCTGGAGAAGAAATGGCTTGGGGGATCTTAGCAAACTATATAAAGATGTGATGGGAAGATAAAAAGGAGATAGAACCATGCTGTCTTCAGTGGTGTTTAGTGACAGGACAAGAGGCAATGGGAAGAGATTGAAATAGAGGTAATTCCATTTAAACATTAAAAGGATTTTCTGGTCCTGTGAAGGTAGTCAGCCACTGGAACAGGTTGCTGAGAGAGGCTGTGGAGTCACCATCCTTGGAAATATTTAAAACCTAACTGGGCATGGTCCTGGATAGCCTGCTGTACTTGACTCTAAGCAGCAGTATTGGACTAGGTGATCTCCAGAGATATACTCCAGCCTTAGCTATTCTGCAATTCTGTGAACTATCTGTGAGATTTCCACGAGGACAATTTGTGATAATTCGTCATCCATGAGAACAGACATTGTGCATATAGTTAAAACAGGTTAAAAATAAAGTCTGCTGATCAGCTTTTAATTCCTACTACATAGTATGGCAGGATAATAGCTCTCTTTCAGGTTACACATCATACGCATTGCTTCTAACAAAATACACCATTTGTAATATGAAGAAAGCATCATTACTACTTATCCTGGGCTGAAACAGTGCTCAGCTTTGAGCGTTTTGGTCTAGTCAAATACATGTTAAGTAACTGCTCATTGAAGGATGTTGATTAAATAACAATGTAAATAGTTTCTGGATTATTTTTCCAGATTATATATATTGTTTTATTCAGGATATAATTTTTGTGGGAAACTGTACTGTGCTCACTGTACTTTTGCTTCCTTTTCTAAGATACAGAAGGATAGGAGCTTCAATTATTTTTCAATTATTTCAAGTAAATGTGACTCTGGATGCAGCACAGCTGAAGTTCAGTATTCAGCTGCAACAGCATATTTTAAAAAGTTATTTTAAGAAATGTGGAAACAAACTGTAACAGTAGAGATTGGTATAGTATTTTTTTCTACTTTTAATTCTATCATATTGAGTTACTGTTCTCCACTTCAAGAAAATACAAATAATATTTTGATTTTTAAGACATTGTGCTGATGAAATGATATTCACACATCTTTATTACATCAACTAAAAGATAAAGAAATAATAATTTAAAAAAATGTTTTGAATATTACAGTTCTTTAACATAGTCAGCCTAGTATTTATAACAAGTAAATTTGATTAAAATAAATAAATAAATAAACGCAACTTTTTTTTTTTTTTTTCCAGACATTTTAATAACACAGGAGACTACAGAACATTCACATATTTTATACTCAGTGCAAATTAAGGCATCAGTATTAATTTGTCTTCTTCTTTAGGAAAAAAGAAATTGCCCATAAGATTTCAAAATTACAGTTTACCCCTTTACAATTGTCCTCTTTCCTAGTCTCCATCAAAGCATCACCTGATCTTCTTTTGGGAGTTGCTGACAGGCAAGCATCAGAACTCAAAGCAACAGGCCTGGAGCTACTAGCTTTATCATGTTTCTAAAAAAAAAGAAAACCCACACAAATATCACTGTCAACTCATATTAATTTCAGTTTTAAAATCCCAATATTTTAACATTTTATTATTTTTAATTTTTATAAATGCCTCATTTACAGATAGATAGATATTCACTTAGATAGATATTCACTTTAAAGTTCAACAACTGAATGTTTATTGTGGAATACATGTAAGCTACTTGATTTACTTTTTAAATTAAAATAAAAATAACTTTTGAGAATAAAAAAAAGTATTCTATATTTGTTAGAATTTGTGCAGTGTATTAGTTAGAATTAATATGCTTAAATATTTTTATCTTGCTGGCACCAAATTGGTAACAAGGCTTGTGTAACATTTTAAGGTTATACACATTTGTATATAAATAACAATATGTTTGCGTTAGTATAGAATTATATATGTATTATATATAGAAGTTATATAGAATCTTAATTTGCATATATGACTTATTTGCATGTCTTTTCTTCTATTTATGAAGTAGGGAAAACCATCTAATTCAGAATAAGAGTTATTTTAATGTAGAATATGACATGAGAACAAGAAATTCCATGAGTGATTATGTGGGAAGGAGAAAGTATACTTCTGACAGTATAAGGTAGCTTCTCTGCTATATAGAAGAAGATATAGCTTAGAAAAAAATAGGTAACATATATAATGCACTGTGGTCTGTAAAGTAGGAAGAAAAGTTTGTCTGCCAAATTGCTGCAGAGTTGTCCTGCACAGTAAAAATCACTTATCTTATTTTCATGCTGCTTCCAAATCTGTGCCAGGAGCAAAGTGGCCTTAATGGACCAAGAAATCCTGGCCCATATTTGCTAAGTTTTATAAGCATCAAGCTATTTCGGCAATAAGAATCTGAAGACAAATAAAAATGCATAATACTCATACCATCATGTTCACAATAGTCTTACTGAAAACAGAGTGGGGTAATAAATAGCTCATGCTTTCTGTCTGTTAACCTAGTTCTAAGGAGAAAGAATGGTTCGGGGAAACAAATGCAATTTACACTTCTAAAGAGAAAGTTTGAATGCTTTTCTTTTACTCAGAGGAAGAAACAAAATACAAAGGAGGGTCGAAAGCTCAGAAAGTCAAACAATATTTCAGTCCTACCTCCATGCTGATTTCAAAGGCAGTTTGCTTGTTCAAGAAATACAGCCACATGCATGAAATCTTCAGTTCACAGCAGTGTGCACAGGTTCACAACTACAAGTTTTCCATGCTTTGTCTTCCAGTTCAGATTATTAGAGGGGAAAAAAAAAAAAAAAAAAAAAAAAAAAAAAAAAAAAAAAAAAAAAAAAGAGCTATTAAAACATTTTATACTGGGATTCAAGCATACATGTAGGTTTGCTTTCTTTCCCTTACAGTCACAAAACCTGTGCTTACCTTCTGTTTAACAAATAATGTGACCTTGTTTAGAAACTTGCTTTACAGGATGATTCATTACCATGCCTTGAAGAAGCTAAATTGCTAACAGCAAAAGGACTGCCATAGCTTTTCATTATCTTCTAATTAGGAAAGTTGAAGGCTTATAATTAAGTTCAAACATAGTAAGATGATGGCTGTAGGCTTTTACAGTAGGCTTCATATGTTATACCTCACAACTTGGTTAAAGCAAGAATTAGAAATAACATATATTTGTGTCTAGTATACATTTGAGGGACAAAATGTTCTGCAAGAATCTGTATTTTGCTTCTTCACACTTGACCAGGAAAATTTGGAGCCATAATTTGGTGTTAAAAATCAGGTATGACAACATTCAAATGCATTGCTCACAACATAATCCTCCAGCAGAGTCTAAACCACGCTTTTCCAAAACAAAAGGATGCCCTTTCAGATAGTGGGATATGGTTGAATGTATTTTGCTGTTATTATTGGGGTATTTATGTGAATGAATTCCGTGGTATTTAAAGAAAATCAAATTTAAAAGCCAAATAAATAAGAAAAAAAAAATGTTGTTTTGGCCTTAGAGAAAGCCAGGTTACATATTAATTCAACAGACCAAGTAGGTCTCTTCCCTCTTGAACTAGGTTCTTGAATCTCCTTGCTTGACTCATGGGCAGTAAAATATTACAGTTCAAAAGAACGCAATACTGCTACATCATCTTACTAGCCTCCAGCATGTCTCTGCTCCTTTCATTCTTGCATAACAGCTAGGTAATTCGGGGAGTCAAAAATTTAGTCTCAAGATACTGATTTTCTCTCTCTATCTCTCTTTTCATCAGTCCAGAACATTTTGGAGGATTCTGCTAATATGTTGGAGAAGCACAGTTATTTACACAATTATAAAAATGAATAAGGTAAACCTATAAAAAAGGTGGCATTTATAATCTGCAAAATCACCTCTTACTCTAGGACTACGAGACAAGTAGCTGATATTTCTTTGTCACTAGCTAAAATATTTAACAGAACAGCTGCAATTCCATGTGTTAATGTATCAGGGACAGCACAGTCTG
The DNA here is from genome assembly GCF_964211825.1 of Aythya ferina. Taxonomy (NCBI): domain Eukaryota; kingdom Metazoa; phylum Chordata; class Aves; order Anseriformes; family Anatidae; genus Aythya; species Aythya ferina. The sequence continues at coordinate 106,239,781 of NC_140298.1, read as the reverse complement.
ACAAGATAAGGAACAGGAGCGGTCCAAGGAGGCACTACGGGAACCTGTGGGAAGTAAGAGGAAATGTGGATGTTTCCTAGTTTCCTAGCGAGTAGCAGGAAGAGAAGGGTCTTGGGTTTGACTAGAACAATGAGACGGTCCTTTAGGAGACATGGGTCAGACAGCAAGAAGTAGAAACAAAATGGGAAGCTCTAGCCAAGAATAGAGTATTAATGGAATGAGAGAAATGAGGAACAAGACATACAGGTGAGAAGGGATATCATGACAGAAGAAGTAAGCGGTAGGAAGACCCCAGTGTCTGGTAATTGGTACTGGTAATTGCTTCTCCCAGGAAACAGCACAACACTAACAAAATGCATGGAAATATTCCTACTGACTTCAGCACACACTGGGATAAAGTGAAGGTCTCTACAATAAAGTATTGTGGATATTATTACTTTCAAATTCAGGGAATGTAGCTAGGATTCAAATCCAGAATGCTAAAGACAAGCTTAATCTGGATCAGATTCCCCATGGTGGTACCACAAAATGGGGGCTTAGAAAAAATCCAAAGTCAAAAGACAGGCAAGGAATGGCTGCTTGACAAAGTGTCCTTCTATCAGACGTGAAGATCACTGCAGACAAGAGTGTGTTTGGAAAACTAACACAAGATAGAGATTACCAAAAAGAATATTATGCACAAGAAACTTTGCCTCTTTCAAACTGTCTTAGTCATGAAATTATCTCTTTTTCTTGGCAGATGAAATTTTCTGTTGTAGTGTTTCCTTGCTAACTTCTTCATGGTTCAGTAACAATAAGCAAAGCCTTCCACTATACTGTGGCTGCAGAGAATTCTTTGCCTGCCACTGAACTAGTTTAGATGTAGTTAGAAAGAGAGACTCTGTGCAGATGGTGGCTCAGTAGGTGTGCTCATGCTGCACAGCACGGAAATCCACTTTGTTCCACCTAACTAAATATAATTATGAGGTGGTTTTGTTCTTTCCCACAACCTGGGTAAGGCTTACAAGAGGTGGAGTCATAGGAGAATTCCAACTTCAGGGCAGCTAGTAAAATTCGTTATTCATAATAAGATTTTGCATGTACTCCTTGCTGTTATCTTTCATGATTTATTTATGTATTTATTTTTGAGTCTGAGAAAATTCTTTAAGTCACAATACTCAGAATGAAAACAGAGAATTTTTTTTTTTTAACTTTCACACAAAATATAATTCTGCAAATTTCTGAGGAAAATTTTCCAGACAAAAGATGATAAAAAAGTAAAATATGCTTATATATTATTTTTTTTTTTCAGATTGCCTTTTGAACAATCTCCTGCTCCTCTGAAGTTATCTGTGAAGACCAAAACCTGAATTTTTCCGGTTTAAACTCCAATTTTACATGTTGATGCCAATCATACATAGTGATGCCATTTTTTTTTAAATATCACTGCGTTAATTTTCTCAATATTATTTATCTGCTGGTTTCTAAAATTGAACAAGGTACTTTTAGAACATACAAAGAAATATTTACTTAGTGGTCTGCAATAATTCTGTCCTCTAAGTTGCTTTTTCAGAATCAAAGCACAACTCTAATAGGTAATGGGCAAATGATATCTTAGAGTAGGAAATATAAACATGAGGAGATTAGTGTACATTGTCAGAGAAGTTATGAATAGTTTTCTCTATGCAAAAATTGACTTTACATTTTTAAAAGTAAACATTTCAATCAAAATTGTTAAAATATGTTTTTTCCCTTTTAAAATTAACTAGAACTTGTTGCTTCTCTGGTTGTTGCTCTTGTTTTTTTTCTCTTCACATACAGCTATGAATGATGAAAAGAAATATACACAGCTAGGACACTAACAGCTCATTAACAAGCAGTTGTATGAAGCTAGACTTTCTTCCAACATTTGAATTTAGGCAATATACAGCAGTGTACAGATGTCGAGTATTATTGAATACCTTATATACTTGATATACTATAGCTGTTCCTCTACTGATGTCAGCTATAACCAAATAACTCACTTACTAATATAGACAATTTGGGCTTTATTCTTTTTCACCACGAAAAAATAATAATAATGACAAAAAAAAAATCAATGCAGTCGTTATTTTATGTTCTCTCTTGAATACAGGGAAAAAAAAAAAAAAGTTAGGAAGTAAATATTAGAAAGTAAATACTAACCATTATTCTTCAGTTTTTGTTCTCATTATTCCTCCAAAAAAAAAAATTTTTTTGAAATGATGCTATAAAGCCTCATTAACATCTTCAAAAAGTCACCACTAGTTCACTTTTGAATGAGAAATAGGTAATGCTACGATATTTTATTTACTGCAGATGATGCACTTCCTGACTAAAATCATTTTTCTTCCTTATGATGTACCCCTCATACATTTAGCCTAAGAATAAATGGAAGAAAAAAAAATGGATACATGACTCTATGTTACTACAAGTGAAAATATAAAGTCCTGAAAAGTTTAGAATATAATATTTGCAAAAACAAAGTTTTATATATATATATATATATATATACATATATATAAAAGGTTGTTACGGTTTTGTTTTATTTATTTGTTTAGTTTATTTTCAGACCTAGCATATGACCTATATATATATATATATATATATATATATTTGAAGTTAAAAAAGAGAGAGAGAGAGATTTTTCATTTGTCATTTATCATTCAGGTCCTTTATTATTCAGGATCTGGTCTCTTGTATGTCTAAATATTTCAGACATTTTTCACTTTTCCCTGAAACGAGAGCTGTGCCACTCTTTAGAACTACAGGAAGATTGTTTTTTTAAGTGGAAATATTTATTGAATATCTTCAAATTTATACAGTATCATCTTTAAATGACACTTCCCTAACATTGTTATGATTATATGAGAGATTCTACATGCTTCCTTAGAGAAAGTTTCTTGTTACAGAGAATTTTTTATACATGATCCCAAAGGGCTCATGCTTGCAAAAGCAAACAGAAAAAAAAAAAAAAAATAATATATATATATATATATATATTATTTTAACATCAGTTACATATAAGGTGGTCTCTTAACCCTCCAACACGACTACATCACTTTCTAATGAAGAAGATCCAGGTCCATTCATTGAAAAAAAACTCTAACAATGTGCTGTGGAAATGATCTTCACATTCTTTAACATGTAATCCAGTAAATTCTCATAGGCTAAAACAGCAGATGAAATTTACTTCTGCCTCTTGCTCATGTTTGTCCTTCTGATAACATCCATGCTTCTCCTTCTTACAAAGCAAGATACAGGAAGATGCCTAGATGTCTTACGAAGTCCAAGACTCACATTGTTTATAATTAAGGCATTAAACTACATTGTTGAATGCTCCTAGCTACAAAGTAACTAAGACTAAGAAGAAGAGGAAGATATCAAGTCATTTGAAATTAAACAGCTGAAAAGTAAAAAGAAGTGCTACTACAACTCCCAGAGGCAAACACTGAACAAAGACATATTTATTTAAAACTGCATAATATACATCAGTGTAAAGTTATCAGCTTACCATGACAGCCACAGATTCAGAGTTTAATTTGGATAAATAGATTGGAAAAGAAATGTTGTTTACAGCTGGAAGGTAACTCTGTTCTCAGTTGAGATAAATTGTTCCACCAAATAACTTATATTGACAGGCTTATGAGGTAAGAAAATATGTTTGTGAGCTGACAGTACAATTGGGAAAGGATTTTATTTATTTAGATATTTTCATATCAGGTGGTTCTGAAGGTTCTGCTGCTAGCAGCAACCTAGATTATAGCATATCTGAGTTGCCTAGGCTGCAGTATATATTTTTTCAAAGGTATGAATAATAGAAAATATTGTGTTTCTTTTAAGCTACTGGACAAATGTATAAAAGGCTGTGGTTCTGCTCACCCAGTCATTTTCCAGCCAAACCAAAATAGTATCATTGCTGATTACACATTTGCTTCTGCTCTCTTTCTCCCTCCATTTATCTATAAATGTTAAATTTATCTACCACATTTATAAATTGGAAAAGAGCAATAAAATTCTAGGTTGATTAAATTAAAATAAAGAAAAAAAAAAAAACACAAAACACCAACATAGAATTAATATTGTACAGTTGCTCTTAGTTTGATGTTATCATTTACACATGATTTCTTCACATATTTTTAGTTGGAATTTTGTCTTTGTGAAATAATTCTTTTTATAGAAGAAAGAATTCTTTCATAATGACATCTACCCTTAGTTGCTAGAGGAAATTATTATCCCTTATGTGAATCAGCATGTAAGGAGCTGACATGCATCAGAGGTTGTTTCCAAAGACAGACAACAACAGCTGTAGCTAGATAAAGCTTAAAGGATCATTGCCAGATTATGGTATGGCTTAGAATATTTATCCTCATTGGAGTATTCTTCCAACATAGCTTTTTTCCTATGACATTTATATTGTGTTCATATTCTCGATATCCTCCACTTTGAGACTAGTTATTTGGGGGCAATAAACATACCCTCAGTGATGTCTCCCTGGTCCCTTGTCCTAAATCTTGGTAATTAATTTGAATAGTTATGTTAACAGAACTGTTAACTGAACTGTCAACAGAACTGTTCTAAGTTTCTACCAATGTCCTGTTATTCATGGAAAAACAAAATTGAAAGGTCCATAAAGTACTCCAGCTACAGTTCAGGAACCTTATCAGATGAAAGGCCACTAAAACTCTTTTTTGTTTGTTTGTTTGTTTTTTTTGTTTGTTTGTTTGGTAGTGTGTTTTTGGTGTTGTTTTTGTTTGTTTTTGTTTGTTTTAACACTGAGAAATGTTTTCTCTTCTGTGCTTGGCAGAAAAAGCCAGAGAAATACCACTGAAATTTTCTAAGGGTATTCAATCTGAGATATATAATTAGTAAAGGTGTAAATGTGATGAAAATATTATAATAGGCATGCTTCTAACTCCTGATTTGTTGATTAATCTAAAATGGTTGTTTTGGATTTCCTTCCTTCCTTCCTTCCTTCCTTCCTTCCTTCCTTCCTTCCTTCCTTCCTTCCTTCCTTCCTTCCTTCCTTCCTTCCTTCCTTCCTTCCTTCCTTCCTTCCTTCCTTCCTTCCTTCCTTCCTTCCTTCCTTCCCTGTTAGTCCTCAGAACCTCAGAAAATAAATAGGTTTTAATTTTAATTTTTAACTTTACACAGGTAAGTCAAGCCAACACATCTATGTAGAACAGACCAGAATACATAACAGTGATTATACATATATGGTTAGAAAACTGGCCTGAAAGCCAGGAAAGCTAGATGAAGCTGAGACCAGAAAGTCTATCTAATAATTTAAGGTTAGTGGAATATTCTAGAACTCAACAAAAATACATTAAGATAAACACCTTAAAAATGCAGTTAGTCAACATCTCAATAAAAGACACAAGCATACTGATTTCAGCAAAGTTTATAACAGTGAAGTGTCAAAACAAATCATTTAGAGATTTTACTTTGATAGTATAAAATGCTTCAATTATGCTCGAACATGAAGACTCAACTAGGATTAGTATCACAATATAAATTGAATAAAATATATAAATATAAATTATTTAATGCACTTTTTCTCATTGTTTAAAGGGAATTCTTTTGTGTTAGCAGTTGGATTTTTTTCAGAAATTTCAGACATACATTTAAAAATTCTAATTCTCAATAAAAACAACATTTAGAATATCATTTTTGTAGAAAAATAAATTGCAATCAATTTATGTAGCTGCAGGTTGCAATTAAATTAATAAAGTTTTTAAAAAGGTACTATGAATAATTATTATTTTCTGTCATATCTGCGTACCAATGAATAGCATTTCCTGCGTGAAATTTTAACATGGAAATATTTTTAGATTTTATAAATCTGATTTTTCTACCTAACCAGTTTTTCACATCACCTTGCACCCCTTAAGAACCAGTTCAGTTTCCTTGGTGGATCCCTGTAGTTCTCTGAGAAGGCAGTAAATACTTGTATATAAACAGACATGGAAATATTTCTGTTACTTGTCACGTATTTCGTGAAAATATTAAAAATAAATTGGAAAACCAAGCAGATTTGAGATATTTCATGGAATAAGATAGAAGTAAGGAAACACATGTCTTGACCATGCAGCAGTGGGTAAGACACCTCATAATTAACCTTTGAAACTGGACCCTAGAACAAGATTTGACAGGAGTATATCATGGCACTTTCCACGTGACAGTAAGTACTTTGAGCAATGTACTGACTGGAAGAAATAATTCAAAAACCATCTCTTGTCCTTATGACTCTGTTATGCATAATACTGTCACTATGACTTCTAGTTGTTCCCTGCTGATTTGCTGATGCAGGTGTTGCATCATCTGAGAGTAAGGCAACAAGAACATGGAGCATTTCTGAATTTACTTTATTTAAAATTTATTTTCACAGAACCATCATGCAGCCAAGGATTCTTATCATGCTACTAGTGTTGTTCTAGCCATCATGATCTGCAAATGTAAACAAGAAATAATTTTAGGGAGAGACGTAGTACCTTTCGTTTAAGTAATTTCTTCTATAAAACAAACTTCCTCTGATGAGATTTGTTTATCCTTATACTTAAGTTTATTGTGGTTAATATATTGCTTTACCAAACCTCTGTTCTTTTCTTTACTGATATTTCATTCCTGGGGGGATTGAACTTGGAAGCAATCTTTTCTTATGTAGAAATAAGAAAGGGTATGTTTAAGAAAATGTCCTGGAATTTCAGGAAAGATGGAACTGATAGAAACTACTAAAGCATCTGGTGGATATATGAGATCCCAGACAAGGGGATCAGAATTCACAGATATTACCTGACATCCCACAACAATAGCAATGATTAAATTCTTAATAGCATGTAATATGCAAACCTTGTTAATCTACACCACTTTGATGAACAAGCACAGTGAGCTATTAGGTGGTTTTGGAATAATTTTATATACACATACATACATGTATACATCTACACATATGCAAGTATATGTGATCATATGCATACACACAAATTCTTATTGTGTGTCAGAGACAGAGCCAGTTCGAGCCAGCTTGAAAAGGAATCCACCACTGGCCAAACCTGAGCCAGTGAGCACTACTGGTTGTGTCTCTGTGACAACATATTTAAGAAAGCATAAAAACAACAGCAGCTGGGAGAGAGGAGTGAGAAAATGTGAGTGAAACATCCCTACAGCCACCAAGGTGGCAGAAGGAGAGGGAGGAGGTGCTCAGGGCATTGGAGCAGAAGTTCCCCTGCAGTCCATGGAGAGGCCCATGGTGGAGGAGGCTGTCAGCCTTCAGCCTATGGTGTGCCATGTCAGATCATATATCTAGGCTACAGCTGGAGGAGGTGGATGTGCCCTGAAGGAAGCTGTAGCCTGTGGAGAGCCAACACAGGAGCAGGTTGTCTGTCAGGAGGTGTGCCCTATGGGTGGCCCACGCTGTAGCAGTCCATTCCTGAGGAATTGCATCCTGTGGTACAGATCCATGCTGGAGCAGTTTTTGAAGAACTGCAGCTAATGGGAATACCACACTGGAGCTGTTTCTAAAGTACTGTGGGAGGGACCGCATGCTGGAGCAGTGGAATGAGGAAGAAAGAGTGGCAAAAATTAATTGTTATGTACTGACCATAGCTCCCATTCTCCCTCCCACTGCATTGCTCAGGGAGAGGAAGTAGAAAAATTTAGATTGAAATTGAGCCTGGAAAGAAGAGGACTAGGAGGAAGCTGTTTATTTGTTTATAGTTCTCACTGCTCTACCCTGTTTTTAATTGGCAATAATTTAAATTAGTCTTCCCCAAACTAAGTTTTGCCCATGATGGTAATAGATGAGTAATCTCCCTGTTCTAATATGAAAATCTACAAGCTTTTCAACTGTATTTTCTTCCCCCATCTTGCTGAGGAGGCAGAATGTGAGAACGGCTTGGCAGGCACCTGTTGGCCAGCCAAGGTCATCCCACTGTGGTGGCAGAAGGTAAAATTTTATCTTTTGTCTAATATCTCTTTCATGAAATCTTACACTTGTAACCTTTTGAAAAAGGTAATGATATCAAAATACTGAATTTTCTACATTAAGGTATTTTGCAGTACTCTCAGCCAACTCTCGTCCTTATTTTAATTCTGCTTAAAGATAGAAGTCAGTCCTTTCACCAAGATGTTTAAGGATAATTCAAATAAATGGGAGTTGGACAGCATGAAAGACATTGTTTCAGAGTAAAGAGCTTTCAGAAATAAGTAGAGTAAAGAAAGGGTAATAGCTGCTAAAAGAAAGTTTTGAATTGTCTGTGCTTGCATTTCCCAATAGCAAATAGGAGAAGAAGTACTTTATATCCTTATTTTTTGTAAAACATTTGTGTTCTGATGGTCCGTTCAGCTGGCATCTGTGACCCTGGCTTCCAGAGGAGACAGCACAACAAACATTAACAGTAAAAGACATAACTGCTAGTATCCTCAGGACAATTTTTTTTTTTTCCATTTCATTATTGTGATACACTGGAGAAACTTAAAAAGCTTCATTAATCCAAATAAATCTACACTTCACAGTTACTACCTTCCTTTAAATCTGGAATTTGACTAAAATCTATTTAAATATTGGAATAGTTTAAAATTTGTCATCTGATAATTACTCATATTATTATATTCGCAATAAATATACACTGTTCTCTGTATCTGGCTTCCATCAAAGTTATTTTTTTTTTTCTCAGTTTCTTTAGCAAAATGTAGAAGACTATTTCTTCATCATATAATCATAGAATAATAGAATGATTGGATTGGATTGGATTGGATTGGATTGGATTGGATTGGAAGAGACCATAAAGGCCATCTAGTTCAAGTGCAAGGGACACCTTCTACTAGATCAGCTTGCTCCTATCCTGATCTATCTCCATTTAATCTGGCCTTGAACACTTCCAGGGATTGGGCATCCACAGCTTCTCTGGGCAACATGTTCCAGTGTCTCACCACACTCAAAATAGATTTTTTTTCCTAATTTCTATGCTATTCTATTCTATTCTATTCTATTCTATTCTATTCTATTCTATTCTATTCTATTCTATTTTCTCTCTCTCTATATATATATATTATATATATTATATAGATAGAATAGAATAGATATTAAATCTATATAATATATAGATATATATTCTAATCTATCCTCTTTTAAGTTTAAACCCTTGCCTCTTGTCCTATTATTTCACTCCCTAATAAAGGGTCACTCTTCATCTTTCTTGTAGGCACCCTTTAAGTACTACAAGATCATTCTAGAGCCTTCTCTTCTCTAGGCTGAACAATTCCAACTCTCTCAACCTCTCTTCACAGGAGAGGTGTTCCAGTACTCCGATCATCCTTGTGGTCCTCCTCTGCTTTAATTGGTCTCCTTATGAAATTTTTAATGTTTTTCTCATGGTGGGATCCCCTCAGCTGAATTCAGTACTTCAGGTAAGGTCTCATAAGAGTGTAGTAGAGAGGCAGAACCTGACTTTTTTGACCTGACTTTTTTTTTTTTTTTTTAAATGCAGCTTACAAAACTCTGCTTACTTGGGAAAAAAAAAAAAAAATCCCACTTAAACAAAACAAAACAAACAAGAAACAACCACATATCCACATCTACAAATGAACCCCCAGATAGTAGGGCTTTTTTAAAAAATACATATCCCCGCTGCCATTAAAAACAGTCTTTCAGATTGATAGGCAACGAGGAACGGCATCCTCCATACATGTAGGTTGTCTGAATCATTATATGAGCGATGATTCAACTGATTTATTGTAGATATTTATGATAGGTTTCCATATTTGAATTAGCCACCTTGGAGTCTCTTGTGGTAACAGAGAAATTGCTTGTGACAATAATTGGTCTTATGTGATACTAAGGTATTATATCTTTTTGCTCTGACGGTGAATATACTGAGTACCTGGCTTACAGTCAGAATCACTTGAAATTGAGAATTTTCTATGCTTCTTTCTCTTCATCTATTTTAAACCATCTTGAACTGCATAACCTCATATCATCTGCAAATGAAGTCATTAGCTATGAAAAGGAACATTTTAATGGGACCAAATTACTTAGAGAACTCATTGAATTTCTGCCCTTTTAGCTGTGAGAATGTTTCTTTAAAAAAAAAAAATAAATAAAATAAAATAAAAAATAACCTTTTTATTGATGATATTTGCTGCAGTGACTGCATTATTATAGCCATAATCATGTATTGCATTATATTGTTTTTAAAGGGAACATTGAAATAGCCATCAGAAATGCTAGGCACGAAGTGCAGGTCTATAGGCATATGCTAACTTTCTTCTGCACTGGTGGAGATGTAGGTTGTTTAGGGTTATCGTTAGATTAAGACCTGAACCTTTTTCATTATATTGCTGTTCTCTCATGTATTTAAGGCTATTAAAGTCTAATCTTGACTTTCTGATCTTTTAAAGTTTATCATAATGAGTCAGTTTTATTCAGTGGAAGAAATCCTCTGATGTATCTTTTAAACATAAGAGAACCATTTTTCAACATGTTCAATTATGATAGTGGGAAAAGAAAGTCACAGCAATTTCAGAGTCTCCTAATTCCATGCACAGAGCAAAGGTCAACGCTTTCATATTCAAGTGCTTGTCATTAGGATTTAGAGTGCAAACCATTTATTCCTGTTTTTGCCTCATAAAAAGAAAAGAGCTTGTTCAAATTAGGCTGGAGAATCCAGCTGCAAACACTCCCAGACAAATAAGTAATCATTTTTCTCTCATGTCTCATTCTTCTGCAAATTTCATATTGTTTCCTGTCTTCAGCCCACACTTTTAATTTAAAAAAAAAAAAAAAAGAGAGAGAAAGAAAAAAAAAAAAAAAGAAAAAGAAAAGAAAAAAATAAAAGAAAAAAAAAAGAAAAAAAAAAGAAAAAAAAAAGAAAAAAAAAAGAAAAAAGAAAACAAAAAAAAAAGAAAAAAGAGAAAAAGAAAAGAAAAAAAGAAAAGGAAAAAAAAGAAAAAAGAAAACAAAAAAAAAAAAAGAAAAAAGAGAAAAAGGAAAGGTTGACTAAAGTTCATTAATGTCCTTCAAACTTTCAAATAGAAATACCAATGTCATTGTCTGTTTTTGAAAATATGTTAAAGTTCAGATAAGAAACGTAAAAGATCTGAATATTACGCAATTTGAGTTTAATTCCATTAATCATACCTGCATTTGGCTAAAATAGTGGTCTGATATGTAAATTTTTCATAATAATCAGCCAACTACTTAATATAACTGTTTTATATTAACATAACCAAAACGCTGTGAAATTGGCTCTAAATTGAGTAAGCATCTGTGTTTGTGATTTGTCATAATAAGCTGTCAGGTGTTTCAGCAAGTGCTAAGTGTTTATATTTCTATAATGCTGCCAGTCTTAGCAAAACTGGTGACAACACAAAGTCATAATACAGAGACTGTTCTCAGAGTGAAACATGAGAAAATAAAATAGGTTTGTAGAATCAATTCAATCTTCATATTGTAACATCCAGCAGAGTCATAGATAATGGCCAGACTTACACAGAATACACAGAAAAGCAAATGCTGCACAGGCAGTAAGTACAGAAAGTAAGAAAAAAAGACTGTGAGAAATTCATATCTAATAAACTCACACAGACTACTCATATTGGTTTGATTATTTTTTCCCAGTTTTTGTAACTCTTCTTGCAAGACAATACCTCCTCAGCATATCAAGAAAGCTGGGCTGCTCCTTATATTGAATTTCTCAAATTTCTTTCTAAAGAGGTATTTCATCAGTCATACTGGTTGTCTTTTCTGTCTTTTTCTGGTTTTCATTTGTACCAATGGTCAATCTAAGAAGTTGTTTTAAATTTAGAGGCCTTTAATGATACAGTAACATTGAGATCATCTTTTTCCTCTGTGGTGGTTTTACTCAGGTGGGCAGCGGACCTCCACTACAACCGCTCTCTTACTCCCCCTCCTCAAAGTAAAAGGGGGAGAAAGTATGATGAAAAGGGACTCAAGGGCTGAAATAAGGATGGGAAGATTGTTCAACAATTAATATGATGGGCAAAACAGACTCAGAGCTGAGAGATTAGTAACATTTCTTGCCTATTACTAACAAGCTAGAGAAGTGAGAAACGAAGTAAATAAACCAAAAATACCTTCCCCCCCCCACACACACAATCCATCTTCTTCCACCTTCTTTTCCTGAGTGGCACAGGGGAACGGGAGAACAGGGGTTGCAATTAGTCTATAGCACTTCATGTCTGCCCCTCCTTCTCAGTCACTCTCTGCCCCTGCTCCATGTGGGGTCCTCCCATGGGATGCCATTCTTCCCAAACTGATCCTGTGGGGGCTGCCCACAGGCAGCAGCTCTTCAAGAACTGCTCCCACGTGGCTCCGTACCACAGGGTCCTGCAGTCATTTTACTCAGGTGGGCAGCCGAGCTCCACCACAGCTTCTCTCTCACTCCCCCTCCTCAAAGAGGAACAGGGAGAAAATATGATGAAAAGGGCTCAAAGTTTGAGATAAGGACAAGAAGATCACGCAGTAATTATTGTAACGGGCAAAACAGACTTGACATAGGGAGATAGTAAGATGTATTGCTTATTACTAACAAGCTACAGAAGTGAGAAACAAAGGAAAGAAACCAAAAGCACCTTCCCCCTTCCCCCATCCACCCCCTTCCACCTCCCTCTCCCCGAGTAGTGCAGGGGAACGGGGGAATGGGGGTTATGGTCAGTCAACAGCACTTCTCTGCTGCTCCTTCTCGGTCACTCTCGTCCCCTGTGCTGTGGGGTCCCTCCCAAAGGATGCAGTCCTTGATGAACTGATCCAGTGTGGGCTTCCCACAGGCAGCAGCTCTTCCAGAACTGCTCCAGATATGGGTCCGTACCACGGGGTCCATCCCTCAGGAGAAAACTGCTCCAACCTGGGTCCGCCACGGGCAGCAGCTCCCCCCAGACCCCCTGCTCCTGTGTGGGCTCCTCTCCAATGTCTGCAGCTCCAGCCCAGGGCCTGTTCCTGCGGGGGCTCTCCACAGGCTGCAGCATGGAGATCTGCTCCACCGTGGGACCCATGGACTGCAGGGGGACAGCCTGGTCCACCAGGGGCCTCTCCACAGGCCGCAAGGGAACTGCTGCTGCATGCCTGGAGCACCTCCTGCCCTCCTTCTACACTGACCATGGGTCCACAGAGCTGTTTCTCACTCCTTACTCTCCCAGCTGCTGTTGCGCAGCAGTTTTCTTTTCTTAAGTCTACTTTCACAGAGGCACAACTAATGTCACTCATTGGCCCTTTTCTGGCCAGTGGTGGGTCTCTTTGGAGCCAGCTGAAGCTGGCTCTGATCTCACATGGGGCAGCGGCTACCAAAACCTTGTCGCATAAACCCAATACATGTTTATAAAATAATTTTTATATTAACTCTCCAGGCTGCAGCAGAACTTGTGCTGCATGCCTGAAGCACCTCCTGCCCTCCTGCTGCACACACCGTGGGGGCTGTGAGGCTGTTTCTCACTCCTCTCTCTCTCCCAGCTGCTGTTTTGCAGCAGTTTTATTTTTTATTTTCCCCCTTTCTTCAGTCTGCTCTCACTGTTTTTCAAAAAATGTTGCTTACTGGCTCAGCTCTGGCCAACTGCGGGTCCCTTATCTAACATGGGGAAGCTTCTGGATTCTTACGGGAGAAGGCACCCCTATGTGTCCCACCCCAAACCTTGCCACATCAACCCACTACACCCTCAAGCAGATTCCTGGCTCCTCCAGGATACTACTGCCCATAATATCAGCCCTGTAGAAACTTCAGTTATTTACACCAGTCTAGTGTGTACTCTGGTAGCTCTGTCTTGGGTCTGCTTACTTTTTGGAGGGTGGCTCCATAAGACTGAGGAGGAAGGATCATCTTTGTGAGTGGTTTTTGCTTTTTTGGCACTTAGATATTCTAATGCAAAGAAAACGAAAAGCTTCACTAAACGAAAATGGTTTTGCACCTATTTTGTAAAAGTAAAAATTTGCTTTTGAGGAAAAGAGTAAATGCTGCTTATTGACAATAAATAAATAAATAAATATTAAAGGAAGGATTGCTTCATAGCTTTTTATAAACTTTGTAACTCTATCCCACAAGTATTCAGGGTCACTATACCTCTGAATTCATTTCAGGGGGTTCAATTGGTTTTGCTTAAATCTTGAAAAGCAGATTACAGAATTGAAAGCTTAGTGTGTGACTGAAGGCAATCCTTTAACTTTTCTCTGCCTACTTTTGTAGCTCACAAAGTTTCCTTTACGATTGCTGAAAAAGCTTTACATGACTTTTCTATATAAGAGGGTCAGGGAAAGAAAAGGCTAATCATTCAAATTCTGAATTCACTATACAGGTTGCAACATTTATCACATAATGTGGTACAGCACCAACAAACCACTTATCAAAAAATTGACATGCTGAAATCAGGAAAACACACAAATATTTTATGATTTTTATTTGCCTACTATGTAAGTGTAGAATTAAGACAAATCCTGGCCATATCTTTTGAAAGCTCCAAATAAATTAATTATGGTATAGTTAGGAATCCTTATTTCCAAGGCAGCCAGAAAAAAAAAATGTTCTGGGTTCAAACTAAGACTGTCATTCTGACTTTGGTGCTTAGTGGACAAGGGAAAGACTGTGGATGGTGTTTACTTAGACTTTGCAAAGTATTTGATACTGTTTCCTACAGCCTTCTTCTAGGGAAATTGGCTACAAATGTACAGTTCAAGGGGTGAAAAACTGGCTGCAGGAAGGGGCACAAAAGATCATTGTGAATAGAGTTAAATTTGGTTGGTAGCCAGTCACCGTTGGTATTAGGCAAAGCTCAGTACTGGGGCAAGTTTTGGGTAACATTTTTGTCAGTGAGGGGACTGAGCGCACCCTCAGTAAGTTTGCAGGCAACACCAAGTTTCAGGGGACTGTTGATCTGCTTGAGGCTTTGCAGAGAGGTAGGCTAGATTGATGGGCTGTGTCCAACTGTATGGCACTCAACAATGCTAAATGCTGAGCGCTGCTATTGAGTCATAACAACCCCATGCAGCAGTAATAGACTTGGGAAAGAGTGGCTGGAAAGCTGCTCAGAAGAGAAGGGCCTGGGTTTGAAGGCCAATGAAGATGACCAATGCCATCCTGGCTTGTATCAGAAATAGTGTGGCAAGCAGGACTAGGAAAGTGATTGTCCTGCTGTACTCAGCACAGGCAAGACCACACCTCAAATACTGCGTTTGGTTTTGAGCCCCTTACTACAAGAAAGATCCTGAGTTGCTGAAACACATTCAAAGAAGAGCAATGAAGCTGGTGAATGGACTAGAAAACAAGATTTATGAGGAGTGATTGAAAAACTGTGGTTGTTTAGACTGAAGAAAAGGAAGCTGAGAGGAGGCCTAATTTCTCTCAACCACTACCTGAAAGGAGGATGTAATGAAGTGGGTGTCAGTCTCTTCTCAGGTGACAAATGAGCGGACGTGAGGAAACATACTCAAGTTATGCTGTGGATGTTTCAGTTGGTTATTAGGAAGAATTTCCAATGGAGAAGGTGATCAAACATTGGAATGAGCTGCCCAGGGAAGTGGTGGAGTTGCCATCTGTGGTGGTTTTACTGTGCTGGGCAGCTAAACACCACAACCGCTCTCTCACTCCCCCTCCTCAGATGAGAAGGAGAAGAAGCAGTTTGCGCGGCAGTTTGCGCGGCAGTTCGCGCGGGCAGGCCGAGCGGGGGGCCCATCGTCGCTCTGTTGCAGCTGCCTCTCCCTTTGGTGCTTGTAACCTGCTTGCGTAGAACCTGACCATGGTATCGACCAGGCAGAAAACTGTGGCCTCCGCATCTCGTGCGGCATCTCCAGCCACGGTCGCCAGTGTGGCTACTCAGACGGAGGGCTCAGGGAAACACGCAGCCGTCCAGGTCCTGGGCTGCAGAGTGTGCCCCAGCCTTCTGTTGGTCTCCGACAGCAGTGGTGGGTATGCCTGTGGGAGGTGTGCCCAGGTTGAAGAACTGCTCAGCCAGGTAGCGGAGCTCTGGGAGGAGGTGAACAGGCTCAGGAGCATCAGGGAATCAGAGAGGGAAATTGACTGGTGGAGGTGCGCTCTACCCTCTCTGAGGCAGGCTCATGAGCCTGCCACAGCACAGGCGTCTCCTGTTACGCAGAAGACGGAGGTTCCCTCCTCCTGCCAGGCAGCGGGAGGAGACCTAGATCAAGGGGGGTAATGGAGGCAGGTACCTATTCGGGGTGGTAGGCGAGCCCTCTCTCTGCCCACCTCACTTTCTCATCTACCCTTAAATAATCGATATGAAGGACTAGAACAAGACAATCTAAATGACAAAGTAGATAAAAACCCGTCCCAGTTGGAGGGGGCGCCTAAGACAAGGCGACCTACGCGTCGCATTGCCACATCATCCTTCAAAAAAGAAAGAAGGGCTATTGTTATGGGGGGCTCCCTCCTGAAAGGGACAGAGGGACCGATATGCCGACCGGACCCAACCTGCAGAGAAGTCTGTTGCCTCCCTGGGGCTCGGGTGAGAGACTTTGCCAAGAAAGTCAAGCGCCTGGTACGGCCCACTGACTACTACCCGCTACTGGTCTTTCAGGCTGGTAGTGATGAAGTAGCAACGAGAAGTACGAAGGCGATCAAGAGAGACTTTAGGGATTTGGGGCGACTACTTAGAGGATTAGGGGCACAGGTTGTGTTTGCCTCTGTCCTTCCGATAGGGGGGATCGAAGCTGAAAGGCGTGCTTTTCACATAAACTCGTGGCTTCGAGACTGGTGTGACCAGCAGAATTTTGGTTTCTTTGATCACGGGAAGGTCTATGCTACACCAGGCCTGATGGCACCGGATGGGATGCGCCTCTCTCGGAGAGGGGTAAGGATCTTTGGTCAGGAGTTGGCAGGGCTGATAGATAGGGCTTTAAACTAGAGTCAAAGGGGGAAGGGGCTAAAACCAGGCACGCCAGTGAAGACCTAAGGGATGGTACGCTAGAATCAGAGGGGCTGTGTGCCAGTGAGGTCCTTCGGTCAGATCCACAAGGTGCTGAGTGTAAGGAGACGCACTTGAAGTGCTTTTACACGAACGCATGCAGTATGAGGAATAAAATGGATGAGCTAGAAGTCCTGGCCCAGTCCCACAACTACGACATCATCGGCATAAGTGAAACCTGGTGGGATAAGTCCTGTGACTGGGGTGTTGCGATAGATGGTTACAGGCTCTTCAGGAGGGACAGGCAGGGTAGGCGAGGTGGTGGGGTGGCGATGTATGTGAAGCAGGGGCTGGACTGTGTGGAACTTCAGGTCGGCGATGGCAAAGTTGAGAGCCTCTGGGTAAGGATCAAGGGACGAACGAATAAAGGGGATGTTGTTGTGGGAGTCTATTACAGACCGCCTGGCCAGGATGATAGCGCCGATAAATTATTCTTTACAGAACTAAGAGAGGCCTCGAGATTAACTCCTCTTGTCCTTATGGGGGACTTCAACTTGCCGGACGTTAACTGGGAGTGCCACACGGCTGACACGAGCAAATCCAGGAGGTTCATGAAGCACCTAGATGATAACTTCTTGGTGCAGGTGCTAACGGAGCCAACTAGGAAAGGTGCCCTCCTAGACCTGTTGCTAGAAAACAGAGAGGGTCTGGTGGGAGATGTGGTGATTGGTGGCCGCCTCTGTCATAGCGACCATGAAGTGGTTGAGTTCAAAATTTATGGTGACAGAAGGAAAAGTGCCACCAAAACCTCATCCCTAGATATGGGGAAAGCGGACTTCAGGCTGCTCAGGGAACTAGTCAGCAAGGTCCCCTGGGAAACTGTTCTTGAAGGCCTCGATGTCCACCAGTGCTGGTCATTCTTTAAGCGATGCCTCCTAGAAGCACAAGATCAGGCAATTCCTAAATATCGCAAGTCAGGCAGGCGGGGCAGGAGGCCGGCGTGGC
Organism: Aythya ferina; assembly: GCF_964211825.1. Taxonomy (NCBI): domain Eukaryota; kingdom Metazoa; phylum Chordata; class Aves; order Anseriformes; family Anatidae; genus Aythya; species Aythya ferina. The sequence continues at coordinate 106,221,916 of NC_140298.1, read as the reverse complement.
TGACCAGGAATGTTCTAATGGAGATTAGGCGGAAACAGAGAGTGTTTTGCTACTGGAAGGAGGGCCAGGTGTCATGGAAAGAATACAGGGATGCTGTTCGTGTTTGTAGGGAGAAAGTTCGTGTGGCCAAAGCACACCTAGAGTTGAAGCTGGCTGTGTCTGTGAGAGAAAATAAAAAGGGTTTTTTTAGATATGTGAATGGAAAAAGGAGAACTAAAGAATACATAGGGCCGCTCCTTGATAGGGAAGGTCTCCTCACAGACAATGACATAGGCAAAGCAGAGACGCTTAACGCCTTCTTTGCCTCTGTCTTCAATGCCGATGATGGGCTTCGGGACCCAGGGTGCCCTGAGCTGGAGGACCGGGACGGTGGGGATGACAAACTCCCAACCGACCCTGAACGTGTGCAGGATTTGCTACTCCACCTGGATCCCTACAAGTCCATGGGTCCGGATGGGATTCATCCCCGGGTGCTGAAAGAGCTGGCGGACGTCATCGCGGAACCTCTCTCAATTATTTTTCAACGATCCTGGGAATTTGGAGAGGTCCCGGTAGACTGGAAGCTGGCAAATGTTGTGCCGATTTTCAAGAAGGGTCAGAAAGAAGACCCTAGCAATTACAGGCCTGTCAGCCTCACGTCAGTGCCTGGTAAAATAATGGAGAAGTTGGTTCTCGAACTTATTGAGGCGCACCTGGGGGACAAAGCAGTAGTTGGTCCCATCCAGTATGGGTTTGTGAAGGGTAGGTCCTGCCTAACTAACCTGATTTCCTTTTATGATAAGATCACCCGTATGGTGGACCAAGGGAAACCAGCTGATGTGATTTTTTTGGACTTCAGCAAGGCTTTTGACACAGTTTCCCATAGGATCCTACTGGACAAAATGTCCACCATACAGCTAAATAAAAACATCATACGATGGGTGAGCAATTGGCTAACGGGCAGGGCCCAAAGGGTTATGGTAAATGGGGCTGCGTCAGGCTGGCGGGCGGTCACCAGTGGGGTCCCTCAAGGCTCCATTTTAGGGCCGGTACTTTTCAATATTTTTATAAACGATCTGGATGTAGGAATAGAAGGTATTTTGAGCAAGTTTGCTGATGACACCAAACTTGGAGGAGTTGTGGACTCGAATGAGGGCATAAAGGCCTTGCAGAGGGATCTGGATAGGTTGGAGAGCTGGGCGATCACCAACCGCATGAAGTTCAATAAGAGCAAGTGCCGGGTCCTGCACCTGGGACGGGGAAACCCTGGCTGCACGTACAGACTGGGCGATGAGACACTGGAGAGCAGCCTAGAGGAGAGGGATCTGGGGGTAGTGGTAGACAGCAAGTTGAATATGAGCCAGCAGTGTGCCCTGGCAGCCAGGAGGGCCAATCGTGTCCTGGGGTGCATCAAGCACGGCATCACTTGTAGGTCAAGGGAGGTGATTGTCCCGCTCTACTCTGCGCTGGTGCGGCCTCACCTCGAGTACTGTGTGCAGTTCTGGGCACCACAGTATAAAAAGGACATGAAACTGTTGGAGAGTGTCCAGAGGAGGGCTACGAAGATGGTGAAAGGCCTTGAGGGGAAGACGTACGAAGAACGGCTGAGGTCACTGGGCCTGTTCAGCCTGGAGAAGAGGAGGCTGAGGGGAGACCTCATCACAGTCTACAACTTCCTCGTAAGGGGGTGTCGAGAGGCAGGAGACGTTTTCTCCATTAACGCCAGTGACAGGACCCGCGGGAACAGGGTTAAGCTGAGGCAGGGGAAATTTAGGCTTGACGTCAGGAGGGGGTTCTTCACAGAGAGGGTGGTTGCACACTGGAACAGGCTCCCCAGGGAAGTGGTCGCTGCACCGAGCCTGTCTGAATTTAAGAAGAGATTGGACTGTGCACTTAGTCACATGGTCTGAACTTTTGGGTAGACCTGTGCGGTGTCAAGAGTTGGACTTGATGATCCTTAAGGGTCCCTTCCAACTCAGGATATTCTATGATTCTATGATAAGTAAAGCAAAGAAAAACTCATGGGTTGAGATAAGGATAATTTAATTAAAGGGAAATAATAATAATAATAATTAAAGAAATATTATTATGAAATAAACAATTTAACTAAAGAGAAAAAAAAAAAAGGAAAGGGGAAAAGGGAGGGGGAAAGGAAAGTAACAAGAAGGAAAACAAACAAATAAAACAAATGAAGGCTATGTGGAAGTGCAGAGGAAAGAAATTACTCTCTACTTCCCACAAACTGCTAGTGTTAGGTCAGAGGTTGGACTCGATGATCTTGAGGTCTCTTCCAACCTAGAAATTCTGTGATTCTGTGATATGATTGACCACATCCTTGAAGGAGGGCCTCAATGCACGTAGCCGGTGTTCGGGAGGAGGACCGACATTTTCACAATGAGAGCCCACCCCTCCACTCTTCTTCCTGTTTCCACCTTTTATTGCTGAGTGTGACATCACATGGTATGGAATATCCCTTTGGTTGGTTTAGGTCAGCTGCCCTAGTGATGTTTCTCTTCTCACTTTTTGCCCACCTCCCAGGAGGGTTAGAGAGAGGCCTGATGCTGTGCAACTGCTGCTCAGCAGTAGACACAACACTGGTGTGGTACCACTGCTGTTCCAGCTACAAGTGCAGAGCACAGCACAGTATGGGCTGCTGCAGGGAAAGTTAACATTCCAGCCAGACCCAGTATAACCTCCACCCCTTATTCCATAACATTTGTGTCACACTCGGATCCCCATACTTTAGCATACAAGTATTCTCATCATTATTCCTTGTCCTTTAACAGGACAAGGATTTAACAGGACAGGATTAATAGGCAGGTGTATCTTTTCATTCCATAGGTCTTTCTTGGAAAATGTTCATAAGAACTGTTGATGATTAGGTCTTCATCTGCCAAAGTGGACACTCAGGGCAGGTGGAGTTGGATGTCTGGACACCAGCACCAGCTTAGCTCAAGTCCTTGTTGCACTGCTCAGCTGCTTGCACAAGTTGACCTGTCGTTGATCCTGCAGCATCTTCCTACAACACATAACTTAGATTACAGATTAGTTTTCTCTCAAGGTCAAATCTCCTTGAGGCACACACTTGATATCCCCATTCTTTTGAATGACTCACCAGGTATACCCTGGTCCTTGGGCAAAGACAATCCCACAAGTGGGTTTGCCTTTTCCCGAAGCAGGAGCAACCCACACTGCCTTCCCCATCCACCTTCCTACATGCACTATGGGGACTTTATCTCCTTTCACTGTGTGTAGGGGTTTTGTTTCAGCAGGACCAGCATGGCTGTCAGACCCCCTATTGGTAACTAGCCAAGTGGCTTCTGGTAGATTTATGTCCCATTGTTTCCATGTCCCAGCACCCAATGCTCGTAACATAGTCTTTAATAGTCCATTGTACCTCTCAACCTTCCCAGAGGCTTGTGGGTGATAAGGGATGTGGTACATGCACTCAATACCATGCCTCTTGGACCAGGAGGTAACAAGATTGTTAACATTCCAGCTAGACCCAGTACACCATCCCTGGAGGTATTTAAGAAACCTGTGGATGTGGTGCTACAGAAAAGCATGTTTTAGTGGTACGTAGGTGGATGGTTGGACTTGATGATCTTAAGGGTCTTTTCCAACCTAAGAGATTTTATGATTCTATTCTAAATCTGTTACTGTGGGGTCTCTGGCATCCTAGTGGGAAGCAAGAGACAGTGCATATTTCTCTGTTGGGTTATGGTAATCCTCCCAAGAATGACAATTTCTGTTTTCCTGAATTTACTTAAATGAAGATGACTGAAGTCCCACATCTCCTGTTCTCAGTTCAACTCTACATTTTATCATATTATGACACAGCTGTTTTATGCACACCAGTAGGAATCCTGGAAATTGATTTTTACAGAATATGTCCTTTGTGAATACATGCATAAAAGAGAAAAAGGTGATGCTGGCCACAAAGAAGCACTGCTTGATCTATTTATCTGTTTCAAGTGAAACAAAAATAACTCAAAACAATTTGATGGCAAAAGCAGTGATCTTTCTACATCTCTTCCTTACTATTAACTCAAGATATAAATAAGCCCTAAGAGGCCCTGTAATCACAATTCCTATTCAGCCATTTCCGTTTCCTACAGAGTTTCCACTGTTTCTTCTATACAAAACTTAAGTGAGACCTTTGATAATAAAACATTTATTTTTAATAATGCTAAGCAAGATTCACCCACATCCCCTTGGGAGCTACATCTTCAAATGGTTGAAGCAGAAAAGTCACAATTGAATATATTAAGTTTGACTTTTAAGAATGTGAATAGTTTTACATTCATTTGCAGCTGGGTAATTGATTGTTCTGCTGTTTTAAAAGTGGAAGTATGAGCCTTCTTTTTACATCTGATCTCAAGCTTAACATCAAGCTAGCTCAAAAGCTAAATTCAGAGAATAAAAATAGCTTTCTATTAGATAGATCTTATGATGCATCAAAGTGCATATGTCTTCCACAGCAGCTTAATTAATTTCTTTATCTGTCATTAGTGCATGAACCTATCAGATAAATCTGAATCAGATCTGACCAAGAAGTGGGCATATCTAAGACTCAGTTATGTCTATGCCATAAAAGAAGATTTGGGATATTCTTAGCACTGAGTTAACAGAAATGAGATGAAAAAATAGTGGAACAGATCAGAAGATTAGGCATATAGGAAATATTAAGAAAAAAGATCCGTTCTAAACTGGGAAACACAGATAGAAATGAGAGACCGGGAAAAGATCCAGAAATACTAAATTAAAAATATATTTGTATGATCTATCACATTCAGATGTTGCCAAGAGAGATCAGAAGTATTAATGATGTTGTACAAGACTCTGTGAACTGTTATGGAAATCAACATTCAGAAAAACATATCAATAATACTTACCATCATGAACATGGATATTGTAAGAGAAGAGTTGATTTATTTAGCTTAACAGCACCTACACCAAAAGCAAAATGTGCTTCCTTTCTATAAATATTTTACAAGAGCAAAACACCAGAGAAGACAACTTACCTATAAAAAAGAACAATGCTGACATAAGAACTGAATGTCCATAAATGAATTAATTTAGACTAACAATTAGTATGTTTATAGTAATCAACATAGTAAAGCTGTGGAAAAAAAAATCTGAAGAAAGCAGCAGGACAAATAAAACAAATATATTTTGTAATAACTCTCAGGATATCAAGAGGTATATGAGCATTTGTGTTAGTAGAGAGCTAAACATAGTGCTCATGTTCATGGCCCCTCTTTTAATTAAATATTTTAAAACATCAGAACAAATTAGTTTACTACTCCTGTGTCTTTGCATCTGTGTCTGTGTGTGTGTGAAAGGTTGTTTATACTTTTAAGAGTCTTATTCCTCCAAAGAATTCTACAGATCCTTCTTCATGAGAGTTCATGTAGTTTTGAGTTTGCAAAGATGCCTGTAATAAACAAGGGATAGAAGTTAATTAAATTCTTAGAATAGTCTATATTGTACCAACAATGTAGCAACAGGAAGACTGAGGTCTATATAAAGCAATTTTGGGGTCCTGGGGAGACAATTCAAAGAGTCAGGAACACAGATAGTGTTTTCCTCAGTCCTCCTAGAAATCAGGAGAGACAAATGAAGTAGGTGAACCCAAGTCATCAATGCCTGCCTCCAAAACTGATGCCTCTGACAGAATTTTGTGTTTTATAATCATGGAAGAGTTTTCTAGATGTGAGGACTTCTGGGGACTGACAGGACCAACATGTCTTGATAGGGGAAAAGTTTCTTGCCCAATAACCTCTTGATATTGAGAGGGCTTCAAACTAGGACTGCTGCGGGAGGGAGATAACATTAGGAACACTGAAGTCAAGGCAAGGAACAGTATGGTGCCATTTGAAGGTGCCAAGGTTAATGGTGCTCTACGGAGCACTGCAGTTTCAAGAGCACATCTGAAATGCTTGTATACCAATGGACACTGTATGAGAAATGAACTGGAAGCTTTGTTCCTTTCCCAGAGTTATGAAATCACTGGAATTAATGAGACTTAGAGGAGTGTAGGGATAAAGGGCTATTGGCTGTTCAGGAGGGATAGGCGGGGCAGATGAGGTGGAGATGTTGTGCTGTGTATAAGAGAGATTAGACTCTACAGATCTTGTTGTTATAGATGACATGGCAGAGAGCCTCTGTGTGATGATAGCAAAGCAGATATCATCATGTGTGTCTGTGTCTATGTACCACCCACCTAGGACGATTGCATGGATGAGCTATTCAACAGGCAACTAAGGGAAATCTGTGGACTGGTTGCTCTCATCCTTATGGGAGAATTCAACTGCCTATAAACTTGGAATATCATACTACCATGACAAGTAAGTCTGAGAAATTCCTAAAACATGTTGAAGATAACTTCCTGTCACAAGTACTGAATGAGCCAACTAGGAAAGGTGCCCTCCTAGATCTGTTTGTTTGAGAATAGGGAAAGCCTCGTGGGTGATGTGATGGTGGGTGACACTCATGGCTACAACAATCTTGAAATACTTGAGTTCAAAATTCTTGGTGTGAAAAGAAAAAAAGGTCAGCAGGGTTATCATCCTTGACTTTAAGAGACAAAACTTTACTTTTTTCAGGGATCTCATTAACAGTGTCACCTGAGAGTAGGCTCTAACAGTTTTAGAGGTCCATGAGAGTTTGTCACTTTACAAACTTTACAACACTTTTTAAAAGCACAAGAGAAAGCAATTCCATTGTAAAATCAGTCAAATAAGAAGGGCAGAAGACTGCTGAACAGAGAACTTGTCCTAGGACTAGGGAAGAAAAACAAAATATTACTTTGGAATATCAAGGTCCGGATTCAGAGTACAGAGCTGCAGTCCAAATCTGCAGGGAGAAAACAAGAAAAGCCAGAGCTCAATTTTAGTTGACACTGGACAGTGTGGTATCAAAAAAAGTCTTTTACACATAAATCAATGGCAAAAGAAAATATAAGGAAACAATGGATTGATACTTGAAACAGATGGTCACCTAACAAGTAGGGTTGAGGAAAAAGCATTTAATGCCCTTCTTTGCCTCAGTTTTTAATACTGATGACAAATTTGGGGCTGCCTGGTCCTCAGAGTTGGAGAAGAACAGTGACTTCCATCTGTAGTCACCAAAATTGTAAGGGAACGGTTGTATCAGCTCAACTTTCCTACCTTCATGGGAACAGATGGGATTCAACCCGAACTACTGAAGGAATTAGTGGATATTATAGCTGGGCCACTCTCAACAATTTACTGAAAGTTGTGGGAGTGTAAGGAGGTCCCTGCTAGCAAACATTGTACCCACCTTCAAAAAGGGCATGAGAGAAGTCCCAGAGAACAACAGACCTGTTAGTCTAAACTCAGACCCTGGAAAAGTTATGCAGAAGATTATCTTGGGGGTTATTGCAAGACACTTACAGAACACAGCTATTGTTGAGAATAGTCATCACAGGTTCATGAAGGAAAAATCTGATCTCTTTCTATGATAAGATCACCCACTTTGTGGATGAGGGGAAGGTAGTGAATGTAATCTTTCTGGATTTTAGTAAAGCCTTTGGTACGGTCCCTCACAGCATCCTTCTGGACAGATTGTCCAGATAAACAGATTCATGCTATGCCTGGTGATGTAGTGGCTCAAAGATAGAACTTCTGTTTTAGTGAACAGGACTGCATCTGGCTGGTGGATGGTCACTAGTGGTGTTCCACAGGGATCAATTTAGGACCAAGTCTGTTCAACATTTTTATCAATGATCTGGATGTAGGAGTGGAATGCATCCTCAGCAAGTTTGCTGATAATACTAAACTGGAATGTGTTGTTGAGTCTCTGGAGGAATGAGAGGTCTTGCAGACGTATGTAGATAGATTCCAACATTGGACAATCATCAACTGCATGAAGTTGAATTTCATCAAAGGAAAGTGTTGGGGTCTGCACCTGCTACATAGTAATACTGGATACAGGTACAAACTGGGAGATGAGTGGATAAAGAGCAGCACAGAAGAAAAGGATTTGGGGGTAATTGTTGACAGTAGGCTCAACATGGGCCAGCAGTGTGCCATGGCAGCCAAGGACAAACTAAATTTTTGGATATATTAAACAAAGAATAGCCATCCAGTCGAAAGAGGTGATTCTCTTACTATATGTTGTGTTGGTATGGCCTCACTTTGAATATCACGTGCAGTTATGGATTCCGTAGTATAAAAAGGATGTTAAATATCCTGAAAAGCATCCAGAGAAGGGCAACAAAATTTGTGAAAGGTCTGGAAAACATGCCCTGTGAGGAGAGACTGAGGACACTTGGGTTGTCTAGTCTGGAGAAAGGGAGGTTAAGAGGTGACCTCATTTCTCTTTACAACTTCCAATCTCTTCTCCCCAGTGACCAATGATAGGATGTGAGGGAATAGCACAAAGCTGTGCCAAGGGAGGTTCTGACTGGAGGTTCAGACATTAGGAAAAATTTCTTTACCATGATGGTGGTCAAACACTGGAACGGGCTTCCCATTTGTGTTTGATGTCCCATGCCTGTTCAAGAGGCATTTGGACAGTGTCCTAAATAACATTCTTTAACTTTTGGTTAGACTTAATGTGGTCAGGTATTTGGACACAATGATCTTTAAAGGTCCCTTCCAACTGAACTATTCTATTCTATTCTGTTCTGTTCTGTTCTGTTCTGTTCTGTTCCATTCTGTTCCACTCCATTCTGTTCCATTCCATTCCATTCCATTCCATTCCATTCCATTCCATTCCATTCCATTCCATTCCATTCCATTCCACTCCACTCCATTCCACTCCGTTCCGTTCTATTCTGTTCTGTTCTGTTCTGTTCTATTCTATTCTATTCTTGTGAATGATGTAGGAAAACAATACATATTTCAAGGTTTCCAATTATCCATCATTGTCTGGAACTTCCACATTTCAGAAAGAAAGAAATCTGTGGTAGATATCTTCTGGAGATATCCAGAAGATTATTAGATGACTTTTTTTTTTTGTCTTTTTTTTTTTTTTTTTTTTTTTTTTTTTTTAGTATTATTGAATGTTCACTTGTTTCCTGCCCACTGATATGGACTGATCAGGACTAAAGAAAATGGCAGTTCTACCGTGTAGTGTTTCTCATGTTTCTCACATGTTTTGAGGTCCCTTGAAGACAGATTTTAGGCAGTAAGAAATATCTTTTGATAGTTTCAGGATGGAATCCCTTGTTTGTTAAGTTCCCTCAAGAGAATGATACAAATGACAATCCATTAGAAGAACACGGTCCAATTGCCACTTATACCACGTAGGATTTGTTTGTATCATGTATATTCTTAGCTCTGGAAATTAGAGATAAAAATTCATTTGCAAAAAAATGTTCCCTATAGTCTGCTTTGCATAATTTGCTTTAACTTAGTCACACAATGCTTCTTGAAACATTTCACTTGGGAGTCAATTCTAGTCTTACACTAATTTAAGTATAAATTTCCCTGATATGCAGCCTACGGTTTCTTTTGCTTAACAGCATCCTTTTAACTTTAATCAAGCCTTGTTGCCAACCTTGCTTCCAACCAGCTAGTTTATACATCTTGTGTGATCTGTTTCAATCAAAAACTTTGCTGGATTTTTGTGAGATTATTACAAGCTTTTATTAAGCAGTCAAAGTGGATGTCAAAACAGCAAACACTATTCAGAATGGTTGTCATCTTGTATATACTATCAAGAAAATACAAACAGCAAATTAGGATGGAAGATGTAAGAGTTAAGAGAAAAGCACAGTGAGATCAAAACATCTAGTAGTCTTTCCAGCTGGCACCGAAGGTGTCAAGCAAGATGAGTTTGATGGGAAACATGCTTCTTGGGACACAGCTATTTTTGTTTATGCAGTCTGCATGTTTTTGCTATGTCTCTAGCAGAAAGTGATAGACATGCTGGTACTATTCCCTAGAATATGCGTTAGACAAAAATAACCTCTTCCTTCCTGCTCAAAGGAAAGATGGAAAAAAAAAATAAAAAAAAAAAAATTTTCCTTTCAGAAGGAAAAAAAAAAAAAAAAAAAAAAAGCAAAATAACTACTTCCCAGATTAATGGCAAAACCTTCTGTATGTCAGAAATGAAAATGGTTCTTTTTGATCACTAAGCTATTTTAACTATGAAACTCAGCAGAGGTAAAGAATATTCTGCAGGGAGGGAATAACAAGGTTTGCTATGATCAAAAGGCTGTTAGAAGTTGATATTCACTGAAATAGTATATGCCTGCTGATCAAGCACAATTTTATTATGCATACCATTTTCTATTGGATCAGCTCTGGGAAAATTTTCCTGTTACCTTTTCTTGTCTCTTAGTGAATCATTTCCTGATGCCTAGCGGTAATATTAGAATTGATGCTTGATGATGTTCTTACAGCACAAGTAGATGTTTTTAAACATTGAGTCAAAGTAAAAGGAAGTATTCTTTCTCCTGTCCCCTTCTTATTTCCTTATACAGATTCTACTAAGCAGCAGGAGCAGAAGAAAGAGGGTCTAAGAAGGGAGACAGCAATGACCAAACAGAGGAAAACAGAAACAATACATCCATGATAACAAAGTGTCCTTTGCTAATCCAGTGAGTGAGAATGCCAGGCTTTTCACTCTGTAGAGTGAAAAAGGACATTTTATTTCCTTGAAGTCCTGCTCTTAGAGAAAAGGAATGGAGAAAAGTAAAATGACAACCTTAAGTCTCCTTCTCTTCCATTTTTTCTCACACAAACACTTCCTTGATGATACACTTGCTCTTAAACTGACTCGTAATAGTCGGAGGTCTTACAGAGCATGTATATATTATAATCTTTACTATAACATATTTGTCTCAGCATAAAAATATAAAATAAATTCATAATTAATGACTAATTCAGTTAACATTTAATATATATATATTTTTTTGAAATATAAAATTATTGGTATAAAATAATAATTGAAAGCATGCTGGAACTGAATATTATTTAATGACACTTAAAACTAAATACCAGATGTTATACATTTCAGTAAGTCTCAAGGCCAGAATCAGCCTGAGTGAAAATACAATAGAGTACATGCATCTAGGTTGCAGCTTCAGATACCATCTAGATGAATTGTTTAAATTGTTAATACAGAGAGCATCATTCTAACACCAAAACAGAAAATGTAGATTGTAAATATGTCTCCAAGGAAAGTGTGTTTGATATGGTAAGAGACTTAATATTCTTTCTATTTACTCTTTTAGACACTTGTTATCCCATTCATTGAAAGAAAAGGCATACATGCTGGGAAAAAAAAAAAAAAAAAAAAAAAGTACTGTATATATTCAGTCAAATGTGCTGATTTTTAATTTTTTTGTGCCACCATTGTCATCAATGACTGCTTGTTTCACTTCGTTTTGGTAGGCATTTATGTTTCTCTAAACTATGATAGGTTACATATATACATAACATGCTACATTACGATTGTTACAGAATCACAGAATCGTCTAACTTGGAAGAGACCTCCAAGATCACCTAGTCCAACCTCTGACCTAACACTAACAAGTCCTTCACTAAACCATATCAGTAAGTTCTACATCTAAACGTCTTTTAAAAACCTCCAGGGATGGTGACTCACCACTTCCCTGGGCAGCCCATTCCAATGCCTCACAACCCTTTCAGTAAAGAAATTTCTCCTAACATCCAACCTTAACCTCCCCTGGTGCAGCTTTAGCCCATTACCCATTGTCCTGTCACCAGGCACGTGGGAGAATAGACCAACTCCCACCTCGCTACAGCGAGTATTTTAATGTACCAGTAGAGTGTGATAAGGTTGCCCCTGAGCCTCCTCTTCTCCAGGCTGAACAAACCCAGCTCCCTCAGCCGCTCCTCATAGGACTTGTTCTCCAGACCCCTCACCAGCTTTGCTGCCCTTCTCTGGACTTGCTCAAGCACCTCGATGTCCTTCTTGTAGCAAGGGGCCCAAAACTGAACACAGTACTCGAGGTGTGGCCTCACCAAAGCCAAGTACAGGGGGACAATCACCTCCTTAGCCCTTCTGGCCACACTGCTTCTTATACAAGCCAAGATGCTGTTGGCCTTCTTGGCCACCTGAGCACACTGCTGGCTCATATTCAGCCGACCATCAACCAATACTCCAAGGTCGTTCTCCACCTGGCAGCTTTCCAACCACTCATCTCCCAGCCTGTAGCTCTGCTTGGGTTTATTGTGCCCCAGGTGCAGGACCCAGCACTTGGCCTTGTTGAACTTCATGCAGTTGACCTCAGCCCATCGGTGCAGCCTATCCAGATCCTCCTGCAGAGCCTTTCTACCCTCGAGCAGGTCAACACATGCACCTAATTTGGTGTCATCTGCAAACTTACTGAGGGTGCACTCGATCCCCTCATCCAGATCATCGATAAAGATATTGAAGACTAGCCCCAGTACCGAGACCGGGGGGATGCCACTAGTGACTGGCCTCTGACTGGATTTGACTCCATTCACCAGGACTCTTTGGGCCCGGCTACCCAGACAGTTTTTAATCCAATGAAGTGTATGCCAGTCCAAGCCACAAGAAGCCAGTTTCTTGAGGAGAATGCTGTGGGAAACAGTGTCAAAAGCCTTGCTGAAGTCAAGGTAGACCACATCCACAACCCTTCCCTCATCCACCCAGCGCGTCACTTTGTCATAGAAGACCAGGTTCATCAAGCAGGACCTGCCTTTCATAAACCCATGCTGACTGGGTCTGATCACCTGGTCGCCCTGTAAGTGCTGTGTGATGACATGCAAGATAATTTGCTCCATGAGCTTCCCTGGCACTGAGGTCACACTGACAGACCTATAGTTTCCCAGGTCTACCCTCCGGCCATTCTTGTAGATGGGCGTCACATTTGTTAGTCGCCAGCCAACTGGGACCTCCCCTTATAGCCAGGACTGCTGATAAATGACGGATAGGGGCTTGGCCAGCTCCTCTGCCAGTTCTCTCAGTACCCTTGGGTGGATCCCATCTGGCCCCATCAACTTGCATATATCCAAGTGCTGTAGCAGGTCACCAACCATTTCCTGGTGGATTATGAGGACCACATTCTGCTCCCCACCCCCTTCATCAGTCCAGGGTGCTGGGTATCCAGAGAGCAACTGGTTTTGCCACTAAAGACTGAGGCAAAGAAGGCATTAAGCACCTCCGCCTTTTCCTCATCTTTTGTAACTAAGTTTCTCCCCGCATCCAGTAAAGGATGGAGATTCTCCTTAGTCCTCCTTTTTGTGTTGATGTATTTATAGAAACGTTTTTTGTTATCTTTAACGGCAGTAGCCAGATTAAGCTCCAGATGAGCTTTGGCCTTTCAAATTTTGTCCATGTACAGCCTCACAACATCCTTATAGTCCTCCCAAGTGGCCCGCCCTCTTTTCCAAAGATTATAAACCCTCTTTTTTCTCCTAAACTCAAGCCACCGGTCTCTGTTGAGCCAGGCCGGTCTTCTTTTGTGCCAGCTCGTCTTTGGGCACATGGGGACAGACCACTCCTGTGCCATTAAGATTTCCTTCTTGAAGAGCGCCCAGCCTTCCTGGACTCCTCTGACCTTCAGAACCACCTCCCAAGGGACTCTACCAATCAGTGTCCTGAACAGTTCAAAGTCAGCCCTCTGGAAGTCCAATACAGCAGTTTTACTGGTCCCCTTCCTGACTTTGCCAAGAAAAAAGAACTCTACGATTCTTTGGTCACTCTGCCCAAAACAGGTCCCAGCCACCACATCTCCCACTAGTCCTTCTCTGTTTGTGAACGGAAGGTCTAGCGGGGCACCTCCCCTGGTAGGCTTACTAACCAGCTGCATCAGGAAGCTATCTTCCACGCTCTCCAGAAATCTCCTAGACTGCTTTCTCTGGGATGTGTTGTGCTTCCAGGATATATCTGGGAAGTTGAAGTCCCCCACAAGAACAAGCACTGATGATTTCGCAACTTCTGTCAGCTGCCTGTAGAACTCCTCATCTGTCCCCTCATCCTGGTTTGGCGGTCTATAACAGACCCACACCAGGATGCTTCCCTTGTTGGCCTTCCTGCTGATCCTAACCCACAAGGACTCAACCTTATCATTCCTAGCCTCAAGTTCCATGACATCAAAACTCTCTCTGATATAGAGAGCCACACCACCACCCTTTCTGTGCTGCCTGTCCCTTCTGAAGAGCCTATAGCCAGACATTGCAGCACTCCAGTCATGAGAGTGGTCCCACCACGTTTCCATGATGGCAACCAAGTCATAGCCTGCCTGCTGCACGATGGCTTCCAGCTCCTCCTGTTTGTTACCCATGCTGCGTGCATTAGTGTAGATGCATTTCAGCTGGGCCATTGCCTTCTCTCCCAGTCTTGCCATTGTTCCCCCTGACACGCCTCTAAGAAGCCTTGTTTCATCCCCATCCCTCTTCTTATCTAGTTTAAAGCCCTCTCAATGAGCCCTGCCAGCTCCTGGGCTAGGATCTGTTTTCCCCTTACAGATAGGTGGGACCTGTCTGCGTCCATCAGGCTGGGAGCCGAGTAAAGTGCCCCATGGTCAAAAAAAAGCACAAAATTTCTGTGTTGGCACCAGCCTCTGAGCCACGTATTTTTCAGATGGGCTTTCCATGTCCTCTCTGTACCCCTGCTGTGAAACATTGAAACATACGGAGAACAAAACTAGCCACCATCACCACCACTAAACACCAGCAAAAATACAGCCCTCCCATGTCTTTCCTCCTTTTTTTTTTTTTTTTTTTTTTTTTCCTGCTTTGAGACGAGTTGATTCATACCTGTATCTTTAGGTATCCAGTTGAAGAGTAGGAAGCTTAGTACCTTAGCTTTATATCTTTTATAAAGAGGATAGAATGACTACGTAAAGGTAAAGGTAAAGGACAGCACTGAGCTGACTTTGGCTAAGAGAAATTGGGTTATTCACAACTCTCAACAGGCTTTTCCCAAGAATAATTGTACTGAAGTTCAGATCTTGTTTTGAGTCACAGATTTTGTACCAAACGTACAAATGTACTAATTTACACAAAAATGTACTATTTTTCTTCAGAGACTGCAGAAGAGCCTATGGAGTTAACTTTTCCAGTCTAAAGTCATTACCTCACTGCAAGCCCCAACAAGAAAACAGGACCAAACCAACCAAACAAAAAAAAGCAGAGACGTGAATTACCTCACCAGACAAAATATTCTTTTGCAATGGAGAATTGTGAGATCAAATCCTGTTTTATGTGGGCATTGCTGTCAGATAAAGTAGGGCAAGAAAGGAAAACTGAAATTATTTTAACCCCCCAAAAAAGAATTATAGAATTACTTTCTGAAAGGTCCTAACACACAAGCTGTCTGAGCTATGGAAGAGCTTTCCTGCAAAACCTTGTTCCCCTCTTCTCTTATTCTTCCTTGTCTTGGTAGACACTGTGTGCATCTCCACAGCCTCAAATGGAATACATGAAATGCCATCTTTTTGAAAGTTATGCTTGTTAGCCCTATGGGTTGCTGTCTAGAAGTAGATATGATGATCTGAAGTTGATCTGATCTGCGATGGTTTCATTTAGGCTTCTGTTCATCAGGTCCATGCCATGGTATCAGGAAAGTCCTTGTAGGTCACTTTTAGATTCATATCTGCAAATGCTGAATATAAAGATTATACAACAAAATGCTATTATATGATATTCTTGAAATGTTATTCCTTATGGGATATCCTGTATTATATGTATTATATGTATACTTATGTATTATATGTATATATGTATATATGTATATATATATGTATATATGTATATATATATATGTATATATGTATTATATGTACTTATGTATTATATGTATATATGTATTATATGTATTATATGTATACTGTATTTCTCCATTTAAATCTCACCAACTGCTTACATGGTTGAAAGAAAAGAAAACCTTGTTGGCTGCAAAGAAAACCTTAAGGTTTTTCTGCAGCCAAAAATTGAAGCTATTTCCACATGAACTACAGGGTTCCTTGATCCAGCCATCTCTAGGTCTCAACCTCTGTGGAACAAAAAATGCAATTTCTTCTATAACGTGCTCAAATCTCGCAGCTTTTACAATAAGAGCATGAGTTCTAAACTCCTCAAAGTGGCAAAATACCAGTTCATTAGTTCCAGTCATAAATGTCTCAATCTACTTTCCCAAAAGACAGAGGGACATCATACTAGGTAGAAATGAACAGAGGTCAATATCAGCATATCCCAGAATAATGTTAATGGACAGTTACCAGTTGACAGTGATCACAGTAATCCTATTCAGAGGAATTAACTACATTACATGAGTGAACAGTGTCAGTAGACTAATCTTGTCCATTAACAATACTGCAATGGTTTGATATCTGGCAATCATAAAACCCCAGTGGGGAAGTGATTTCTGGCAAAGGGTGGCAGGTTAACAGTGACAGATGTTAATTACAGCAAAATGAAAGAACTTTGGCAAAATTTAATGTATATAAAGGTATGATAGACTGGGGAAAATGTTCTTTTAAATGCAAGATTTGTCTCTGTAATTCTAATGAATTAGCAACAAATCTGAGGTGTGTGCCAATTCCCCAACCAAAACCATTTAAAATGAGATAAAGGGCACTGTAAAGCTTAATAACCTCATCCATAGTCCTACTTCTGCACCTACAACAGAAATTCTGAAAGAAAAAAAGCTATCATAAAGCTATCATTTAATGCAAGACTAACAGAGAATTTATAATCCCATAAATACATTACACAGCAGGTTTACATGCTCATTTTGTTGGTACTAACATAAAATATCTGTTCTGATACGCTCTGTATGGAAAAATGAATAGATGTCCTGTGAATGTTGTTTTAAAAGGTTTGACATCTTGGGGGGGGGGTGAAGGAAAAAAAGAAAAAAAAAAAAAAGCAATTAGTCCTCCTGTTTCACACAGCCTAGATGATCTCTTGATCTGGGACAAATGCCACAAGTTATTTTGTTCATTCCTTTCTATAAAGATTACAGCAGGAGTTTAGAACAGAGGCTGTTCCTACAGTACCTGGCATCAAAATCAAGTAGAGAATGAAACAAGCTTTAAATATACGAATATTTCCACAGTATTTACAAACCTCAAGGAGAAGTGTTTGCTTAAAATGTACTTTGCAACATTCACATATAGCTGTAGAAAATAACTTTTCTAAGCTATATATGTAAAAATGCAGATACACCATTAGAAGCTTTAGCAATCAATGTGTATTTTTTGCAAGACATTCATAGGTTTGTGAGACAACATGGTAATCTTAGCTCATCTGGTCTAATATTTTGCCTGCTTTAGGCTGCGTAATTCTCCATTACAACTAGTAATTCTCCACTTTCTTTGGTAAGGTCTGATTGGCCATGAATATGGCCAATGAATATACATGAAGACAGTAAGAAATTCAACACTATCCTTTTAAAAGGACTACCCTCACTTTTAGAAGTGTTGTGTTTGGTTACCAGTTTGAACAAGGAAACAAGGACAGCTTTACTGTCCATGTATAGGTTTGTTCTGCCTTTCTTTGTGCAGTTTGGGAGCCTGTCAGAACTTGTATTTTCTCTCTGTGAAGACAATGACTTACTATAATCAAGTCACCTTCTAGTCTCATTTCCAGTAAGCTAAATAAATACAGTGGTCTATTTTTATATATATATATTCTTTTTTTACTTATCCCTTCCAATATTTCCAATATTTTATTGTCTTTTCACAAAAGTGGTAAGAGAAGTACAGAAAGTGTTTCTGAAGTCCAGTAGCATAATCAAGAAAAAAAAAAAAACAAAAAGAGAGAGAGACCTTTTTTGAGTTCTGTATACTACTTTACTGTTCAGACAGTCAAGAATCATAGTATTTTAGCCCTCTTGCATAGTTCTTAAATTCTATTGTGTATGTTTTATTATGGCCCTGCTTTGCAAGTTAGTTTCTCAATCTGTAAATATGGTCTACATTGCCTATTCACAAATGTAGGACACAGAATTTGATTAATTCAATTATTTTTGTCTGAACTGTCTCAATTTTCCAAGATTCATGTCTCCCCATCATTTGGTATTCATTTAGTGTTTTCATCTGAACATTTTACTGGCAGTGATTTTGTTTTCTTCTGGTTCACTGATTAAACATTCAACAAAGTTGGAAGTTACCATGCCTATGGGATGTCACTAGAAATTCACATTAGAGTATGCATTTCAATTATCAATAGCTTCCTGTGATGAGTCACCTGGTTTATAATCAATTTAATGTTTACATTACTGATTTCAAATGCTGCTAGTCTGTATTCTAGATAATATACTTTGTCACGAACTCCTCACAAGAAGCTGTTTCATCAGTGTGCATCTATGGTATGCACACTATATCAATTATATGTATAATTTGAAATTGTATAGCTTATTTAACAAGCCCTTTTTTCTGTAAAACTATGCTGATTAGTAGTGGCTATAATTTAATCATTTAATTCTTTATTAATTAAATTCCCTAGCAGTTTTTTTCCTTATGTTTACCTTTGACTCAAGCCAGGATAGGTCATCTTGAATTACCTGGGTGTCTTGCAAAATTTTCTTTAATATTTAGAAACCATATTTCTTCTTCAAGGCCTGAATTAACTTTATTTTATCTATATTTGTATATTTATTTTATTTTATTTTATTTTATTTTATTTTATTTTATTTTATTTTATTTTATTTTCAGGACTAAACACTGGAAAAACAATAATGATAATATTCTCAACCAACTCCTACATGACTCCTTGATGTAAATTGTCCAGGTCATACAATTGTAAATATTTATCTCTACTGTATATATATATCTACTGTATGTGTATCTATACTGTTTATATACATGTATATATATATATATATAATATAACATTTTATTTACCGTCTATTATTTACTCAGTCATGGCCTGCAGTTTGTTTCAGTACTTCTCATGTGATATGAGAATTATAATGTTACTTTGCAAAGCATAACCCCTCCAAAACAGAATAAATTATTAAACATTCTGTTAGTGTTTCTCAGTAATAGACCTAATGTAGTTATTAACTTCATTTTGATTATTCTATGATTATATGAAAAATATCTGTACATTTTTCTAATTTATAGATATAAATATAGATATATATTTTCTAGTTTGTAGATTTAATATAAATAATATTAGATAATATTAAATTTAATATTATATTTAATCTAGATTTAATCTAATATAGATTACATATAGATTACATATATATGTCTATGAGACATGAGAAAATGTCATGAACCCTTTCCCAAACAGCAGAATTTTCCTTTTTTTAAAAACAAACAAACAAACAAACAAACAAAAAACAGTTTTTTATTTTTTCTTGAGACATATCTGAAATTATATATATATCAAATTTTAACTTTTTAATTTGAATATATTGTTTATTTCAAATTGTTCAAGCCTTAACACTTTAACCTAGGGAGGGTTTAAGAAAAGAGAATCTCTTTTTTTTTTTTTTTTCTTGTTATTCTATAAAAGTCTTCTAAAGAACTTCCAATTTACCATCAGAAATTTACACTTCTTTACTTTCCTAATAGCCAATATCAATTAAAAAAAAATTCAGATTTCATGAAAATTGCCACTGTGAAATATCACAGCTTCTTTTCTTTCCATAACACATCTGCCCTCTCTTTATTTATTATAATTACACTCCACTTGTGTATACTGGTTGCTGGTCAACATGTAGTTCAAAATATTATTTAGTATAATTTATTAAACAAACAATTTTATCATTAGGTATAATATGTGTTAGAAAACTTATCAACTGTATGTACTTTGGAAACATCAGTATCTGAACAGGAAATCCAAGATATATCTAATCTCTCAAGCCAAAATTCTTACAACAGCTTAATTCTTCCTTCTAAAAATTAGACAAATGTTTGAATTCTATCTGTTTGCAAGACGAGACTGGCTTGTAAGAAACTCATCACTAGTGGTCTTTATAATCAGCATACCTGTGACCTTTACAGATCAACTTGGCTCTGCCAATCTCTTTGCCTGACTAAGTTGGCTAAATTGTCATATCTTTTTTTTTTATTATTAATATTATTTTTTTTTTCGTTTGAGATGGCTTCACATATATTATTTTTCCCTCCAAAATGATACAATTCCATGGTATATTTGTAACCGATACACTAGCAAATTCTGTCAGAAAGTAGGTATTGCTTTTTTACTTCTAAATTATAGTCTTTACTAGTATTATAAAATCTCCTTTCAATGTTGAGTCTCTAGTTCACTTTAGATTTTGCTCAGAATTATGCATCTTATCTTTAATACTTAAATATTAATGTGACATCCGCATTAATTTTTTTAAGTCTTACTTCTGTGAATGGGAAGTGAAGTACTTCCAAGCAGATTATGCAGTTTCCTCTCTTTCAGATCCTTTGTAAGGTCACTGCTGCCCTCTCTAAGCTTTAGTTCTGCTTGATTGTGGGACACTTATAACTGCATGAATGCTTTCCAAAAATATTTTAAAGTGCCATTGAGACTTCAGTGTGGAAGTGGTTCTTGAGATGAAGAGACGTAAAGAGAATGAGCTGAACCTGAATTGGTTGGTCAAAGGGGTAGCTGTACCGAGCACTGCTCTTTGAAGTCAGGACCAAAAAATAAAATTTAGTCCTACCAAAACACTTTTAATTTTATTTTTCCCTAGGAAGCTGATATTTTAAATAGTTGCCATAATGCACTTATAATTTAGTATCAAATGTAAGGGATTTCCACAGCAGAAAATCAGACATAAAATAAATTATTTAAACATCCATAAAATCCTAATTAGTCTTGTAGGTGCCAGAACTTCACCCATCTAAGTTAAGATTTGAAATCGATAGACTTACTAATCTAGGTTTGTAAAATGCAACACAAACTTTATATAATTCTTTTTTAGTGTAAATTTAGAAAGAACATTTTAATCCCATGGGCTTTATCTTGCATAGTGAAAATGACTTGAGAGCTTATGAAATAAAATCAGTTTCTCATAAAAACTAGACCTGTCCTCTTTTACTTAAATCTTTCACATATGTCTATACCTTTCAGCTACACTCTTCCCCCCCGCCCCCCCCATTTCATTCCATTTTTTATCTTCAGAAACACAAAATAGCAGTTACTAATATACTTTAAAAAAAAAAAATGTACAAGGAAGGCTTCTCTGAAGTTGTTACAGACATTATATCAACTATTTTAAACCAGCTATGTAAGAACCAAGAAGATCTTCCTGTTCCAGTTCACAGAAATAATGAACTTTATTGTTCAGTTCTCACAAAAACTGAGATTTGCATGTATATTTATAATAAAAAGATAGAAGGAAAATCCTGTCTTTTATGAAACAGTATTAGCTATTATTTTAGTGGAATCAGATTTTAGCCTGAGCCCTACCTAAAGCTACAGTTGCACAATAAATAAAGCCGGTTAACAATTGTTCCTTGACTCTGTGGCAAACTGGCTTAGTTCAGTTCATGCTCACTGCCTAGGCATGTTACTTCACCATATCAGGTGATACATCCAAAATGCCTCTTGGGGACAGTTTCTAACTAGCCCTGTCCCCTGAACTATATGTAGTCTCTGCCTGGGAAAGTCCTGGCAAAAGTTAAAGCAGCAAGAAAAGGCACATTAACCATTCAGCCATATGGACAGTTGTGAGCTAATTTTCTGAACCTAAAGTGTCCATTTCACTTCACTAGCAGGCAAGTCAAATTTCAACATGACTTATGAGTTGAAGTCAAGATTATTGTGTATCAAATATAATGTTTCACAAGTCTTAAAATGAATTAAGAATCTTTATGAATTGTCAACAATAATTCTACACTTTTAGTTTTGACTCCCCAAACCAAGAAAGAATCCAACAGAGCAGATTAATTTTACCTAACTTAAATAACATAGCACCTATATCTGACCTATTTGTCTTTTTAATGGTACAAAGATACAGATACAAAGAAATGGTGCAGTTTTTCTGGACCCATTTTAGATATCTATGTCAGGATGAGAATAATTTTAGGCTGTGCCTATTTCTTTCACTTTACTGTAGTGGGAACCCCAGACAACTGTCTAAAATTTGTTCAGATGACTTCTACTCAAAGAGCCTTTATTTTATTTTATTTTATTTTATTTTATTTTATTTTATTTTATTTTATTTTATTTTATTTTATTTTATTTTATTTTATTTTATTTTATTTTATTTTATTTTATTTTAATTTTTTTCTTTCCTGTTGTCTGAGTTACAACTCAGGATAAAGTATTCTGAACATGGTCAAAAAATCTACAGTTGTCTTATGTCACTTGCACAATCAGATCTTTTATCAAGTTCTGAAGAATATGTTGATTCAGTAAGAAAGCATAGTTTAAACAGAAGATTAAGTATCATTTTCTGAGACAGAATCAGTAGCCCAGGGCACCTATCTCAAGGAAACTTGGTTTTCTCTGCAGCACACTGGAGCTATTTTTTCACCTCTGATTTCTAGAATCACATTAAGAAGAAAGAATGTTTCT
Organism: Aythya ferina; assembly: GCF_964211825.1. Lineage (NCBI taxonomy): Eukaryota > Metazoa > Chordata > Aves > Anseriformes > Anatidae > Aythya > Aythya ferina. The sequence continues at coordinate 106,199,498 of NC_140298.1, read as the reverse complement.
CAGAAAGCTATTCAACTGTCCAAAAGTTTAATGGAAAATTTTCTTGTGGGCATTATAATAATACAGATTGTTGGAAAAGGTCCTAATGAAGAGCGAGCGGCCATTAAAGGACAACATAAGGACTATATTCGATAAATAAGGAATTACATCAAAGTAAAAAGAAAAAAAAATATACATTATTGGATTATAATGGATTATGGGCTAACGTTGTTGATGGACTAGTAAAAAAAAATGAAGAAAATATTGTGAGAGTTAGAGTTGTGCAGAACCAAGGAGAAAGATGGGACAATTATGGTTTTATGGTTTGATTTTGGGGTAATCTGGTGTGGAACCAGATATTGGTCCCTTCTAACTCAGGTTATTCTATGACTCTTTGAATCTCTGAATAAGTTGGCTGCTGAATAGCAGATGAGCAATCAAGATGGATCTCAAGAGGTCCCTTCCAATCTGAATGATTCTCATATCCTCTCTTTTTGTCTATTCCATTTTTTTCTTAAGGGGTCTAAGAGTGATGAAGACTAAAAATAAAATAAAATAAAATAAAATAAAATAAAATAAAATAAAATAAAATAAAATAAAATAAAATAAAATAAAATAAAATACTGTATAATTATTAAAATATTCTTAAACTAAACTTTTAACCTAATCACATCTGTTCCTTAATTAAATATTGCCAGACACAAAGGCTGCATGCCTGACTGGTGATAGTTCACAAGTTCCCTTGGCATCCTGTTAAATTAAGAGGAAGTTCTACTTGGAATAATCTCTTCTGAGCAAGAGTTGATGATAACCTATGTCACTGCAGGTCAGTGCCTACAAGGTTTGAAAAAGCCTTTGACATGAACTCTTTCATCAACGATGTGAGTACTTTTGCTCTATTGCAGCACTGTATTTTTGAATCCATCATGTAAAGCACAGAACTGGTGTTATCTCTAGTCTGTATCTACTTGACATTCCAATGGAAAATTTTATTTTAAAGTATATTTCCATCATATCACCCTGTATAACCTCTTACTTAGTGAAGAAAATGCAAATTTAACAAATGGATTTTGGCAGTGCTTGTAGACATATGATTCAAGTATATTAAATTACTTGTGGGTAATATGAGAACATAGGGTATTGTAATACAGTGTATAAACATGATTAGTTTAACCTAGAGAACCTCATTAATAATATATGCTAAGTACTTTTCCTGCCTTTATTGACTGCATGGAACATTTGAGGGGTTTTCTAATGTTGTCATAATTGCAGTTTTAAATATGGTTAGACTTTCTCAGTGATCTAAGCTAAACATATATCTAAAATCTAATCCTATGAAATAAACTAATTTTGATATATATATATATATTCTGGTAATTCTATTGTGCATCTGTCAAAGCTTATGAATAAGTCTGTACATTAAGGCCTAACTAAATATTTCATAACATCTACACAGATTATTTTAGATACCTTCAGATTCATTGCACAAAAGTAGTATTCTTCTCTGAAGTATTGTGCAAGGCAGTCATTTACAGACTCTTCTACAAATTAAATTTGAAAAATCCTTCCTTCTGTACCAAATTAATCAAGCTAAAAATGTACTGTTTAAAGAGCATGAAACTTAGTGAGAGAAAATGGGAGTCCTAAATATTTGTGAGTTTCAGCAGGGTCATGAATCAAATATGCTAGCATAAAAAGTGATGTTGACTTATAAAAAGAAGTTCAAGAATTTGCTGTGATAATTTAAGAAAATTCAGTTCTGCTCTTTCAAGAAGAGCTCAATACTTCAGCAGAAGTAATCTTTTTTGCTTTTTGAACTGGATTTAATGGAAGCTTCCACAAAGTCATGTATTTTAAGATGAGAATTAACCACTATAGCAATGTGTTCTGAATTATGTCTGAATTCAGTCTACAGCGTTTCAAGAAGAGCTTCCTGCAGTTGTGGAAATTGTTTTTCTCTGTTCCATGTGTGGATACCACCAAGAGAAAAAACTTGCACTTTTGTCTGACCTCATTCTGGGTTTGCAGTGTTGCTGTTTATTTATTTAATTAATTATTTTAACTGTATATCTTCAAGGAGGGATACTCCATAGCCTCTCTGGGCAATGGAAGAGTCTCCCTCCTTGGAAAAAAACAACTGGATGTGATCCTGGGCAACCTGCTCTAGGTATCCCAGCTTGAGAGAGGAGTTTGAACCAGATGAACTCCAGAGGTCCCTTCCAACCTTAACCGTTCCATGATTCTGTGATTCTGTGATACAATCTTCCACAATGAGTTAAATATTACAAACTCAGAGGGGATTGCCAAGCATGTTAAAAAAAAAAACAAAGCAATATGACACTAAAATGGGGGAAAAGGAGATATTACAGGTCTGAGCAACAGAAAAATAAAATAATTACACCTAATTAAAGTCCTTGGGCAAGAAAGTGAAGAATTCTTCAAGATTATTTTTTTTCCATAGTCTAGCTTGGTGTTTGAGTGACCAGTAAGAAGACACTGAGAACAAAAGAAGGACATCAAATGACATGTTGTCTGTAAAGATATTAATATTTCAAAACTCATAGAATCATATAATGATTTGGATTGGCAGGACCTTAAATATTATTTAATTCCAACACCCCTGCCTGGGGCAGGGATACCATCCACTAGACCATCCACTAGACCATCCACTAGGTTGCTTAAAGTCCTACCCAATCTGTCCTGAAACAATTCCAGGGATGGGTGAATCCATAACTTCTCTGGGCAACGTGTTCCAGACCTTCATAATAAAGATTTTCTTCCTTATATCTAAAATAAATCTCCCCTCTTTTAGTTTAAAATCCTTGCTCTCTCACTAAACTTGACCCTCACATGGGTATTTAACAGTGCTTAGGTAACAGAATCACAAAGAAGATGAAGAAAAAAAAACAAAAATCTGGATTTGATTGATGGACCATTTGTTGGGTAAGGAACTGGCTGGATGGTCATGCTCAAAGAGTTGAAGGCAACAATCTGATGTCCATGTAGAGACCAGAGAAAAATGATGCCCCACAGCTATCTGTTTTGGAACTGGTATTACATTTTGTCAGTGACATAGACAGTGAGACTGAGTGCACCCTCAGCAAGTTTGCAGAAAACACCAAGCTGTGTGGTGCAGTTAAAATGAGTAGGGCCATGAAGATGATCAGAGGGCTGGAACACTTCTCTTATGAAGACAAACTGAGAGAGTTAGGGTTATTTAGCGAAGCAAGGAGAAGGAAAGGGAAAGAAAGGGAAGGCAAGGCAAGGCAAGGCAAGGCAAGAATTTGAGCTATTGTACTGTTAACTTATTGTTAACTTTTTCTTTCTTTCTTTCTTTCTTTTTCCTTTCAGAGTTTTTGCCCTGTGTTGTTTACCAGTTCAAACTAAATTGATTAAGCAAGTGTTAAATTGTTCACAGTAATACATCATATTAAGAAGTCACAATGCATAAATTTCTAGATGCTTATTTGTATAAATAAATTCTATGATTATGCTAATGTAAGTCCTGTATCTAATTTCCTCTTCTAAAAGTTTACCCCTAAAATCTTAAAATATGAAGTAGCTGTCTAACTGAAGCATACACAAAAATCAGTTGTAAAGCACAATGAAATATTCATTAAAAAGTCCAAGCCAGGAAAAACAAAACAAACAAACAAAACACACACACACACACACACAAACAAACAAACAAACAAACAAAAACACAAAGAGACACTTAAGTCACTTGTACAAAACACAGTGTGTCGAAGCCAGGATTCGACATTCGACTCAAAATTCCTGACAGTCATCAGAATATTTTTCAAACTTTAAAATTCAATTTACCAGTCAAGTAAAATACCTTCAAGTCACTGCTGGTGTTTATTTAAAATTTAAAGAAAAAATGAGATGTATAGCTATAGCACATAAGGCCAAAATTCAGTTTTGTTTACAGTGGTGTCCACATCACTCCTAAAAATAAGAATCTGAAACTCAAAACATTGCTTGAAGCTTATCAAATGATATATCTTACAACAAGCTCTAGTGATGCCAGACATGTATATGTATCTAACTATAATATCATAGAATTAGAGAATCATCAAGGTTGGAAAAGACCTCCAAGATCATCTAGTCCACCACCCCCCTACCACCAATATCACCCTCTAAATGATGTCCCTAAGTACCACATCCAAGCATACTCCTTAAATATCCCCAGGGATGGTCACTCCCACCTCCCTTGGCAACCCATTCCAATGCCTGACCACCAATGCTGACCACTCTTTATGAGAAGAAATGTCTCCTAATTTCCAACCTATCCCTCCGCCCCAGCACAACTTGAGGCCATTCCCTCTAGTCCTATCACTAGTTATCTGTGAGAAGAGGCCAAACCCCAGCTCCTCATGCCTTCCTTTCAGGTAGTTGTAGAGAGCAATAAGGTCTCCCCCGAGCCTCCTCCGGACTAAACAACCGCAGTTCTCTCAGCTACTCCTCATAGGACTTGTGTTCCTGGCCCTTCACCTCCTTCGTAGCCCTTCTCTGGACATGCTCCAGGGCCTTGATGTCTTTCTTGTAGTGAGGGGCCCAAAGCTGAACACAATACTGAGGTGTGGCCTCACTGGAGCAGAATGCAAGGGGACAGTTACCTCCTTGGTCCTGATGGCTACACTATTCCTGATACAAGCCAGGATGTCACTGGCCTTATTGGCCATCTGGGCACACTGCCGGCTCATGTTCAGGTGAGCATTGACTAACACTCCTAGATCCTTTTCCTCTGAATGCCTTTCCAACCACTCTGTCCCAGGCCTGTAGTGTTGAATGGGGTTGTTGTGACCAAAGTGCAGGACCCATCACTTAGCCATGTTGGACTTCTTCCGATTGGCTTCTGCCCATTGATCCAACCTGTCCAGGTCCCTCTGCAGGGCCTTCCTACCCTCCGGCAGATTGACACTTCTCCCCAACTTGGTGTCATCTCCATCTTACTTAGGTTGTACTCAGTTACCACATCCAAGTCATCAATAAAGATATTAAGGAAGATGGTACCCCGCACTGACCCCTGAGGAACACCACCTGTGACTGGAATGCTTGCCTTTTTGTTATTTAAGCATATTCCATATAAGAAAGTCAATAAATGACAAAAGTCAAGAAATTAAGTCAATGAAATCAGTAAAGATGTAAGGAAATACACTTTTCTCAGAAATCAAAGTTTTGCATCAATTTCATGGATTATGATTCATATCCACAGAATCATTAAGGCTGTTGCATTTTTTTGAAATTCGTTGGCATTCTGCCTTGCCACTGCTGGACAGGAGAGGTTCATCATCTGTCCATGACAAAGTTCACTCAAATACAAAGGCAGGAAAAGCATAAAATATTTCTGAAGGATAACTTAAGCCTGTTTTTGGATAACAAGAATTAACTTTGAGGGTAACCTCTTTCTAAACTCCACACCACTTCTAAGGCATACTGTGAAAATTTCACAACACCCCAAAACAAACAGTACTAAACAATGGATATCATTCTGATGAAACAAAACCCATTGTAGTTTATCTTGAATTTTTAATTAACCTGCTTTAAGCTATTTATTAAACATTTTTGGATATATTTTTTCAAATATTTTCATTTACCAGCTCCTTTAATTTTCTAGAGAGAAAACTAATGATTTGTTTCCTAATTAATCTTTTAATTTTTCTTTTTAATCTCTGTTTACATTTTAAAATATTTTCTCTATATATATACATATATTTCTATTTTAGTTTCATCAAAGATTACTTTAGGTAGCTTCTGGTCAATACAATTGAAGTTGAGAATCTTTGTCCAACTGAGGAGGGCTTCAGAATATCTCTGTAGCACTGAACATAGCTTGAGCTCTCCTCAAGGTATATGAGGTATTGAGAGTTGAACAATTTCTCCAAGTAGAGAGGGAACAAGAATAGAACAAGATTTTGAGCTTTTATTTTCCATCCCTGAGGTCCTACCAACTTCATTATTAGTTATCCTGTCAAGAACTTAAAAAAATAATAATAATAATAATAATGGCAAATGAAACATTTTTTCTTTGGTCAGCTGTTACATTTTGTTTATCTTAAGTAATTTACAGAAGACATGAAGAACATTTTGTGAAAAATAAGAAATGGAAAACAATCCTTATTTTCTAATTTTAGTTTCAGTTTAGAGAAAAGACCACAATTCAGTAAAAGCTTGTCTTTATGTGAAAAATGCTGACTAGTTTTAAACTCAGTCAAACTCGAGTTCTTTTGAGAATATAGCCACTTACATAAGTGAAATGTTAAACAGGGGAAAGATCTGTGTATAAAAACAGTGGATACTGATGCAGAGGAGGCAGTGGATTTACTGGCACAAATAATTTAACATAATCTTAGACCTGTTGCTCATTTAACCCTTGTTCAAGATCATTTATGAATGGCAGTCCCCTCAGAGAATCCGTCCCCTACTAAAAAAATGGATACTTTATTCACACACTTCTTTTCTGGATCAGTTGTCAAAGCACAAGAGGACCTTCCTTGTTATCCCATAACAATTTTGTCTCTTTAAAAGATTTTAGTGAGCAGCTTTGCTGAATATCTGTTAAGCATCCAAGCAAATTACTGTCTTTGTAACTGTGTTTCTGTAATCTAAATAGTTGAAATTCTCCCACTATATATTTATCCATTGACTCACTTATCCTATTCTTTATTATACTTATTTACATTTACTTGTCACATAAAAAGATTGTTTTTGACCTATTAGTTCCCTGGATCCTACGTTAACCCTGTTTAAAAATTAATGTGGAATAAAAAACAGGCTATGTAATAATGGGTTCATCATCCCCAGTAAATCTGTTGTAAAGCACTGTGGTTGGATTGGCAGTTGTCAATTAGGAGGGGAAGTCTTGGCATTCATTACATTCTTACTTTGACTGATTTTTAAATTGCTGTTTTCCAACTGCCTCTTTCCCCTCCTTATGCTCCTTAATGTTTTTTTTTTGTTTGTTTGTTTGTTTTTGTTTTTGTTTTTTATCTCAAAAATTTTAGCTATCCTGGCTTCAAATTTTAACACTGACCACTTATTCATGATTTCTCATCACGAATCTTTGTGCATCTAACCAAGAGCTAACCACTTAGCTGTTTTCTCAGAAATTTGAACAAAGGTTTCTCAGTGATACTATATCAGAAGTAGGCATTGATTACAGACAGCTAGGAGAATAGTCATGTAAGGGAAGGAATAATACTGCATACAGCAGAGGAGCTGGAAGCTCTGGACTGGAATAGGGATGTTGGAACAGGGAGATCACCAGCTGGTATGGCTACTTACAACTCTTTTTTGAGGTTCTAATATCTTTGTTCTTCCTTTGTCTCATATGGGGAATTTCTAGTCTTCAAACTTTTTCATTGCAGATGAGCAGCTTCCCCTCATTTTGACAAACCTCTTCAGAATGCTAACTGCTTGGTCAAAAAGTTATTTCAAAATGAAAACCTCTTCACTCTGCCCATTCTAATGGAAGGGGTTTGTTTGAGGTGTGCCATTAGAGTTGGATGTACAGACATCCCCTGTCACAGAGAGTTTCACAGAGACAGTTTCATAATGTCAGATAAAATGCATGTACTGGAAATGGACACACAGATCACCATATCCTTCATAAACAAGTGGGAGAGAGGATCTTAGTAGTAACTCCTGAAATGTTCGGAGAAAAAATGGTGGGAAAGAGGTGTTAACTCAATCCTGAGGGTAAAATAGTAAAATAAATGAATATTTATTATTATCTGGACAATCACACCAATTCTGTATTTTATTCAGCTAATAAAATTGATAGAAATAAAGAGCTTGTTCAATACAGGTAATGTCTGCAAGATGTAAATTATAATGACATAGCAGAATGAGTGTGCTTTACAAAACCAATAAAAGTTAACATGACTATGCTAACCGGAACTTTTAAATTATACTAATATATTGGTATAAAGATGGTCTTTGGGTCATAATTCAGAAGACAGATCTTTCTCAGAATCTCAACTACAAGAATATTTGCTAAGGGTCTTTCATTACTGATAAGAGACTTGATAATGTAGTCCTTAAGTACTCACACAATATTTGGGTAACCTGAGGTCATGAAATTGGGCAAAAAATTCTAAATATCAAAATATAAGGAAATGAGTTTGACAATAGCTAAATAGTTTTATGAACATGACCTTGAGCTTCATATTCAACAGTCATAGTGGAAGAGCAGAATTTGAAATATCAGAGCAAGAAAACAGTACGCCTTCTATATTCAACCAAAAAGGACTTCCAGCATGTTCTTCTGTACTCAACATCATACTTCCTAATAGCTCCCAGTGGTGGATGACAACTCCATGATGTCAAGAAACAATATTTGTTCAGTAACACCAAGACACGGTGGTTGGGGTTTACACATCACCTATGTCATTTATTTTATATTTACATTATATCAAAAAATTAGATTCTAACTTTGATTGTGATTCACAACTGTCGTAATTTCTGCAATAATATATTATAATTTGAAAAGGCAGGGCTACTTTGTCTTGATGACCTACCATCACTAAAGCTGTAACCTGATATTGCTGAGTTACAGATGCACCTTTATAATTTGGAAATTTTTGTATTACAGAAAATATCTTTAGCATAATTTACATTTTTATAACATGATATTTTCATGATATTAACATTCTGATAATACAGAAGTATTGATATATTTAGAACTGATTTTTTATTATGATTCAAGAAGGAAACAAAGCAATAAATGAACTAATGTTACAAAGGCTGTTTTTAGATCAAGATATATGTATCTTTCATTAAAACAAAACAACCCATAAAAATATTTTATCTAGCAAATTAAGCTTGGAATGGTGCCATACTGTAAAACAACAACACAAAACAAACAAACAAAATCATTTAAATTTATGAAATTTATTTTAGATTTAAAAAGTAACAAAAATAATATTTTAACATAGATGCTGATATTTTAATGGAAAATGAAGGAAAAATTGTGGTGATTTTTCTTAATGAGGTAAATATGCTACATCACAGTACTGTAGCAATCCAGTGCAGTCAGACAATGGCAGTGAATTAGTTCATTTGAAATAAAAAGCATACAAGTCCTCAAGGATGGCAGAACAATTTAATGCTGTATAGGATTAGCTTTCTAAGAGCATACTGAGGGTCCTGAGGGTCTCATAGCTCACTTATTCCAAACTTTTAATATCCTCATTTAAATTTCCTCAGACTTAATAATAGGCCCTAAAGTCAGAATTTGCTATTTAGGGAAAATATAAATACAACAATTACCAGCTCAGTACTACCCTCAAAGACAATGATCATGCATACAGTCATCCTGCTGGGTCCACTAGGAATTTGCAAGAAGTCTGGAGGAGTTTTCACACATTCTTATAGTGCTGTGTGGATGAATGCAGTTACATATGAGGAAACTATCCAGATTAGTATGCTCTTCAGGTAAGGTACTGCACCATTACAAGAATATCTACTACAAACTGAATCTGACTCCTATCCAGACAGCTTTAAGTACAGTTATAGGAATGATACCCATTCTAATAAAAACACCTCTAATCTAAAATTATATAATGTGTACTCTGTGTTTAAAACCAGCTCTAGGTTAATATCTGGTTTAATATTATTTTCTCTAAAACATATCCAAAATATCCTGTGTCCATTTTAAATCAATGTAAACACCTACTGAGGCTATAAGATAGTGGAGAAAGATTGTAACATTTTGCCTGTTAGTGGCTTAGCATAGCATACCTCATGAGGTCAAATATTTAAAGTAAGATACAAGAACTGGGTCTTGTACATTTAAGAACTGGAATCAAAGCCATGACTAAGCCATGAAGGTACGTTAAATGAAGCAGTAGAAGGGTAGAAAGAGTTATTTTCAGTATCAGACAAATGTGAAAAAAAAAAAAAAAAAAAAAAGATGTGACAGAAAAAAGCTATGGCTTGATAATTAATCCTGGACATATGCACTAGAGACCATCAACTTGTGAAGAGCTGAGATTGTTAATAGCATTTGTACATGAGTCTTGCAAAAAAGAACCAATGGACTGGCAAGAAGTTAGAGAAGTTCATTTTGAGAGAATGCACCATGGATGCTGCTTTGCACGTTGCATTCCATTGTATTCAGCTGTTCTTGCTTGCCCTGTGGGCTTTGGTATGACAGACCATTTTGACTGTCTCCTTTGGCTGCTCTGATCCTCAGATCAACCACTAACCCCCATAAAATGAGTGATCTACCCCAAAGTGGGACTAGGCCACAGCTGCACTGCAGCATGGTAATGACAAGATGAGATTTTTATCTTCTGCTTTGGGTAGCCATGTTAGTGACAGCAGCTGCATCCACCTTTGGCATGGCTGGAGGAAGAATCTTACACTATGCTTGTTCAGAGCCAGTGACACACATGCAGATTGATTTACAGTATCCCAAACTGTATAATTCATATTGTTAAAAAAAAAAAAAAATAAAAAGTGAAAATGAAATTGAACTACACTCTTTTTATCCAGTGTCTGGTTCATTAGAATAATGATGCCTCATGGCACAGAGTACTATGCAAAATATGGGGAAACTATAAGGAGAATGAGAACTGAACAAAAAGAAATGTGATGTTTACTCAGACAAGAAAATAGTAAATTACTAGTGAAATAATAACAGTTACCATCAAGAAGAGTACTACATGATGCATTTGGAAGTATGCAAACCTCAATTTCCATTGCATTTGTCGCGTTAAGGGGTATAGCTGATTAACTGTTACGGGCCCGGTCGGATTCAGGGTAATGAACCAGTCGGACATTCACCAACAATGCACTAACTGTCTGGGGGTCCGTTCAGACATTCACCAACAACGCATTAACCGTCTGGGGGTCTGGTTGGATTCAGAACACTGAACTATCACGGATACCACCCTTACCCTAGTTGCACTTAATGAGAGCTATCACAATGCAACCAAGTATGGTTTATTACAGCAACAGATAATCAGGTTCTTTTGGATTGCCAGCGATAGTGACTGTCTGCAAAAGCAAGCTATCATGCATGAAATATTCAGGTGTTACAGGTGTTACAGGTGTGCAGCAATAAACATGCTAAAAGGATCAAAGACTCTATAGAGATTTATAAGCAAGTATTCAGATCTCACCCAAAGGCGTCCCAATGGGGGGCGGAAGAGAGGCTCAGCCCGTCGACTGATTCCAGGATTCAGGAGGTCCTAAGGATGTTGTATTTCCTCGAGATGGTATCTCCCCTGATGGTAGTATCTTCTCTGACATCCCCTCTCTCTTGGGCCAATTTATATTATTTTCTATCTTTTAGGTGGAGCTTGAGTGGCTCTAGTCAAGCATATCTTAGTTATGATTGGTGAAAAGTTCTCCCATCTCCGTTTAAAGTAATAGGCTCTGAGAAATTCAGAGCGCATGCTCAGTGAGGGGTGGTTGCACCTTGGAGGTGGGTAGCTTTTGGGATGAAGGTGTGTTTTGGTATTATAATGATATTATAATGAGCAAAAAGTACACTAGGGTACAGCATTTGTCAAAACATGACACGTCCTTGGCTCAGGGTGGCAAAAGTGCAGCTTATTGGTCTTGGTGTGCACAAGAACAATTGAGTCCCCACCTGGTTACAGAGCCTAGCCGTGGTGTCTCCACTCCACTCTACGCTTCATACTGTTCCTTAGGGCTAGCACACCAAGTTTCCCCAGTGCGATAGCATCTAAGGTTGGGAGCCTAGGGAATGCTCAGGTAATGCAGTTATGCCCTACCCTGAAAGCCTCTTCAATGCTGTACCTTTTCTTTAAAAATGTGAATGTTAGTTTTAGTTTCCTAGTTACTTCAGGCAATTACACCACAGCACTGTTTACAGTCAGTTCAAGGACTGAAAAATGACTTAGAGAATTAGCAACTCCTGTTCTTAACTCATGTTGTCTTTCAGTAACGACATATATATCAGCATAGCAGGCTTTGCTCATGTGAATCTCCCAGCTGTGTTGACAATACTGATGACACACATATCTACATATCCAGACTTCCCAACAGACATGTGCCAGCAACTAAAAGGGATGTTACTCCATTAGAACATTTCTCATCTCTGTGTATGGCCACTACCACTGCCAGATAGCCTAGCAAAATACATGGTGCCCCAGTCCACACCTCCTTTCCAGAATATGACAGACTAAAAAATCTATATATTCATGGTGTTAAGCCAGACAAGATTGATGGAACCATTGTGCCATTGGTACTTGGCAGAGTACTTATATTCTTATTACCATGGCTCATAAAGTCCAAAAAGGCAACCTCATCTATCATGAGAACATCTTTAGTTACCACCTAAGGAGATACCAGATGGCCAGGGAATAAGATTTTCATGGAGGAAAGGACTTAAATCACTCTTATTTACATGGAGTCTAATTTTGCTTTGTATTTGCAAAAGCAAAGGGAACATAAAAAAAAAAAAAAAAAAAAAAAGATGGGATCAGGAGTCCAAGTGAAGCCGTGGTCACTACCTGTGCCAGCTAGAGTTAGTTCACTCATCTGTGGAAACCCGAAATATAAAATCATTAAAACATTCCAGGTAGAATAATTTATGTATTTTTTTACCAGCTATTTGCATATATTGGGATATTTCATAAATAGCGTACTAGCTAATACCTATCTCCTTTCTTCCTTTATTTCTTCCTCCTGAAGTCATTGAAATTTCACCCTGGCAGCCCTTGTCCTGAAGCTTCTGCCTGTAGATAGGAATCAATTTTCAGCAGTATTTTAAAACCCAGCCCTGCTGCCTTTCTAATCCAAAAACTGCATTTGGCAGCTCTGGAGTTTGTTTTTCAAGCTCTGGTCTTTGTGTCATTGATACTACCTTACTTTGAAGGCCCCAAAATTACATTTTTACAGTGAAAAATGAACCATAAATGTCTCTATTAAAAACAATATACACCATGTAAAATGGATATCAAAACAGATTAAATTCATTCAGAACCATTTATGATTTGTAATGTAGAGGGTAGAGAGATGCTAGTTAGCTTCCAGTTAATGTTCTGCATTTGGTAATAGCAGGTCCATTACTGATGAATGGAGAGCGTGACTTTCAGACTATGGTTATGCCAAACAAAGGGGTTGTTTGGGAGCTACTTGACATGCAGTGAACAGCCTCTCTTGCAGAAGTTACATGTGGGCTGCATAAGCTATGGATAGGGTGGCAAAGGTACTGAAAAAGCAGAAATAGATCTGAATCTGCAATCTATATTTCCATTACTTAGTAGATTTAGTTATTATTATAAAAAAAAAAAAAAAGTGATTACAAAATTGAGTCCACAATAGTCTTATGAGCTCAACAGAGACAACAAATGTTGCTTGGTTGTGAAGCAAAGTTGCTATGAAATTTCCTATTGGCAATATGAATCCATGTATGTTCAATCTGCTACCTCCTCTCCCCCTTCTACTTATTTCTGGCTGACTATAGCTTTTTATCTTCTCAGACAAGCTGAAAAGTTATATTCTCACATTTTATTTTATTTTATTTTTTAATAACAAATAAAATAACAAATAAAATGGTCACTATTCTCTATTCACTATTCTCCCATCAGACACTGTAGGAAAAGGGGGTAGCTTAAGACAGCTCAGCAAATGTACATCATGACAGAGTTTAGTTGAAAGTCATCTAGGATAATGGATCCTTTTCAGTTATTCTGAACTAGAAGTCTCTGGAAAAATAAAATAAATAAAATAAAATAAAATAAAATAAAATAAAATAAAATAAAATAAAATAAAATAAAATAAAAGGTGATTGCCATCATATTGTGGGTGGTATTTTTGATGTGGTAATACATGCCTTCAGACTATAAAAAGCATGTACTACAGTAGCATTGATATGACTGGAGAAAGCAGCAGATGCAGCAACAGTAGCAGCCACTGCAAGGAAATAATGGATCAATAAAAATTAGAGGCAGCAATTAGATCCTCAGGTAAACTGATGAAGCCTTACTGGTGAAAATGTTATCTACTGAAAAAATAAAATTTTGAGTTAATGAAAGTTATTTGGATTGAAATTCTTTATGATTCCTTTTGGAAACATCTCATTCTGTCTCTTAATCATACTGATTTCTCTGTGCAGAATATTTCTTCTTGAATAATTCTTCCTTTTATAATTCATTGCCACTTTTCACCCTAGGCAATCATCAGGAAATGCTATTTAAACAAAAAATGAAAAGATTGAATATGGGACACATTTTTTTATTTTATTTTTAGTGGTTGTGTCAAGGCTGCAATGTTTGTGGAAGAGTATCTATTGAAAATTTACCAAATTTCAGGTTGTATTTTTAAGTGCTCTGAGTGAAGCCTGATTAAAAATCTGATCCTTTGGACAAACTCCACTTTGAAAAAAAAAAAAAAAAGAAAAAAAAGAAAAAAAAATAGAATTGTTTCAGTTTGCTCATTTCTGTATGAAAGGGGGTGAGAGAGAGAGAAATTGGAATCCTCCAAAATGATGTTATTCTCAAATTAATAAAACAAAGTTACATTCAACATAGTCAGTTAGTAAGTCTGAAAAGATTTTCACAAACAGCATTGATTCGTTCTCAAAAAGTTTATCATAATTCGTGTGCAATTACTTCATATTCTTTTAACATTCCTTAGTTTCCTTGACATTGTGACACCCATTTTAGCAAAGCAATGACTGTTCTTAATGGTGTTATTTTAAAAATATCTTTATTTAATCAATTTATTAGAAACAGGTATTTCTGTTCTCATATCATAACATAGTCCTCTATGACTGTAAATGCTAAAGTAAATATTAAGTTTTGAGATTGCCATTCTTTTCCATTTTTTGCCATTTTTTTATCATAAATTATGATAGATCAGTATTAAAGTTATAAATAAATAAATAAATAGTAATAAATAAATAAATACACGTTTTTTATTGCTATGCATTTAGAGATAAAATTGTGTTTAAATTGTTCTTGAAACTAAGAAGTCAACACGTTTAAATGTTTATAATATAAAATCAATATTTTAAAGTAAATAATAGGTTTCTAAAACAGCTTGATGTCAAACATGAACTATCCTTTTAGTAAGCTCAGTAAGAATACTGTTTTATTTTTTTTCTTGCTTATTCAGATTTACCCTTTGTGTGCATCAGAGACAAATTGTTCCTCTAAAAGGGAACAATTAGCCAACTGGTGGATTGTAGACCATTATAATTAACTTTACAAGCACAAAATATACAAGCACAAAAACTTATTAAACAGAATATATTTTTTTCTCAAGAGAAAAAAAAAAAAAAAAGTACCTTCAAAGTACATTTCAAGGTTCAATAGAACAGATAGATTTATTTATTTATTTTGTCACTTCTGTGGTACTGTTTCACTTATTACCATCAACCCTTCTTTGATTTCAGAGGCTCCATAACAAAACAATTACAGACTGTAATTTAAGTACTTCATTATTCTTGATTCATGATTTATAGCATGAAAGACAACATGTTCCCACATGTAGAGTGAAAGGTGTCAGTGTTTGTAGGATTAAGCCTAACTGACACTGACAAAGTATTATTAAATTTTTAATTATCCTTGTTTTCTTTAATGTTTCTGTCTGCCCCGCATTTATTTTCTATTTATTTTGCCATTTATTTTCTAGGTTAAATTTCTGGATTTTAAGTAAAGACTTCCTTAGTTGAGTTTTTTTTGTTTTCTTTCCAAGCATACTCTGAAGAACCTCTGAAAATTATATTCATCCTATTCTACTTTGTGAATATCCTGGTCTGACTAGGAGGCAGCAAGTGCTTTGTGCAAGTTGTCATTGTTCCCTATGGACAAACATAGAATTCAGATTTCCTAAAGCAAGTGTCACTGAAAAGTGATATTACTTCCTATTTTTGGATCAGTTATGCAGTCATTGATGTTTATCAGGATGGAGAATTTTGTAAATTAGCTTGCCAAATAATTTCCTTGGGTCAATACAAGTTGTAATTTTTTATTATATTTTATTATTTTTTTTTCAGGAAGCTAATAGATAGACTGAGTTGTCTATTGAATACAGCTAGACATGTAATTGTATACCTTGTATGTGGTTTGTCTAGCAGTTTAGCTACAGGAGAATCCTCTAATCTCCAAACTGGGTCAGGGAATGAAGTCTTTAAATTTAATGTATTCTATACCTGACACTATCTTAATTTAGAAACTAAAGATTATTTTATTAATCAATACAAAACTCCACAGAGGTAAATAATTTAATCTGAGTTTATTTTTCTCATATCTCTGTTTATAGAATCATCAACATTTTTTCTCGCACAGGCAATGATATTAAAAGGTAGAATCTTTGTATTCTAAAGTATATATCTTATTTTAAATGTATTATTTCTAGGTCCAAATGAAATGATACTTTCACCATTAAGTATATAAAATTTTGATTCTAATTTCAGTGAAAGCAGGCTGAACACTAGCATCAATTAAGGATGACTAGTCACAGTTTAATTGTGGTGTGACACATTTTCCTGATAAAGGTAAACACAATTGCCAAGCTTAAAGAATGAAAAGAAAAAAAAGGGGGGGAGGGAGGGGGAGGAAGTGGAGGGAAAAAGAGGAGTTCCATCATCTCCTTCTGATTCTTTAAATATAATTTTTCTGCACAGTCACAACTTGTGAGCACAATCCATCAATAAATTAATATTACAGTTCTTCAGCTGTTAAATTATGATCCATTTTAGATAGTTTAAAAGCCTCTGGGATTCTTTATATATAGTTTTCTCTAGTGTTTGTTTTTTAATTTCCAACATGTACTAAAGTAATGCGTTATAGCAATGAATTTCTGTTTTGTGATTATTAGTTTTTTAGATTAAGCATTTTATCTTGCTGGCTACAGACAAACAAATGTAATTTACACGCGGAGCAGACTATTATATTCATTTTGTTCATGGGGTTTCATTTTTTTTCAATCTAAATGCAATCCCAGTGGCTAGCCAACAATACAGTGTAGTGATCAGAATCTGTAGATCAATTATAAGCACATATCACATGACCATGTAGGGAGAGATCAGTGCTGGACCATAAAGGAAGGACTGTTCTGATATTTAATTGTTTACTTTGCTCTATTTTTCTCATATTAATCATCTAATATTTAGGCTTTTATTATACAATTATTTCAAATATATGCAATTATTATGGCTTAATATATTCAATACCTGTTATTCATTTGAAATTATTTGTGTAATCTGATGATAGTGATGGGACACAACCACATAAATGCTGGCAAGGAACAGATTCATTAATATCTGACTCTTCTTTTCTATCTACTTTTATTACCACCACTTCCTGTGTTAATCTGACAAGCTCAGGACAAAATTTAGATTTTATTTATTTTTTTTTTATTTATTTTCCCCAGATGTTTATAGAACATTCATCTGTACCTCAACCAGTTATTTTCCTCCCTCCCCACCCAGGAAACTTTCAAGTTCACTTCATTCTGAGAGTGTATTCCCCAGTTGTGACCATATCACAGACAAAAAAAACAATAGTTTAGTCAGCCTTTTTTTTTGTCTGTGTTGGATTTACCTGGCAAGGCTTTGGTGTCAGGTGAAAGGCAGGGCTGGCTTCTGTGAGAAGAGACCATGAGCTGCCCCATGCCAGATAGAGCCAGAGGCAGCTGGCTCCAAAATTAACCTACCACTGGCCAAATCTGAGTGATGCTGGTTGTACAAGTGATGCTAGTTGCACCTCTTTGAGAACATACTAAAGAAAGGATAAAAATGCCTTTTGGAGCTGAGGGAAAGGACCCACACTGGAGTAGTTCTTTAAAAACTGAAGTCTGTGGGAAGACCATGCTGGATCAGTTAGTGAAGGACTAAATCACACAGGAGGAACCCCACATTAGAACTGGGGAAGAGAGCAAAGATGAACGGCTAGCCCTTATGATGCCTTATGAAGCCTTATGAACTGACCACAACCTCCATTTCCCATTCTTCTCCGCCACTTGTGGGGAGGAAGTAGCAGAATCAGGACTAGGACTGAACTGGGGGGAGGGATGCGGGGGAAGTGGTAGTGAGGAGAAAGCATTTTTAGTTGAATTTCTTTATATGAGAACTAAGAAATTATTCATAAATTCACAAATTAATCATAGAATCATTCAGGTTTGAAAAGACCTCTAAGATCATCTTGTACAACCTTTATTGTAGTAGTAATCTTCCCTAAACTGTCTTGTTTGTCATGGTAACTTGCAAATAATCATTCTGTCCTTATGTGAATCAATGAGTTTTTTCATCCCATTTTCTTCCCTTGGTTGTCAACTGGCAGCCAGCTAAATTCAACCCATCACACTTAAATAGTTTTTACAGCTTCATGTATGTTAGCAATTAGACAAAATAGCCAAGATTACACTGAATATCCAGTCAGTGGATTCCTGGTGGAGGTAGCTGCTGATAACAGCCTTATCATAATGGTAAAACTGTGAATATTCTGGAGGAAAGGATATGAGATTCCCCCATAGTAGACATGAAACATTGCCAAAATATATGGTTTAGATGTGACCGTTACCCAGATGGAGTATAGGAATGCCTAAAGAAATCTACAAGGGCCCAGACGTGTCTGAGATTTCTCTCCTAGAAGTGTTACTTGGCTTGTTCTCAAGATGTTATGGGAGGAACATTAAGGAACAGCAATGTGGACAGCCAGTGAATTTTACCTCAAGGGCTTTGCCAAGGTGGACAAGGTTTTGAGAGTGTTCAAGGTATGAGTTCTGTCATCATTAATTTTACTCTTTAAAAAAGTGTTATTCTCAATTAGCATTTGATTTCTGTCAAGGTAAAGGTAACTTTAATCAGTTACCTTTAAATTTCTAAAGTGACATGAACATGGAGAAAGGCAAATATACCTGGAATTGCCTATTCTTCTTTTACGTTCACAATAATAAAATTAAATTGTTCATACAGCTTTTCAGACATTGGGTGCTATGAAGTGTTTTACAAAGTAATGAATTAAATGTTGATAGTGCTGTGCCCTGTAGGCAAACAGAACTGCTATTATGCTGCAACAATAGTTCACATGCAGACATAGAATTGCAACTTGATTTTATATGGGGAACATGAATGAAGAGGACGTTGAGGTTATTCTGTACTCATTTTGTATAGTTCTACAAGCTCTTAAAATTTCCACCTGAATAGGTAAAGGCATACAAGGCAAAAAGAACAGTCATAGATGAAAAGACTGTGCGCAGATACATTTTACTAATTTAAGCCACCAGAAGTAGCTAGCCAAAAGCTCCTGTTGCTATTGTGATTTGTTGATATGCATAAATGGTATAGTCATGTAGAAAAAAATATACAACAGTATTCACATTCTGTTTGCAGAGCACCGTATCCAACTTTATCAACAATATAAAGAATATTATTGAATAAAGCCTGTGAATTAAGTCTAAAGAGATCAGAATAAGTAATTTGTAAATAAGTAATTGCTCCCTTGGGCCAAACTTCTCAGACTAATTCCTTCTGATTGCTTCCCAACTATGTCCCATTAAGATTTTTGTTTCTTCTTTAATGAATGTGACTCTTTCTCTTTTTATGTATCCTGGAAAAGAGATTTACATTACAAATATGTGTGTATGTATATAAAACAGGAAATCAAGTTCTAATTTCAAGGAAAGGCACTGCAGAATTGGTGGTTATTTGAAGTTCTCTTTCTCATCTAGTTTAGTAAGGAAAAGCTTGCGTTATGTTTCTCTGTCTGATCCTTTCTTCTTACCGTTATAATGACTTTGAACCGGTTATCCAGTCACAGGCTAACTTTACAATTTTAGCAGGTTACAGTGTTGACAATATCATTTTTTGCAGAAACTGATGACTACTAAGACGTGAGAGATAATGACGAATACCTGACATGTCTATATTTCCTGTCTTGTCCCCATCTTCCTTCTCTCAAGGAGGTTTGAACTTACCACAGCATATGATGATCCTTATGAGAGCATGTAAAATATTTTAGGAAGATATCACAAAAATAGTCACATATGAAGTCAGAAGAGACTTCTGAAGATTAGTCCAATACTCCTTCACAAAGCAGGGTTAACTAGAGCCGGTTGCTCAGCACTGTTTACTGCCAGGGTTTAAATGTCTCCATAAGTGGAGACTCCAGAAGCTCACTGGATAGCTCATTCATGTGTTCAGTCACCAACACAATAAAAATGTTTTTCTTCATTTGGGGTAATGGAGGACACTGAAAGGGACAAATAGCCTTTGCAGCAAAATTAATATAAGGGAGAATTAAATGTTGAAATTGAGATGGGTGTGCATAGAAAAACAAACAAACAAACAAACAAACAAACAAACAAAAATCACATATAGGTGATATTCAAGTAACAGAAAAATGTAGACAAAGGACAAGATAAGCAGAAGAAACTGCAAATAGAAAGGACATCCACCTGCGTACATGTCCTGGTTTCAGTTAGAACAGAGTTAATTTTCTTCCTAGTAGCTGGTAGAATGCTATGTTTTGGCTTAGGATGAGAAGAGTGCTGATAACACCCCGATGTTTTAATTGTTGCAGAGCAGTGCTTATACTAAGCCAAGGACATCTCAGCTTCTTGCTCTGTCCTGCCAATGGGCAGGCTGGGGGTGCAGTAAGAGCTGGGAGGGGACAGACCCAGCACAGCTGACCCAAACTAGCCAAAGGGGTATTCCATACCATCTGACGTCATGCTAAATATAGGGGTGGCTAGCCAGGGGAGGGGGGCCGGACTGCTCGGGGTTAGGCTGGGCATCGGTCAGCGGGTGGTGAGCAATTGCATTGTGCATCACTTGTTTGTACATATTATTAGTAGTAGTACTATTATCATCATTGTATTATTATTATTATTATTATTATTATTATTATTACTATTACTATTACTATTACTATTACTATTACTATTACTATTATTATCATTTTCCTGTCTTATTAAACTCTCTTTATCTCAACTCACGGGCTTCACTTTCCATTTCTCTCCCCCGTCCCAGAGAGGGAGGGGGGAGGGTGAGTGAACAGCTGCGTGGTGTTTAGCTGCCAGCCGGGTTAAACCATGACAGTACATAAGGATGAATGACAATTGAAAACATGACAGGCAGTACTGGGAGCAAATAAGATCCCTTTATTATTTTTGAGGGGGATTTTAGAGCAAAATATCACAAAAACATCATGCAAGGATCGTCAGAAAAGAGAGACAAAAGCACTCTTCACCTTCATTAGCAAAGATCACCTTGACCATAGCCATCAATAAGTGTGTGGCATCAGTTTCATGGTATTGCACACCCACAGTAGGTTGTAAATGTTAAACACACAATTTTGAACAGTAAGTGATATTAATTAACAATGCATAAAAATTAACTATTGGCATAAAACATGTTAGTGAAATTAATTCAGTGAAGTTGAGTTTTAAAGCTTAGTTTTAAAGGTTAGTACTGACCTGATTTGTCAGTCTTCTAAACAAATCTCAAAAAGTCCATTCCATAACCAGCACATGTATATTTGTATGCTTCGGTTGCTAATTCAGCCCAGAATGTGCTTGTCCTTTTTTTGCTGCAAAGGTACACTGCTGAGTCAAGTTCAACTTGTTCAACTTCAACTTCAGCTTCAACTTCAACTTCACCACGATCCCCAGGGCCTTCTCTGATCCAGCCAGTACTGGTTCATCGCTTTATCCCATCCATTTCTACTTCCATCTTGTGTGTATTACTTTTTTCAACTGATCTTCAATTTGTGCTTTGTGGCCTTTCACAAACCCTTTCTGAGCCCCATGTGCATAAAAAATCCGTACCTGTTTTCACCTCTTGAAGGTCGGACAGATCTCAATCCCTTTTGCTCACCCCCAGGGCAGTCTTCCATGACAAATTGCTGCCATGGAAGATCCCTGAACTAAACAGTCTACTTAAATGAAATTGCAATTCCACTATTCACTTTGTTAATTTATCCCAGAATCTTAAATGCCATGCTCTCACACCTGTTGAAGCTACAGAAGGAAGCCCAAAACTAAATATCTATCTGACGTCTGTTTCTTATTCTATAAGGAGTAAGAAAACAAACAAACAAACAAAACCGTAAAAAGGCATGAAAATCATTATACCTATTCAGATCAAAGTTCTAAAAAACTACACACACATTTGATCATTATAATAACAAGACACTTGAGTTAAAAACCTTTCTAGTTTTCATAAAGATTAATATTTAATTTACAAGAAAAATGCAAACAGAACACACACACTTTCACATAGACTTCCAAGAAGAAAACAAGCCTTTGCAATCAAATAATTATTTATGCAAAATATCAAAATGATGAAGCTCACTTTTATTTTAATCCTCAGAATAAATGTACTGGATTCAGCTATACTAAGTAAGTGTGAAGCCACAGACCTCTTTGCTAATAGTCACAAGAGTAACTTCCAGAATGTGTACTGAAATTTTCACTGGCCTACATTAAATCTCAAACCATTCACAGAAACTGTTTAGGAGAAAAAGAGCTGAGTAGGTCAAAATGATGCCAAAGACTTTCTGACATCTTAGCTGTACAGATAAATTGAGGTCCAGTGTCTGATAATGTTTCCTATTATAATGTTCTTTGTTACAGATTAAAAATCAGATTGATAATAATTGTGTTGCTTGGGGTTTATGTTAAATTTCTGCAAAAAGACATATAGATTCTTTGCTGCTGTGTAATCATTCTTTCAAAAATTCCTAGATTACAATAATGAAGAAAACTCTGATTTTTCATCTTTTTTTTTTTTTTTTTTTTTTTTTCCTCTGAAATGAAATTTCCCCCATTGAAATTACAGAAATATTTAGTTGTTTCAGATCAGTATTATGAAAGTGATTCGTTTTGTTAAGGTTAAAATATTTTTCTTTGACATAGTAGTGGGGTTTATTTTATTTTTAATTATACATGTATATTCTTATATGGAAGAAAAATATTTTTGATTCTCTCTTGATGTTGTATTTCTTGTCTCTTGTCTACTCTAGAGTAGACTCTCTACTACTTGCCTGCCTAGCCCATCATTAGACCATTTTTATTTATTTATTTGTTTTTTGTTTAAATCTGATGATGATAAATACCCCTCAACTCCCCTGCTTATAAATAAAATATCTTCACTATGTTTTTGTTTGGATCTTCTAGCTGTTCTTATGATAGCAACACAAATACAAAGATGCATGTAAAAGTTGGCTTTTTTAAACACTTTTGCTCTTGCATAAGCAGCTTGACTGTACTTTGATACTTGAAGACTATTTTCAGCAAGAACAACAAAAAGATAGAAAAGCATCCCACTAAAATAATTTTTTTAACCAAATCCTTGTCCTGTACTTTAAAGCGTATACAACCATGGATGTGAACACTCAAACACAGCTACTTGAAATGTATTTTAGAATTTTAAGGCATTCATGAGATTGCATTTCCACTCATTTTCCATCTGTATCATCATCCATTTTCAGATAAAGCTTTATTCGAATATCTGAGTGCCAGGCTGAGCCCAGTAATGTGACAGTCTTATATCGTATGATTGCATATTTAAGATTCATCTTAAAGAACAAAAGGGAACAGTCTAGGGAAAACAGTAAAGCACAGATAAGTAGGCACATCTGTTTCCCCAGAATTAGATCAAGTAAATCTATCTTAGTATTTTGCTGTAACACTATACAATTCTGTATTTACATTTTCATAGATATTTTCCTTGTACTTTTCCTTTACAACCTACAAAACTGTATGATAATGTATTTCATTTCATAGCACTACCACTATGGTTATGCTGCATGAAAATGTGTTAGGGAACCCTGTTTTGCTTAAACTGTTTGATTGTGCATGTTTCAGATTTGAAAAAATATGTAACATTTTATATTTAAACATTATTTTTCTTCTAAATGAGCTTAGATTTTAGTGGAAAACTATATTTGTTATTTTCTTTCATACAAGAGAGTTCACTTACAGATCTAGGGCTATTAAAAATGCTCTGCTGGCCTATAACATCCCTGAGAATTATCTCCTTTCTCATCCAATCTCTTTCCTGAAATAATTTATGATGTATCTAGTCCTTTTGCTCTTTGATCCTCATCATTATTGGTTATTAATTGCCAGGTCACTTATAAATTGAATTATAGTGCTCATATACTCCCCTTAGGGTACTGATTATCCACACTTCTTCTCTCAGATAGCAATAAAAGGCTCTCATGAAACTGACTTCTAGGACTGTGTTGTTACTACAGTTGAACAAAATATTTTTTTCAGGATATCACAATAAAAAAATAAATAGATAGAACGCCTTTCATTAACATAGTTCATGGCATGACTGTATATGAAATAGAGATGAAAGCCTGCTGGTTTTGTTGTTGTTGTTTTTACCTTCAAAGAAACAAGCAAATATATATAGAATTTTATTAAAAGCAAAATTGCTGAAGAAATAGATAAGCACAAATCTGAATGCAGTCTAAAATTGTGTCTTTTACTGAACAGGAATACCAGGCATCCTCTAGATCTGTGTCCCTGTTACAAGAAACAGGATAAGCAAACCATTTAAGAAACAAATGGCTTTTAAAAGAATTTGAGTTTATACACTGCCAAAACTTAGTGTACTAAAGTTGTCATAGAACCTTACTGTTGGATAGAAATATTTTCATTTATAGCCTGAACTCCTCATGATCAGGTAGAACCTGCAAGTTCTGGAATTACGATTCATAGAACCATTCTCTGTGCAGATTTCCCTTTTCCCTATATACCCTTCCAGATGGCTCTTATGTCTTTTCACTAAGTATTTTTGATAAACAAATTGTATATGCATCTTTTTTTTCTTCTTTCCCAAGATAGTAGCAGCACAAGATGTATTATATCTAATGAGAGACTATTAAGTGTACTTGGATGCTGACAGACAAAATATTGGCCTTGCATAACTTTTGACTGTTGGATTAAGTTTGTTCAAAAAACAAGTGACATTTAAATTAGTTTTTCAAATACTTACATGCATCCTCCTATAGCACATTGTAGCTTTGGTGGACCTAACTGCAGACTTATAGCATTTTGTTAGTGTTTTTTGGTCCTCTTTTCGAAGAACATTTTTCTTCCATCCTTCCACTTTTTTTTTTATGCAAGCTGGGATTCTACATTTATTTTGATATCAAGATGAAATATCTCTTGACTCAGATTTCTGTATAAGACCTATATCTCAAAACTTAATATTGTCTCAACATTCAACATTTGGAGCCGCACATCCAAAATTAGATTTTTGAAACTAGTTCTAAATTGAATTAGCTCTGTCCAATCAGCAGACTGTGCCCTCTGTGTAATGTGTAATGTGCTAATATGGAATTAATAATATGAAAATGCAAATTTACGATTACATTAAGTATTCTATATACAGCTCCCATGAGGAGGACATTAATGCTACTACTGAAGTAGTATTAATGATATCTTTACTGAAAATATTTTCACAGTACCATCTATTTTTTCCTTTTCACTACTCATTAACACTGGCGTGACACAGTGGTCCTGAATCTAACTATCATACACAGGCCTTTCTTCCCACAGTCACTTCTAGAAACAACTTCTCACAACCGCAAAACAGGGTTTTGTGCAAGAGGTAGTCTTCTTAAATCTGACTCATCTCCTTGTAGCTGTGTAGCAAATGTTTTACAGAAATCAAAGTAATTTTTATGGCTTATACCAACATTACAAAATATGGATTACATGTCCATCTCTCATGATCTGTTTTAATTAACTCCCTGTTGAATTTTTTTTTTTTTTTTTTTTTTTTCCTGGAGTCATGTACATAATGATCCTAATGTTTTAAGATATTGACTGTTGTTTACTCAGATTAAACTCATTATACTCATGTTATTTATTTTTATTTTTTAAATAAAATTTCCTACTGTTAAGGTAGACTCATTAGAGCCAATAGTTGGAATAGCTGAGTATAGTCATATATGTTTAGCAATATTTCAGTGTGTACTTCATTAAGCTCATTATGAGCTATTCAGAGGTATTCAGAGGTGTTGACTTTAATATTAATTCTACAAATAACGAAGCACTCTTGGCACCGTGGCCCTCAAGATTCTGTTCTGCTGCCAAAACAGGGCCTTCCCACCAACACAAGACTCCCTCCTTTGGTATCCTCTCATACCAGGTCTGAAGAACTCTATCCACAAAGTTGGTATAAGAGATATGCAGGAGCAAGCTCTTTAACTCCCCTTTGCCCAAGGCTGGTGTTTATCAATGGCACTAACAAGTCTGACTGTTCTCCACAGCTATTCATAATCTATGTCTTGAGTCAGCCTATAGGCAGTACCTGTCTATAAACTTGTACCTTTTTCCAGAGAGCATAAGGATTGGCTATTGCTACAGCAAATATTTTCTATACAAAAAGTGCCAAGCCTATCACAACTCAGTAGAGAAAGTTACAATAATCTACAGTTCAGAGAAGAAACAGCTTTAAGGGAAGAGTGAACGCCATTTCAAAACCTACTGCCACCTTTTAGCCTTTAGACGTAAACTCAACCAAGAGGCAGCTTCCAGTTTGATAAGTAAACTAGAAATTTTGTATATTATAATTCAGTTATTAATTGATTTACTAACTAACCCGAATATTCTTGCAAAATTAAAGTTTTTTTCTCTGTTTCCTATTACTTCTTCCTGTATCCTAGCCCATCTGACTTTTTATTTATTTATTTATTATTATTATTATTTTTTCAGTGCTGATATATACCATAGATTACTAGACTGCAAAGCAGAATAGCTATTTAAGGGTAGATCTTATCTTTTCAACTTTGTATAAGAATTAGCATGAA
The DNA here is from genome assembly GCF_964211825.1 of Aythya ferina. NCBI lineage: Eukaryota > Metazoa > Chordata > Aves > Anseriformes > Anatidae > Aythya > Aythya ferina. The sequence continues at coordinate 106,172,763 of NC_140298.1, read as the reverse complement.
AAATAAATTGTGCTCTGAAAATAATCATAGAAGGGCCTTAAGGGCTTTAACAAGAGATTTATGTGAATTATAAACAGGATTCCTCTTTACTTGTTCAATAGCCCATATCCTCACCAGAGGGCACAGAAAACTAAAGAATGTTTTTTGTTTGGTTAGTTTGGTTTTATTATTTTCATTTTAATATTTTTATCTTTTTACTATTCCATTCCAACTGTATAACTATACTTAGTTATAAAATTTATGCAGACCATGTAAATTTCTTCTGATAATAGGGGTTTCAGGGTACTGGTACTCAAGAATTATTTATTTTCTTTTTTCAGCAAGGTTTCTACATTTCCTATCTGATTTTTTATTTCAATACCTGGTTAGTGACAAATGAATATAATAGGATTTATCAGAAGTAGCAATGAACCACCACCGTGTATAAATCCCATTAATCACAATGTCAAGCTGGATAACCGTGGGGTCAGATGATAACTCTGACCTGTAATTATCTTTTTCTCTGGATACATGACTATCTAATAAATATTCATAGTTGAGCAATTCCATTATAAATGTATGAAAATTCCATCAATGTGTAAAATGTTAAGTAAACATCAGAAAAATCAAAACATGTGTTGTTACTACATTCAAGTATTAGAAACTTATACACAATTTTTTTTTCAATAGAGCAAAAAATGTTGAAAGTTCTTCAGAAATACTTTTTTCTTTTTTTTTTTTTTTTTTCCTCTCAGAAATATTAATTGCACAGTTGGGTCCAGGACTGGAAAGGCAGAAAATGTTTCACCTCTACTGAGTTATTGACATTTAAGATTCAACACCTTCCACTATGGATCTATTATTTATTTACATATTCAAAATAATCACCTTTTAATGATTTCATGACATTTAATGAAAGCTTTTTATCTGATATAATAGGTTACATTGTCTTTTAGTTTATCACTACATATGTTCCTTTTGGAGCATGTATTAGACTGAAGAGGCAGTGTGGCAGAGCCCCTAAGGCAGAGTCAATGAAATCATTTTCTGAGGTCAACCTAGTGAACAAAAAGAAGCTAAATGGAGCAGATGTCTGATAATAAAGATCAGAATCCCAGTCCCCCGCTTTCTCAGAAGGAGCACAAGGGAACCATTTGTGCTTCCTGCTTCTAGAATCAAGATGTCTGTAGCTACCTTCATAGGAATTTAGGAAATTTTTTTTGTTATAGTTTTAATTTACATTATTTATTTATTTTAATTATTCCTTAAAAGTCTCTAAATATGCTTGTCTTCTATACCAATGAATTAACCATTGTTATTTCCAGGAGTATCATGAAGCTGTTGTGTATCTATTAGAAGAAAAAAAAAATATATATATATATAAATATATATATATATATCCGCAAACCTAAAAGAACAGTTTTGAACAGAATTCACTCATGAACATATTTTTTTTTTTATGTTCATAATACAACTGTTTTCATAAGAAATATGAATTTAAAAATCCCTTATCCTAGAAGGCACATTAAACAGATCATATATAACAATTCATTGATAAATGCATGCCACAACATATTTATTTGTCCAGACAAGATTTTACAATGAAATATGTAAAATATATTTAGAACATGTAAAAAAACATTTAGAATTACGGTTCTTTTCACTTACGGATTTCATAGAACCATGGAATCATTAGGGTTGGAAAAGATCTCCAAGATCATCTGGTCCAACCATCCCCCCCTATCATCCACTATGTCCATGTCCAACTAAGCACTGTGTCCAACCTTTCCTTAAACACCCCCAGGGATGTTTAAACACTCCACCACCTCCCTGAGCAACCCATCCCAATGCCTGACTACTCTTTCTGAGAAAAAATGTCTCCTAATTTCCAACCTAAACCTCCCCTGGCACAACTTGGGGCCATTCCCTTTAGTCCTATCACTATTTATCTGTGAGAACAGGACAACCTCCAGCTCCCAGTTCATTTCATTATGATGTAAGATATAGTCCTGGTGGCTAATATGTTTTTAACAAATAAAAGAACCACAGAGTTGAAAACGTGGCTATGATGTATATAGTTTATTCTTTTGAGTATCTTCATACCTAAATAGCCAAACACTTAAGGTCCATTTCTTTGTGACAGCATGCTGCCTAATTAATATCAGTGCTCTATGCACTGCATTTAGAGGTAATAAAAGTCAACCATTACACATCTTGCTTGAAGTAAACAAAATACAGATAGAACAACTGACTCCTTGTTATGCAGGAGATAGTAACAGAGCTAGGAAGGAATACATAAAAGCTGGATATTTCTACTACATAAATTCCCAACTTGAAAGCTTAGAAAACATCTAAGTTTCAGAAACAATTTAGATTTTATATTTCCTATGTCTACCTATTTCCTGGTGGGAGGTGGGTGGCATCAATATTCCATTTAACCAGAAACCTACAAACAGATCATATGACAACTGCCAAACTTCTCCAAGCTTAATTGCATTAATATTACCATACATCTTTTTTCTATTGGATAGAGATTCTATTGGATAGAGTTTTTTTTCTGATTAAGGCTTTACCTGACCTATTCCAGATATGAGAATTTCAAATAGTGGTTATTTAGATTATATATGTTATGGGTAAGCCAACTTCTGCTTAAGATGAATAACTCTTCTAGTTGTGAGAAATTAAGGAAGAAAATCAACATAGGGCAACTTAATTTTAGCCAGATCAGTAAACCTTCTGGGTCCAGACTGCACATTTAGCTCATTTAATCACATAAAATGCAAGAAGACATGGTTAGCAAGACCCATAGATGATCTTATATATCTGTAGATAAAAACAGATATTTCATGTGTACATGAGATTTATTATGGCTGAGGCAGGTGCAGTATGGCTTGGCCTGTCCTCTCTGCAAGTCAGTAACTACCTCAGCATGTCCAAAAGTTCCAGGCATCCTTACTGTCATACTGGTCCCATTAATTCTATCCCCGGTTCTGCTTGCTAACTTGAAGAGTCAAAACCAAGAATATTCAGGAAACTTGGCTGGCCAAATGATGAAACATATTGCATAGCTCTGAATTCTACCATGGTAACTTCAATCTCGTTTGGGTAAGAAAAAGAAAAGCTTTAATCCTATTACACAACCTACTTTTTAGGTTGGAAGGGACATTTGTAAGTCATCTAGCAAGGAAATACCTGCTCAAAGCACAGGTCACATCCAAGTTAGCTCACATTGCCCAAAGCTTTGTGCAGTCAAGTTATTAACATTTTAGAGGAAGGAATTACTAAAAAATCTTTGGGCAAACAGGAAGAGCTCCTTTGTCAAAAGCTTACTACTTTTTTTTTTTTTTTTTTTCCAGCCTTAGCATTGTGTTGAATAAAACACAACAATATCTTCCTCACATATAAATTAAACTCAGCTTCAAGCAAGAAAGTCATTTAAACATATTTTCTATTATACATATCTGGAAAATACTTTGAAAAATTCATAGTAGATATAGTGTTATCACAAATTCAATGTGGAATTCCTCAATCTGAGCTACAGATTCTGTTAATCAAGTTTTTCACCTTATCCTGTCACAGACATGTAAAAGGATATCCCTGAATCATATCATTGGTAACTCTTTTATTTATTTGTTATTTATTAGGAAAATAAAAATAAAATAGAATCACACAAAAGAGATAACAAAAATTACATATTCTGGTACGATGCTAAAACAAAAATGAAATTCCTTCTCTCTTACTGTCAATATGAAAAGATACACAATTTCCATGTCACATTTCAAGTACCACTCAGTTTTCTTTGAAAAACAAACAAACTTGTGTTAAGCCTCTCCATAAACAGGAAATATACAAACATTGTTGTGATTTACTGCTTCATATCATTAAAGAATGTAGAGCCGTACATTACATTCAAGGCCAAAAATGTACTCTTTCCTGTAAGACTTTACAAACAGTGAAACCATCGTGATTCTGCTGTACATTTGTGCTGTGCAGCTTAAGGAGAGCCTATAAACTTGATCCCTTTTGCTGCATTGTGCCACGTACAGCTTACAGCTGGTATAGAATTTTTAAGAGATGAGGCAAGAGTGAAAAAGCCAGTCAGGGACACTCAAAGATTATGATCATAGTAGTAAAATAAAAAGTGCTAGCACAGTGGTCCAAGAAATGCATTACTATTTTCCAAATTGTTAAAATGGTCAGCGTTTCCCAAAATTCTTATGCATGATTTCGGTGTTAGCCCAGTCCAGGGACCAGTCAAAAACAATCAGCTTGATCAGAAGAATTCTCTTGGTCCAATTAGAAAGGGTACTGATATCAACATAGCCAAACAGTGTGAGTTAACAAAAATGTACCATTATGGGTCCTCAAAGTGCAAATTAGTGCACCAAGAATTTCACTGAAAATCATGTCTGTTATAAATAAAGATTTTGAGCTCTGAGATGTATCCCATATAACTACAAGGTTTCTTTAGGCTTGTGGTGGTTTTACTCAGGTGGGCAGCCGAGCTCCACCACAACCGCTCTCTCACTCCCCCTCTCCTCAAAGAGGAAGGGGGAGAAAATACAACACAGAGAACTCGAGGTTTGAGATGAGAAAGGTTTAATTAAAGGGAAAGGGAATGGGGAGGAAAAAACAGAAACAAAAGAAACAGTCAGTCCACACGGAAGCACAGAGAGAGAAAAAATTATTCTCTACTTCCCATCAGCGAGCGGTGTTCGGCCACGTCCTGGGAAGCAGAGCCTCAAACGCGTAGTGGTTGTTCAGGAGGAACAGCCCCCGCCCCCACAAGAGCCCCTCTTTTTATTGCTGAGTGTGACATCAGGTGTTATGGAATATCCCTTTGGTTGGTTTAGGTCAGCTGCCCCGGCAATGTCCTCTCCCCATCACTTGCCCACCCCCAGCCTGCTGGCTCTTGGGGGCTTGGAAGGAGTCCTGATGCTGTGCCAGCACTACGCAGCAATAGACACAACACTGGAGTGATATCAGTGCTGTTCCAGCTAAGAGTGCAGAGTACAGCACTGTATGGGCTGCTGCAGGGAAAAGGTGACTCCAGCTCAGACAGACCCAACACAAGGCTAGGCATAAAGTAACTCTACACTTCTGTCTTTTAATGTAGTTTTGTACATTTCCCCACAAATTCTTAAAAAAAAAAAATCATAACAACATTTTGATAACCACAGTGGACTTGGATACAGATGTTACTCCATGCCATTTCAGTAGCAAAACAGGCCCTAAAACTTGTAAGGTAATAGAAATATTCTCTGTGCAAATTCTTGATATTAAGATCTAGGAATAAACATGACATGGTAATTACTTTCTAACATGCTTTGAGGTCAGAGAAAACTTCCATGATTTTGTACTCGATACACAATTGTATCTTGTAAGAAGCTACACTGTCTGAGAAAATATACAATTACAATCTGCTCTTATGTCTCTTCTAAGGATTTTAAAGATCCCACAAGCAAGAACACTAATCATTTTATTTAGGTTCCATTTTTATTGCAGTAAAAGAAAGTAAGCTGAAGGGACAGGCAACTAGCATTCATACTCAAGATGTGATTTGTACTTTAAGCATGGAATACCTTTGTTTTCTGTAAAAACAAACCAGGATCCTTCCTGAGCCAATTTCAACTAGGAAGCAGTATTGCAACTTTAAGGTTGCCCTGAGCATTATTAAGCAACAAATCGTCCAGAAAGAGTCATCAGGCTCTAGCACAGTATTTTGAATATCAAAGATGCAAAGATAACTTCAGTATTTTGGACACTGGTTCCATTGTTCCTGATCTGCATAGGAAACAGCAGGGAACAAAGCTCAGAACTTGGTAGCACTAAAGTAATCAATTCATTACCCTGGAAGAAGATATCTGGCCTTTCAGACCAGACAAGAAAATATACTCAGGATGTTTATTTCACCATATCTCAATATTTATATTTTAATTTGGACCTTGAAATCATTATATCATTCTCCGCAATTTCCAATTTGTAGTATGTAATATATAGAATTGATTGCTATATGGGGCTCACATAATGAATCAAGGGAGTTTAAATAGAGAGGGGGAAATTGCCTGCACTATGTAACAGGCTTTTAGAAAACAGAAATAAACCTGACCCTATCCTCTTTCACTTCTGAGCAAACTTTGTTCTTAAAATTTTTGCTAGAAAGACCAATCCACCTTGACTTGTCTATCTGTTTGAGGGATATGCTGATTAGGACTGGAAAGGGCAAAAATAAAGATTTACTTGTGCTGTAGTAAGGAAGAAATATTGGACTTCGACCCCCATGGATGTTCAATTTATAGTTTTTTCTGCAAGACTCAGAGGACATAGACTTTATAAAACATTGTTGTGAGAGCTGATGTGCAAGCATGATAGTCACAGCCATGATTCCCTTTTATAACACTATAAATCTTTTTTTTCTTTTTTTTTTTTTTTTTTAAACCTGCACTATGAATGGTTTGCTGACTATATTTAGAAAAAAAAAAAAGAGAGAGAGAAAGAAGGAAAAGTATGGGAGACACTATTTGATGAGGATGATAAATTGTGGAGAACACTGTCCTCTAAACAAAAGCAATCAGAGGAATTTAAAAGTTTCTTTTACTAAAGCATTCTTTCATAAAAATTCTCACAGACCATACTCCTTAGCAACCATCAGCTTCTCCAGAAGTCCCCTCTTTTTCATTATATATATTTCTCTTCCACCTTACACTTTAATTAGGAATTAATTCCACTAATTAACCATTTCCTTCCCAGGCTCCTCCTTTGGACCTCGTATTGCCAGATCATGCTAATACCTATCACCAGCTTCCTTTTGGCAACTAAAATCTTTTAAAACAAACCTCAGAAAAAGACGCAATCCTGTCTCTCATAAATAAATAAATAAAATAAAATAAAAAGACAATAAAATGTCTTCACTTTCCAGAGTTTAAAAAGAAAAAAAAAAGAAAGAAAAAAAAAAAAAGAAAAAGAAAAAGAAAAAAAAAATATAGTATTACAATCAAAAAACTTGACACGGGTTAGTCTTGTCCATATATCATACAGATGCAGCCACATGAAACAGAGGGAATCTGGAACAAATGGATATCAAGTTTCCATATCTTCATGTCTTCAGGAACAGAGAAAAGACCAAAACAAGTCACAAATTCCTTATTTGATTCTTCTTTTTTTTTATTTTTTTTCTGCTAGAATCTTGCTAGAATCTTGCCTCTAGTCCTCCACAGCAACCTGGGTGACCTGGGGAATATGAGGTCCATGCTGTCTATGGTCTGAACCCAATGAAGCAATTCTTATTAGAAGATATACTCCTTGTTCTCCATGCTACCCTTCATACATCGTCTTGGGTGAATAAGTAAAGAACTTATCCAACATCATATTCTGAGTTGGTGTCCTCCACCATCCTGTGCTTTCATACTATGTTCAGCACAAGAAATTAACAGGGAAGACTTAACTCTTTGCTCTAATTTAGTTATCATTGTCAGAAAATAAAATAAAATAAAAATTTAAAAATTGGCATTAGAATAACCCTTTTGAAACCTTTGCTATTGCTAAGTAAACTTAATTTTGAGAGATTTTCATCACTTGATGATCCTTATTCTCCAACTGCAACTATGATAAGTTATTAAATTATAACTTTGTTCTAAATTGTTAAGCAATCATAAAATAACTTTTAAAAATATTTAAGAATACTTTGGTACTAAACTCATATTTTCTGATGTTGATACTTTACTTGTACACAATTTCTAGATAAAGACCAGATAAGTCAGTCATGAATAACATCTGGGAAGAATAATAGAGGCATATAGGAAAGCAAGCTACAGACCAAAGAGACTTAATTAATTTAGGTAACATATGTTCACAGCAGGTTAAAAGCTTTTGTTTCAGTAGTGGTGTTTTATATTATGATAGTCTATATAAATAAATAATAATAATAATAGTAATAATAATAATAATAACAACAACATAATAATAACAACAACAACACAAACATTGTTCTGGCGTCTAGTCTTAAAATTATTAAAGAGATTCATAAGAATGCCAACTTCTAAAATTACAAATTGATAGAAATGCTCATGATTTATTCCTAACATTATAACAGCTGCACCAAAAATAGATCAATAGCTTATTTATATTTATCTATGTTTACAGTCTATCATCTTTTTTTTTTTTTGCTTTGTCACATAACACTTATTTAGAGTTGTTTTGTTTGATTGTTTGTTTGTTTTGTTTTGATTTTAGTACAAGATTAAATAGGCAAAGTTCTGGAAAAAAAAAACATTTTGCAATGTATGTTTGCTCAGTAATGGTATAGGTTGCTTTTCAACTGTTGAATAATGCATCTGGACATATAGGATAATAGAAATGAAATGGGTAGTACACAGAAAGCAAAAACTAAGTAAAGTATAAAGGACAGTACAAACTAGTTGTACTATAATGAGAATATGATTAGAATTATCTGATAAAATGAGATTAAAAAAAAATATTATTTCAGATAACAATAAGAGTGAAGAAGATTAGGAAGTTGAAGTTGTCTTTATTTATTTATTTCCAGATATGTTAAAAGTAATAAGCTACAGTTAAAATCTCATAAATCTGGGCTATGTGTTGAAGGACATCTCCAAATTTTGGTAAGCACTGAAACTGGTGACAGTAATGTGCTTTATACTGTGGTAGAGAATTATTTAAACTTGACATCTGCTCTGTGGTAATCACCAATGTGTCTGATCTATCTCTACCCTTACTACAAGGTTATCGATCCTTTTTCTAAAAAATAGTGGTAAAAGCATGCAGTACCTCTTTCATGGCTAAATTATAGTCACAAGTTTGTCTCAGCTAGACCCTCTTTCATGCCATAATTTAACTACCCACATGGAAGAAGAGAACATTTAGTTTTCAGCTTCAATCATATCATATCAATGTATAAACATCAGAAAAACCTCCTTCATGTAAAAAAAAAAAAAAAAAAAAAAAAAAAAAAAAAAAGATAAAGTAAGTGTGATCTAAATATCAGCTTTTAGAATGGCAGTGCAGGTAGAATATAGCCCTCAAAACTACTTTCCAAAACAGTTTATTTATGGTACGTGCCCACCTTTAAAATTCAGTCTACACATGACATCTCTGAATTATGTGCCACTATCTAATGGTACTCTTTTGTTTAATTTTGTCTAAGAACTTTATCTGACTATTGTGCTTATACTCTTCAGAAATACCCCATTTCCACATTACAGCCCTCTGGCAGCTCTTGGTCCATTTGAATGAATCCACAGTTACAACTCAGTCCTTGAGGCATTCTTATCCTCTGAGAAGGATTTTAGTCCCTCTTTACCTTTCATCATTTGCCTTACTTCTATTATACCTGGAACATATTTTGTCATTGGTACAAACTGATTTTTTCCCTAGTCAGTGATGAAGACTGCCTTGCTGCTCACCTTCAGGGCAGCAACACTCAATTTGGTCTACACTGCTACACTGATTACTCTTATCTGTCCCAAGTTTCCCTTTCTCTACAGAGGGCTCTTCAGCAGACCATTATTATTTAATCTCCTTTTAAGCTTTCTCCATAATACCAGTTTCTCATTTTTAATCACTTTTCAGAGTTCCTTTTCAGTTGCCTTTAAGTAATGAGGACTCTAAAATTAAACTTTCTCTTGAGAATGTTCAGAAACTTCTCTGGATTTTCTGGAGGTAATTATTCTGATTATCCAAAGTCAATCACCTAGACAGCTATATTATAACAAACAAAACAAAACAAACAAACAAACAAAAAAGAACCTTCTATTTTTTCTGCATTTTCTCATTACCAGTTTACATTTTTCCCTCTACCTTTTTATAATTCCTTCAGAATTGTTTTACCTGTGCTTAATGTGAAGAATTTTAAGCTAAAATCACATTATTTGCTTTCTATTTTCTAAGTTTCAACTGATTTTCCTTGTTTATTTCAGTATTTATTACATTAGTGTTTTCATATACAATACCAAAAAAAACTGTAGATCTGAAAATTGTAAGAAGACATATGGGTCAGACATTTGAGCATCTCAAATTTTTACAAGAAACTAACAAGTAGAATGTCATCTAAGTACATATAAAACACATACATATGCAGGTAATTTTCTATGTTAATGACAAGGGCAGGCATTTAGCAAAATGCTTGTAAAAATGAAGATTAGATCATTCTACAGTCTATTTTGACTAGCTATTTAAACTGTTGGCAAACATAACTTGGAGTTAACCTGTACATTTCGAAGTCCTGGAAAAAGTTCACTTGAGGCAAACTAGTTTACTAGAATTTGGTTCATATGCAGCATGTTTAGGCTGGACGTCAGGAGGGGGTTCTTCACAGAGAGGGTGGTTGCACACTGGAACAGGCTCCCCAGGGAAGTGGTCACTGCACCGAGCCTGTCTGAATTTAAGAAGAGATTGGACTGTGAACTTAGGCACATGGTCTGAACTTTTGGGTAGACCTGTGCGGTGTCGAGAGTTGGACTTGATGATCCTTAAGGGTCCCTTCCAACTCAGGATATTCTATGATTCTATGATTCTATGATAAAATTTGGCTAGAATTTGGTTCATATGCAGCATGATAAAAGATTATTCAGAAAATAAAAATAACAGAATATATACACATTTAAATTTTTTAAAAAGAAAAACGGATTTTTTTCTTTATCTTTATAGTCCTCTATATAGTGGACTTATTAATTGCTACATAATTTAAACCTTCTCAGAACTGAATGAATAATGACATATAACCAATTAGACCATATTATTGTTGTTTTATAAATCTGTGACAGATAGATTGTTTTCCAGAAACTGCTGATATTTTACATTAAGTAAGTGGTCCAGAAGGTTCATCAATCTGGTAATCAGGTCCTGTTTTCTCGGGAGCCCTTAGTATCTTATCAGAAAATATAGTTGACTGTTGACTGCAATTCTGGACTACAGAAAATAAAATAAAATAAATAAAATAAAATAAAATAAAATAAAATAAAATAAAATAAAATAAAATAAATAAATAAAATAAAATAAAATAAAATCCTGCCTTGGTCAATATCATTAGGTACGTTATTACTGGAGGAAAGAAAAAAAAAAGTTCAGATTCCAAGTTGAAATCTCTTTGCTTTTCACAGCAGGAAAATATTTAGCAATAAAATATTGGCTACACTGCTGGATCAGTTAGCAAAGCAAAGAACAGGGAACAAACAACAGAAGTGACATTCAATAAGAAACAAGTTCCCCATTTCTTTGCTTCTAAAACTTCTCTTTGTTACTCAGGCAGCTCAAATGACATTCAGTTATTCGCCTCCCATATGTCTGTGATTTAATTATAATCAAAACTGTCAGGAAGGTATTTTAAATCATGGGGTTTGTCAGTGTTTGCTGGAACAAGCATGGAAATTTTCTGTGTTAATCTTTTCTCTGACTTCAAATTTATATTAATGGCCATCATTCCTCAGACTGCCTTCCTAAGAAGTGCTGGAGACCATGATTGAAAGAGAAATAAACTATATATTGCCTCCAGCAGTGAGCAGCTGGTGTTTTAACTGTCTGAATACAAACTCAAGATGTACAATTCTGGTTTTATATGACAAGAGCTTTTATGGCGCAGACACTAACAGCACCTAGCCTGTCCAAGTTGACTATAAGGATTGACATGAAAATATTATTGTAAGGCTAACTGCATTAGAAAGAAGCTGTTAAGTGGCAAAGAAATAATAAAAAAAAAAAAAAAATAGTTAAGGAGATTCAAAATGCTTCAGTGAAACAATTATTTTCTTAAGGAAAGAAATGTAACAATAGAATGCCATTTGTTTTAATGCCTATACACTTTACACATTTTATGAGTTAAACCAAAAGAATAAGACACTGTCTCCCTTAACATCCTCATAGGCAAGCTCAGGAAGTGCTGGCTAGATGGAAGTGCAGGACAGTGAGATGGATTGACAATTGGCTGGATGGCAGAGCTCAGAGAGCTGTGATAAGTGGTCCTGAGTCTAGTTGGAGGCCTGTAGCTAGTGGTGTCACCCACGGGTCTGCACTGAGTCCAGTCCTGTTCAACGTATTCATCAATGACCTGGACGATGGAATAGAGTGCATCCTCAGCAAGTTTGTGTATGACACAAAACTGGGGAGAATGTCTGACACACCTGAGGACTGTGCTGCCATTCCAAGGGGCCTGGACAGGCTGAAGCATTGGTGGTGAGGAATATCATGAAGTTCAGCAAAGGCAAATGCAGAATGCTGCATCTAGGGTGGAAAAACCCTAAGCACCAGTACACGTTGGGAGCTGACCCACTGGAAAGCTGCCCTGCAGAGAAGGAGCTGAGAGTCTTGGTGAACAGAGGGTTAACCAGAGTTAGCATTGTGCCCTTGTGGCCAAGAAGGCCAATGGTATCCTGGGCTGCATTCAGAAGAGCATTGCTAGAAGTTAAAGAAGGTGATCCTGCCCCTCTACTCAGCCCTGGCGAGGCCACACCTGGACTATTGTGCCCTGTTCTGGGCTCCCCAGTACAAGAAGGATAGGGGAGTCCTGAAGCGAGTCCAGCAGAGGGCTATTACAATGATTAGGGGACTGGAGCACCTGTCATAAGAGGAGAGGCTGAGAGAGCTGGGCCTGTTTAGCTTGGAGAAGACCGAGAGTGGATGTGTACAAATAGCTGAAGGAAGGGTGTCAAGACGATGGGGCTGGCCTCTTTTCAGTTGTGCCTAGTGACAGGACAAGAGGCAATGGGCACAAACTGAAACACCTGAACTTCTGGCTAAATATGAGAGGGCACGTTTTTACTGTGAGGTTGACAAAGCACTGTAACAGTGTGCCCAGAGAGGTTGTAGAGTCTCCTTCTTTGGAGATAATCAAAACCTGCCTGGATGTGATCCTGTGCAACATGTACTAGGTGATCCTGCTTGGCAGGGGGATTGGACTAGATGATCTTCAGAGGTCCTTTCCAACCTCAGCTATTCTGTGATTCTGTGATCTGACAAGTTTATACGATATAAAATATGGATGAATTGGATCCATTGAGTACCATTCAGTTATCATGGATTGTAACAGAACAAAAGGCAAAATTATTGATAAATCTTAATGGATTGATGATAAATCACAGTTCTTATTTTCAAAATACCAATAGCAAATTCACTGCTGTTAAAATGGAAAACAATCTCTAAGAAGAATAAAAAGAAGAAAGCATGCAATATGTCCCTTTTTTTTTTTTTTTTTTTTTTTTTTTTTTTTTTTTTTTTTTTTTTTTTTTTTGTCTGTTCTTTGTCATACCTTAGTTTTTACACCTATCCAGGAAAATATAAAATAATGTTCTCATATAAAATACTTTGATACTCAGATAAAGAATTACACAAATTGCATGGCATTGAACAACAGGGATCAAATCAATCATATAATTTCTCAAACTAATGAACTGCAAGTTAGTTTCTAAAAATATGTTAAGTAATGGCTTACAGACAAAAAGGCCATTTCACTTATTTTAAATTTGTATTTACTGATAAATTCCATCTAAATCAGTATACCGTTAATACTTCTTTTCACGTTTTTCATCTGTTGAGAGTGATATTTGAGAGAGAATATGAGAGATATTTGAAAGAATTTGAAAGTCAGTAGATAAATAATGATCAAATTTTGTAATCGTATGTTATATATTTCTTTCTGGAATATGTAATAATTTTTATCCTTTAGTACATAACACCCATATAAACACTCACTGTAAGTTGATGGCTTTTTTATTTCTGCGTGGCTATTTCATACAATCATCACATATTAAAAGCAATGTAATGCAGATTTAGTATTTTTCTCTGTATAGGCGATCTGTCAGTCTGTCATCTGAAATCCCACCTCATATAGTTCATGCCATATAGCAAAAGGAACACTAAAAACTACTAATAAAATAAATAAATAAATAAATAAATAAATAGTAGATTTATCTTTATTTACTGGCCAAGACATTTATAATACCTAAAATACCTATTATATAATTTCAATAAGATGAACTAACCTTCAATTTAATAATGGATGTTTGTTTGATGTAAGGAATCTAAACTGACAAAACAAAAATATGTATTATACTGTAGTGCAACAGCATCCTCCTTCCCCTATTAGTCCAGCAAATATGATTTTGTTATAACTCCTGAGAGACTTCATTTTTTTCTTGACTTGTTAGTGCAACTCAGAATTTTTCTGACTTGTTTTGTACTAAACTAATTAAATTTATTTTAGCTGCTACTGCTGCCTGAAGTTATTTTAAGTTTAGTTTATAGTGATAACAACTAGTTTTTCCATGTGAACCACTTTTGATACCAGAATAAAATGTGATGTGTAAGGAATGGTATCACAGATTATAGTCGTCAATGGTCAGTACAAGAGCAAAATTTTGTACTGATTGTGTAAAATCCAATCTAGAAATAAAAAAAGGAAACTGAAAACTGGAAAACTATCCTCAAAACCAAAGGAGAAAAAAGGAAAAACAAAAACAAGTAACTCTTAGGCAAACCATGATAAGAATATGTCTACACCTAAAATCAAACACAACCCAGACTGAAGAGGAAGAAACCATGTGCTTCATGCACTTTCTGGCAAAGAGGAGGAATAAATCTCCTCTAGGCTTCTAGTCAAACCTAGTGAAGCTTTCAGGATGCTCACAATTTGTTATAAACCTCCACTTAATTAATTGCTTGAGTGATCCTTCTCTGGGCCAATTCAGGGGCAGCACAGCTTGTACTCCTGTGGATAGAAAAGCTCAATTGCATACTGTCCTCTAGACAGTGCTCAAGGGAACAATTGCCTGCATATGGAGATGCACCAGTACTCTGTGCACGTTCATGTCCATTGATGCACGTCAGTGTTTTTGTCATGAAAGCAACATCAGGCAGAGAAAGTGCCTAACACTAGTGGCCATAAATGTGTATGCAATTTCCATATGGCCTGAACTCTGGTGGAATTCAAGCAGTCTATCAAGACAAAACAGATGCCAGACTGTGGTCTGTTTGAGCACACAAAGTATTGATGCTCTGTCAGAAAGAGAGGTTAAAGTACGTTAAAAAGGTTTCTTATGAAGGTATGAAGATGCAGTTCAAGCAAGTCTGTCTAATTTCTACACACTTCTGTTAAACTAAAGACTTCATACTTATAAAAATATCAGCATTGCTCCAGCTGTGTTTTGTTCTGACACCAGTCTATCAAGTTGCTCTGAAAATGTTTATCTCTAGCTTCTCTGTTCAAGAAAAGAACAAATCTTCATAGGGTTGAGGCAAAAACTGAATTTTACATTTCTCCTCACTTCCAACATCTTATAGATTGGAACATGTGAAGAAATGTGTCTCTGAACACTTAGGCAAAAGCTAAACTATAAACTTTTTTGTAGCTTAAGTGTTAGGTTAAATGGGTGTTTTGAGGTACCGTAATTCATTTTAATAATTTAGCCTGAAGTAGCCTGAGGCACATAAATCTGATTTGCATTTAGTCTTCTTTTCACACAGGATCCATCAAGATGATTATTTTTTGCTAATCCCAGACAATCTCGTTTCTTGCTTCCTTGATATGTAACATAGATTTCATTTTTTTTTAACTTGTCATGTGATACCCGTGTCATATGATACCAGCATATGACAGAGGGACAAAATTCCTTTCAGTGTTAGAGCTTTAAACATAGTCATTTGTATCTCAATGTCTTCTAACTGAAGTCATTCTTTGATTTAGTCCAAAATATTTAGTCATACCTGTAGTTTTTATTTTCAGAGATGATTCACTTCCTTCTTTGGACACCAGTCAATTTCCACATTGTGACAATATTCATAAAGCTCCCAGATACAAGGTCTGGGATTTAGTTACACTAGAGAATCTAACTAATTCTCCATTTAAGGCAAGACTTAATTTAACTGTGTCCCCTGGCTACACACTCAGACTAGAGATAATAATACATTTTATAATATACCTGTCATTCATATGAACTGTGGCCTTTGCTGATGCAATTCAAGATAAATATCATACCATACTGAACAGGTCAACAGAATAGTCATGGCATTACATTGGCCCTCAATAGTGGGTTAAAGTATACATGTTCCAAACAATGAATTGCATATATATGAAGTAATTCTCTTAGGGCCCAATCTGTGGTCAAATACCAACATGAAACGGAACACTTGGAGAAATCACAAAAGCTCAGCTATCAGAAAGATGAGCCATGTTCATTTCTCTTATTCTTCCCTTCCCTTCCCTTCCCTTCCCTTCCCTTCCCTTCCCTTCCCTTCCCTCCCCTTCCCTTCCCTTCCCTTCCCTTCCCTTCCCTTCCCTTCCCTTCCCTTCCCTTCCCTTCCCTTCCCTTCCCTTCCCTTCCCTTCCCTTCCCTTCCCTTCCCTTCCCTTCCCTTCCCTTCCCTTCCCTTCCCTTCCCTTCCCTTCCCTTCCCTTCCCTTCCCTTCCCTTCCCTTCCCTTCCCTTCATTTACAAAAACAAGACCTGTTCATCATAGTGAAGGAAATCTTTCATGCATAAAGTTAAATTTTAGTAAGATAATCTCAGGCTGACAAAAATTATGAGCATCCTCATTCTTATAGTTTTTGAAAGAACTGAAGTAATTTAGAAAGAAAAGATCAAAATAATGTTTTAGAACTAGTTGTGGAGTTAGGTAAAGGAAAATTCCTCAATTCCTCAAGTCACGCCTACAGATGCCATCATATTTTTTATATTATCAGACTTATTTACATACATCTTAGAAAACCATATACCATCTGCACAAAACATCTGGATAGAGTTGCAGTTGGTGCATCACTTTCTAGAAATACAGCTCTTTAAAAACTGAACAACTCACATCATCTAACTGCAGATCTGCTGCTGTAAAATACCCATGAGTGCAAAATAATCATAGAATCATTAAGGTTAGATAATACATGTAAATGCATACAAAAGGCAGTGATACCACCCAGTCCCACAATGCAGAATCTGTTTGTAATATCTTGAAAAAGAAAAAAACTTTTAATTCTAAGTAATATTATAAAACAATTGTACTTCTGTTGTAGGTACCAGATTCTAGTAGTACATTTAGGAATATGATTGACACTTATAATTCTTTCACCAGAGCGAAAAACATAGTATATAATACTATAGTGTATTATTTTAACATTTGAAGTAATGTATTCATTCATTGTAATACAAAAACTATTTCTGTTGTTATATGTCATATATTAGACATGAATTTCACTTTTGAAGGGGCAAAGTGGGAGTAATATGCCTTCTATATTTTGCAGTTTAAGATTAGCATCATACACTTTGAAATTCTCAGATAACACATAAAATAATATATTCCTTGAACACAAAGAAGCAGAAAATTCCAAGATGCCAGAAGAGTTAGGTATGGTCTTTATTTCAAAGACACACATACTTTTAAAAATAACTTTCACCCAAATAAGCAAAATATTTTAAGGATATTGTCTGGGAGTTTGATTCCAAATGTGTCCAGTTTGCTATCCAGGGCATCTGCAGGTTATTTCCAAAAACCCTGGAGAGGAATGGGGAGCTGTGTAACTCCTGTTGCACAGAACAAGGGACAGCTAGATGACATGCTTAAGTGTGTGGACAGTGTTATGGGTCTCTCATGGCAATCAAAGCTGTGACTTCTGCCACCTGGAAGGTTATTTCTCTGTCAGTAGGTAACACAGACAAGGTATAGGACCATAGTCACTATGAAAGATGAACTCTGTACTGGAGACATCTAGGTCAGCTGAGTTAGATTTGTGGGTTGGAACAGTGCCACCAGGAGGAAGTAATAGGTAGCAGTGATCAGAGCCTCCTTTCTTCAGCCAACTGAGGCACTCATCTGCCAAGCTGACTTGGCAACTTTACATGCCGGAAGTCTAGAACTAATATGTTTTGGAGAGACTGCCAAGAAGCATCAAGCCCTCCAACTATTGCCCCTTGCTGCTCACCCCTATGAGATCCAACAGTACTGCCCAGAGAAACCTCTAGTGTACCAGGAGTGGCTGCGGGGTTTCGGGGGCCCAGGTGAAGGGCTTGGAAGCCCAACCCATGTATTCTCTGGGCTTTCCAGTGAAATAGAAAAGATCTGGCAGGAGCAGATTCAGCCTGCAGGTCACTATGATTTTGAGTGGCAGATGTTGCACACAAGGTGTGGGCTTTTATGGTCTCAAAATGTTTTTTGAGAAACAAGGATTGCTGGGAACAGACAGGATGTATTTGACAACAACAACAACAACAAAGTGATAGCAGAATCTTCAATGTTTACTTAACACTTAACAACATTGAAAGATGGGGATCAAAGCCCAAAGTGGAGGTACAGAGGCAAGGAGAATAATGTGGCTGGATACTCCCATACTTCCTCTGAGGGATCAGCATGACTGGGGACCCTTGGCAAGTGCCTGTACATGAAAGAAGGGAGAGTGGGAAAATCATAAATGCATATGAAGCTACAGACCTATAGCCTCATGATGGTCACGGAAAAATGGTGGGGTGGTTTGCACAGCTGTAGCATAGTAGATGGAAGGACATGGACAATTGAGAGAGTAAACCATTCACAGTGGAGGGAGGCTACAATACTAGTTTAGATTAGACACCTCACCTGAAATGCCTAAACTATGGAGGGAGACATCCTTTACAAATAGCTAAACTTGAAACAAAGCTTTATGATTAATCTGTGAGGTTTGATATCATTTGAGTAACATTTGACAAACCAAACTTCTGGAAGATAAGTACATATTTTGCAATTTCATTACAACTTTGACATTCCAAGTTCTGATTATGGTTTCAACTACTAACAAAGCAGGCCATGCAAGTTAGTGCCCTAAATATCATCTATAATATTTCTAGACTAGATATGTCACCTCTATTGTACCTTTTCCTACTGAGCACATATAATCTAATGACTGACTCTGCTACAAAGAAACAATAAACGCTACTCTGTCTAACCAGGGCGTTTAATCATCCCTGGCAATCAAAGGATTTATGAATGTCACTGCACTTTGTCACATCCTTCCAGCTGGCAGTGCAGCCATGATCATTTCACACAAGTGCTAAATTTTCATCTGACCTCCAAACCCAGCATATATGAAGAATAAAGGAAACTGAAAGCTGGCATTATCACTTATAAGATCCTTAATCAATGTTGTTGAATGTGTTTATGTTCAAGAGAGATAGGGCCCCCAATACATTTTAATTAAAGTATTTAACATAGCCCATTTTCTCCACTTCTGCTTCATATGATTCCACCTGAAGAGAATTTTAGGTCTGAGCTTAACATTTTTCTGTGTTTTGTGTGATGAGCTAATGAGCTTTGAAAATTGCAAGCTGTATCATATTTAGGAATGTGCAGAATTGATTTCTGTCAAGACTGTTTACAGGATATAATCCCTATAATGGGAAGAAGGTGACCTACATCACTTGAAAAGACTGGTTACCATTTAATTTGTGTTGTTTTGTTGTTGTTGTTTTGCATCTTTAACAAAACAAAACAGGAAAAAAAAAAACAACAAACTTTGTACATGCATATTGTGGTCCAGTTTAATCTCTTCCTCACAGTTGGCAGCCTCTGGTTTATACAAGACATTGTACTGTTGTTTGCTTGATTTACAGGAAATAGTGATGTTTTTGCTTAACATGTTGTATCAAAACATTACTTTAGTATTACAAGATTTACAGAAAGCAAAGTAAATGTCATTATTGACTAGGTAGGAAAAAGAAACAATATATTGTTGTAGAAATCTACTGCTTGCTTCTCTCTTGCATATTTTTGGAATCTTTCTACCTAAAAATAAATAAATACATAAATAAATAAATAAATAAATAAATAAATAAATAAATAAAGCAGTAGAATCAGAAAGGACAGAGAAGGGTAACAAGAATGATCAAAGTAATAGAGTTGCTTCTGTATGATGATGAGGAAATAGACTGGGAGCCTACAACCTTGAAAAGATACAACTGAGAGATGCAATAAAAAAGCATAAAATCAAGTGGCACAGAAAAGGTGAATAAATATGATTATTCACTTCCCATGACATAAGAACTAGAGGATTTCACATGAAAATACTGCAGAAAACTTAATAATAAAAATAAATAAATAAATAAATAAATAAATAAAAGTAAATAAAGAAGACATCTAATAGAGATTAGACAAAGGGATTAAACAAATTCATGGAAAAATAAGGAATTAAAAACAACACAACATTGCTGTATTCTATAAATAGCAAATTTACTGTTGTCTTTGTTTTAAAGAGGTCATTTGTAAATGAAGATAAACAAGAATTTTGAAGACCTAACCAAATTCTAGATAAAAAAAAAATAAAAATAATAATAAAAAAATGGATATTTAGTTATGTCTATACTGAATGTTTACATTTTTTGATTAAAAGGGAGATTCCAATATGGCCACGTCCCAAAGAGTCATGTGTAAAACTAAATTCTGATACCTCAGGAGAGATACTAGTCCTTAGAGGCACTTTTCCAAAACACAAATGAAATGCACCTGTTCTGTGTTTTTACTGACAAATGAGGGGAAGCTTTTCAATTTTCAAGGCTGAAAAAAGACCTAATATACTAAATCACATTAATTATTGCACCGAAGCAACCGTTGACTTTTTTATTATTGCAGAGGCAATACATAATTTATGAGCAAATCATGTACCTTTATCTTCAAAGAAAAACAGAAATTTTCATTAACATCCCTGAGAAAAGGCTTATTTTTCTTTTCTTTCCCCTCCCCCTTCATTTTTTATGAATTAAGAGCACATCATTTGGAAAATCCTGGTTTTCTTTAGCAGAAATTTTCCAGCCAGGGTAGAACCTTGTCTGGTAGAAACGGTGAATGAAACCACTGTGATATTTTCTCCTTTATTAGTAGTAGAAAAGAATTTCAAAGGAACACATATTACTATAGAGCTTTAACACTGCAGAAGTCAGCTTTGCTGTTTCCGTATCAGTATAATTAAACCCCAACCCAGAAAACATTTTATAGATACATAGTAAGCTTTAGATAGTATTAATACACCCTAATTTAGCAGTAAAAAATTAGGAAAAATGCTAATTCAGCTAACACTAATCATTCAGGTTCACTATAGAGATGAAAGAGTGACAGAGGTTTCTCCTAATCTAGGATAAATTGTCATCTGTAGAAATTTGTGTCTCACATTGATGAAAAAGAGAGAAAAGTAATTATCTGAACATCCAGACCAATACTATGCATTCACAAGCTCTAAATCTCACTTAGTCCTGTGGCCTACTTTCATCATTAATGAAGAAAAAATAGGTACTATCAAAAGAGAATTTCTCATTCAGAAATACAAGTCCAAGGTAGTTCAGTGAATTACCATCTGCAGATGCCTATTTTTTCTGTTTGACTGTATAAGGAGGGATTAGTTCAGAATTAGTCATTACATTTTACTGTTAAAATTAATCAGATGAATTATACCCACTCAAATTTTTATAATTAAAATTAGCATGTGTCTTGCATTAAAACATTTTTTTAAAGTCTCAGTGAACCTCTCTTTGCAACTTCAGGTGTCTAAATACAATTAAACACTTCATAAAAATTAGCCTCTCATATAAACTAAACATATTAGCAATTTTCTGTCTCACAAGGACACTGAGATTTAAAATGCACTAATGACTGTGAGATGACCATTTCTGCAGAACAGAACAGTTATCAACATGATAAATCTGTGGAATTAAGGTTTTATCATTATTGTCGACATAATAAATGTGAAGAGAGTTTTTCAATATGGATATAGTATAGTCACTGTTGTTTTTTTTTTTGTTTGTTTGTTTGTTTTATTGTCTTTCCAAAATTCAGGGTATTCCTTTCAGAAAAGAAATGGGGGTAGGTTGTAATTTTATAAATGGGGGTAGGTTGTAATTTTATACATATACCAAAACTGTGTTTATCTCTCCTCCACATATGAAAAATCATTCCATTGCTACAGAATGATACTGATGTTACAATCTGATACACATAATAAAAATAATACTCCATCTTACTTTGATTGATGTTCTGCTTTTCTAAATTGCATAGTTTTATAGATTTTCTGTCATTGGTTAAAAAAAAATAAATATCTTCAAACAAATAAACAAAAAACAACAAGAAAAAAGCTCTTTTATTTGATAGCAGATAGGAATATAGCTTTTCATCAGTCTGTACCAATGTCATATGTCACCATAAGGACTAAATTCTTGGGTTATGGGAATATAATATAAAATAGGGAGATTCCTCAGAAAGCTATATTGAGCAATCGTATCCTTAAAATCACTAAAATAGGGAATAAAAAACAAATCTAACCAGCTTCATATTTGTTAGACAAGCAAACAGAATTTAAAGCAGAAAATAACTATAAGATTCTTAATTTTTTTAATGATTTACTTATTTCAAAGGAAATCCAATTCATTTCACATTTCAAATTCTGCTCCCTGCTAGTTCATAATTCCTGTTTTTGAGTACAGTACTGTGCCTAACAAGTCAAGAGAATTATTGGGAAAACCAAAGGAACAAAGGTAGTGTTTACCAGTATAAAGGGACTTCATTTCAAGGTACACTCTTGAAATGAATTTTAGGCTCTTCATCTCTGATTAAATTGAACATGAAATTTGAATGAGAAAGGAAAAAAGCTTCTCATACCTTTCCACATACCTTAAAAACTAACAAACACTCAAACAAACAAAACAAGCAACATAATCATGGGTTTAATTCTTATTTATGATGCAAGGATTTATCTTTCACATCCTGTCAGCATTTTTTTTTTTGGCAGGGGGGAAACAGTTCTTTTTTTTTTTTTTCTAGGGGGAAGATTGCAACTGCATTTCTCTTGGCCTGGCATGACAGCCACAAATACATATCAACCTAACATCAACAATATTTAACAATATTTTGAAAGATTATCCTCCTTTTTATTCTTAGGATTCATTACAATTTAATCCTTAGAATGCATTGAAATCAAATAAAAATACATTTTAGCTGTTCAGAGCCTATTTCCTTGCCCCCTGGGGTTGCATATAACATTAATCTCCATCACTTTACCATGAGGGTGGTGAGGCACTGGAACAGGTTGCCCAGAGAGGCTGTGAATGTCCCATTCCTGGAAGTGTTTCAGGCTAGGTTGGATGGAGCTTTGAGCACCCTGGTCTAGTGGAAGACACCATGGCAGGGGGGTTGGAACTAAGTGATCTTTGAGGTCCTTTCCAACACAAACCTTTCTATAATTCTATAATTATATGTTACACAGGTTCTTAGGCTTTACATTGGAGAGTAAGTTTTTGGTAATGAAAGCGGTTAATCTCCATGGCTACTCATTCTGTAAATGAGACATTCTGTAAATGAAGTTCTGTAATGTGGGAACCATCTGATATCTTTCAGGCAGAAAGATGTGATGGATTTCTAGGGGTATTACTTCATAGTCCTGTAAGGTAATGTGATCTCAGGGTCACGACAGACCTTAGAACCAGAATTCTGTACACATATTTTATTTAATCACTTTAAAAATTGTCCATGGGTAGCCATTATCAACTGTTTTGAACTTACCATGCTTCAGTCCTTGCATAAGTACAGACACAACCATAATCACTAATAATATTTTTAAATTCTTATGATTTGCTGATACTAAGTATAGGAAGCATAATTATCTTGACTACTAACAAAAATCAGTACTAATATATAAAAGTTGTTAGCAGTTAAAAGTATCTTAGGTGAAATAATTTAGATGATTTCACAACACAAAGATTAAAGGCAACTATATATTTACGAATGACACCACATTAATATTTGCCAAGCATTTTTCCAGAGAGGCTTTTTGAAATCAATAAGATGACTTGTGTGCTTAAAGTAAGGCATTTAATTCTTACATGTTCTGGAATGTCATGATGCATTTTTCACATCTTAATGTAATTTCCTACAAAATCTAAAAGCCAAACAAAATTTAATGTACTGTGAGGATGTGAACCGGCACATGAAACTGGTTTTGGTTATTTTTCTGGTGAAAACAAATCATAGAAGTTGGAAGGGACCCACAACAATCATTGAGTCCAAATACTAATAAATAATAAATAAATAAATAAATAAATAAATAAAAACACTAGTCAAGCAAGTTAAACTACTTGCTTTCAAACATAATTTGCAAAGGGACCTGTATGATTTTCTTATTACTGAATTCCGTGAAAATTAGATAGGATAGATATTTCCTATGAAATTGAAATTACAGGGAAGAGTATATTGAGCAGGAATTTCAAAGATACATTGTTTTGCTCATAATGACTTGGTAAATGTATGACTTGACTTCAAATGAGACATCAAAAACAATAAACCTGATAAGTTTTGGTGAGAAAGGAGGCATTTGGTAGGAGCAGAGACATTTGACATGAATGTTAGCAAATGATATATTTTCCTTAATTTCCAGTGAAATTCCATTAAGTTCAACAGCATTTACTTAATATTAAGCTATCAAGTAATAAGTTATTGTGAGGATACCAGAATTAATGAACAACAATTATTCCAATCTATTAGTTTTTAATTTACCTTTTTGATTTTTGACTTAACAATGAAAAATAAATCTGGCTTAAACCTGTCCTTTGGGTATGGAATCTTATCATCAGCTGACATGGATCTGGCCAATTCTAGCCTCTTCTTGGTATTCAAATGCTTATGGTAGGTATACTTTTCACTGTAGACATATTTATGTCCCACAGCTGCAAAAAGACGTGGCAATTACTGAAATAGCTTAAAACTGTAGCTTTTTAGATGGTTATTTAAAAGCCAGGTGGCCTTAGCTGTTTTTTTTTTTTGTGTGTGTGTGTGTTTTATTTTTTAAGTTTGTATTTATTAGTTTTTCAGAATGGAACTTGCTTACTCACTTTTGAAAGAAATTCTGTTTTATGGGTCAATTATGTATTTCAATCCCTACAGATTTAATCAACTGCTACAGAATCTCCAGGCAGATTATGCTTTTGTGAATGTGCTCCCTACTACCTCTTTCCATTTAATTCAAATTGATGAATGTAATACATCCTTTTCTCAACTGATGTTATTTTGTTCATTTTTTTTTTGTGTGTTTTTTTTGTTTGTTTGTTTGTTTGTTTGTAATTTATTTTTCATTAAGTGACAACCTTGGCTACAATCCTGAAATATTCTCCTATACAAATACTCAGTAATTAGGCATGTCATGTATGTACCTGAATTGCAATCACTATCAACCTTCAGCAACAAAAACTAACTGGATAATGCCAAATCATTATAAGCTTTTCCACACTCCCCAGTCAAAGCCTCTGTTAATCTAACCACATCAGGCTTCTGAGGAATTAGTTTTGAAGGAAACATTTCATAACAGAAATATGGAATCTGACATAATAATCTTATAATTAGGTCCTGAACTATTTGCTGTACATGAGGAGAAATATCTCCTTTTGATTAATGAAGCAACAGTCCCCTAGTTATAGATGATGACACAGTATAAACCTTTTGATAACTTGTGGGAAAAGTACCACAATGTGAATGGAAACAATGAAGGAACAATTTATGTTCTTCTGTGCTCTGAAAAACTGTACAGCCAAAGGAGGAGTTAAAATACCATACTACAATTTTCTACATGTAACACAGCTCCATTCATACTAGGAGATTGTAGGTTTCCACCCCTGGGAATAAAGAGTGAATTCTATACTTGAGCCTTGGTTGAATCAATATGAGATATAGGTTTACTCATAGCTGCTGCCCCCAAAATATTGTTTCTGTCAATTGCAAAGGTCAATAGACTTTCAACATTTTCTTTTATGCAGCACTCATTCCTGTGTAAGCAGCACAGTTTTTTACTTCACAGTTCCTTAAAGTTAACAAAATTGTCTACTGTCACTTAGCATCTTCCTGACAATAGCACAACAGGAGATGAGAAAATTTTCTCCATGAGCTTTTCATGCACTCTCTGCAAAGGACATGGAGAGGGGGAGGGAACCTTTGGCAGCTCTAATTAATCCTGCTTGAAGAGGTAGAACCAATTTCTAGCTTAACCACATAATCTATTTACATACACCTATGGGATTATTCACATATTTTCCTTGCACCAGCCTTTTTTTCCGATCAAATATCACTCCTTACTATTTCCTCAGTCTACCCTACAGTTGATTTCCAATTAAATTTAACCATCCTTCTATGCATTTCTCTTAATTTATGTCAGGACTCTGTTAGACAGCCAAGTAACACTAAATTAACACAAAAATGTTGCTAACCATCACTAAAGACGGTGAAAAAGTATACAGCCTTCTTCCTACTTCTAAGGGGCAGTGAGAGAAAATCTTCAGCCCCATCATCCAAAACTGGAATGCAACAAAAGACTTCCCTGTTTGTTTTTGCAGAGTATTGTACAGCGCAGTATTTCTGTGTTTGAGGTTCCCATATATGAGATGGGGACAGGAATATATCTGATCCCTGGCTTATACATTTTCTGAAGTTCCCTAAAAATTTCCCCCCAAAACCTAGTGCCTATCTAGGCTTTTATTCTTCTTTCAGGTTCTGTTTTGAAGTACAGGCATTAACACCACCACACAGTTTGACATTAGTCATACTATTTAACTGTTCTAGTTTGAGAGTATGCCAAAATTTGCATTCCCAGTACAACAAGCATATATTTTCTGTTGTGTTATGAGTTAAGCCCAAAGCAAATTTCTTCAACGATTTGGGTGAAGCTGTTCTTTTTGTGGAATAGATCTCCACCACATGGATACAAACTGCATTATACTACCTGGTCTCAGGTGTTAGGTAGGAAAGATGCAGACTCATTGTTTCCTTCCTTCCACTCCAGTTCCTGGCATCCCAATGATAGATTTTCTGTCAGAGCTATCCATGAGGATGGGAGCTGGACTTCTCAGCTGCTTAAGCACAGTTGAATTGTTATGCCCTGTGAATGAATGAAAAAATAAATCCTTCTGATGGTAACATTCAGAATTTGAAACAGTAGTACAATGACTCTTCTTGTGTCATTTCTCTAAGATAATGAGAATACCAAAACAAATTAAACTAAATGCGCATTAAGTATCTTACCTGCATTTTTCTCCTCCTTTTACAGCACTTCTGGTCCAATGCACCAGATCCTGCTGAAACAAAATAAGCAGAATGCTAAGGCAAAGGAGAATTTAATTCAGAAGCAATGATAGTCTTTCATTTAATCTCCAGTTTGGTTTCTGAACTACCATCTTCCCTACTGATTTTAGTTCTTTGCTTGTGTCATAGCATTGAGTTCATGCAAGTAATGAGGCCATAGCCACGCTCTACTAAAGTTGATGGATCTAATTCGGTCACAAGACTGTAAGGAATCTGCCACTGGCAACTAGTG
The DNA here is from genome assembly GCF_964211825.1 of Aythya ferina. Classification (NCBI taxonomy): domain Eukaryota; kingdom Metazoa; phylum Chordata; class Aves; order Anseriformes; family Anatidae; genus Aythya; species Aythya ferina. The sequence continues at coordinate 106,145,485 of NC_140298.1, read as the reverse complement.
TTGCGAGCATGTTGAGGGAGATGATCCTTCCCATCTCAGTACTCAGTACTGGTGAGTACCTGGATTACTGGGTGCAGTTCAGGGCCCTCCAGTGCAAGAGAGAACTGGAAACGCTGGAAAGATTTCAACATAGGATGACCTAGATGGTCATGGAGATGAGGAACTTTTCGTACGAGGAGAGACTGAGAGCTGGGACTATTGAGTTTAGAGAAGATGAGGCCCAGAGGCAATCTTATCAATGTCAATAACTGAAGGGAGGGTACAAAGATGATGCAGTCAGACTGCTTTCAGTGGTGCCCAGTGCCAGGACAACTCTTTCATTAAAATTAATTTACAAAAATGTTTTGTAATAATCACTAAGCCCAAATATGCACAATTTGAAACTGACCTGTTTTCCAGTAGTATGATCCAGAGTGATTTCAAGGATCCTCATCAATACAGGAAGAGATGACCTCCAGTATCTTAAGTTTGAGACAAGTGTTTAGAGAGATGGGCTTTGGTGTGGTGATTGATGCTATACATGTAGATAGAAGTGCTTCCCAGACTGTTGCTGATGGAATAATACAGCCCAAAAAATTAGTTATCATCTCGGACACCCCAAACCTTATAGGCATCAGTAGAAAGAACAAGGTTATTTATAGTCAGTTACTCAACAGAAAGCAGTGACCAACAACACGGATGTGCTTATTTGGGACATCCTCTCCATTTCTGTCTATCTGTTCTGGGTAAGAGCACATTTTGTCTCTTCCAAGACACAACTCTGCAACAGTCTTCAAAACATGTAAAGCATAGCAAGACCAATGAGTGCTTGCAAACTCAAAAATAAACACTGTTCTTGACCACAAAACATTCATGAAAACCAGGAAGCAGTTGGCTACCAGCCCCGGAACTCTTTGCACTTACCGTATCATGAGAATTCCCTTAAAGTGAAATATGGGCATTTCACAATTCTTAAAATATTGTTATATCTTATACTATATACCTTTACCCATCTAAATGTATATGCTCATACTGTATCTATTACATATATGAATTTATTTTGGTATATATATATATGCATATTACATATTATTTATGCATACAAATTTAAAATATATTATTTTAAATATATTTTCTGGATTTTCATGTGTGCATTTTTTTTCCTCATGTTTAGCATATGTATTTAATAATGATAGAATTTTACAAATTGTTTATTTGTATTCTTCCCTTCCCTTCCCTTCCCTTCCCTTCCCTTCCCTTCCCTTCCCTTCCCTTCCCTTCCCTTCCCTTCCCTTCCCTTCCCTTCCCTTCCCTTCCCTTCCCTTCCCTTCCCTTCCCTTCCCTTCCCTTCCCTTCTCCATTTTATTATGATACAATTTTATTTGAAAAATATTATTTTATTTCCTGTCTGAATTTAAGAAGAGATTGGACTGTGAACTTAGGCACATGGTCTGAACTTTTGGGTAGACCTGTGCGGTGTCAAAGAGTTGGACTTGATGATCCTTAAGGGTCCCTTCCAACTCAGGATATTCTATGATTCTATGATTCTATGATTCTATGAATTTCAGTAAAGGATTATTTCACATAAGTTTGAAATCGCTGATATTTTTCTGTCTTCCTCTAGCAAAATTTTTTTTGTTTAATTTTAGTTAAGCCTCACTAGCTCAGGAAACAAAATGGCAACATGAGAAACAGGACCAAATATCAATGACTCAGTTTCAGCATTTGATAATAATCCTTCTTAGAACAACAAAGTTTATCTTTTTTGAACTACAAATTCTGTAAATTTATAATGATGTCACTATATAAGAGGCAAAAACTACTAGGCATTACAGGTTTATTAAACAGTGTATAATGTACAAACAATACAGACCCTATTTTGTCATGTCACATAGATTAACAAAAGTTGAAGACAGAAAATAAGTAAATAAATAATTATTTCTTCCTTCCTGCCAAAGTGAGATTGTTCCCCACAGTATAATTTTCAAGTGATTTGCCCAGTCTCATTTTAAATTATTCTAACAATGGGGCTTCCACTACTTCCCTTAGGAAGCATAACTATAGATGAAAATTTGACATTCGCATTACACTTAAGTCCCTAGATGACACAGTTCAGTGCAATAAGACATAAGATTTATTGTGATGGATTCCAACATTTGACAGGCTTCAATACAAGGTAATATGCTGTGAATAGGTGACTTAAAAGGAATCTTAAACAAAATTCATATAGCTATGAAGTAAAGGTTGTTGGAAATATTTGAAAGATACAGATTAAAAAATAAGTAAAATAAAATAAGTAAAATAAAATAATAATTAAAAAATAAACACAGAAAATCTTTCTGAGCATTAATTCTACATACAATTCTGTGTCATGGATGGGTATTTGCAAGTTCAACTCCTACCATTTGAATTCAGTTCACTAAGCACTAGATAGGATCAAAACAAGAGCCAAAAGTCAAAGCCTATGTTAAATAAAGCCTATGTTAAAAGCCTTCAATGTTAAAAGACTAAGATCTGGATTATGAAAGATGTTGGAGAGATGAAAATAAAAACCTAACAGCTATATATTTAGTTACTCACTAATGTTAAAGATCCAACTCTTAGATCTCTTAGATTTTTATTTATTTATTTATTTATTTAACAGATTTTAACATCTGGCTCTACATATCTTTGCACCAGCAGATGGAAAACAAAGCAGAGACAGAGAAGTCACTCACCTTCTGACAGCAGTGCTGGTAGGGTATTAGGACTGTTTGGTGGTTTTAGACATGATCATATTGTAAACAAACACTACAAACAATAAATAAACAAGTAAGAGAAACTGAGCCGTCAGGAAACCAATGGAGATAAAACAGAGGAATGTGGTTTGCACAACTAATCTAATGTCTAGTAAAAATGAACAAGTTTTGAGGAAGTCATCAAGGCCTATAGGGGCCAAATTATGAAGAAGACACTCAGACATGCCCAAGCATATTGCTGATGAGGTATACCTTGGAAGCTGTGGATCACGGAATATTTCTTTCATGACAGAGCTGATTTTATAAAATATTACAGCTTTTGTAACATCTAATCTAATTTATACAAACACGTTTTCCTCTCCAGCATCCTCTGCAATTTTGTCGCATGCCTTGTTAGCCAATCCTCTACCGTGTCTGAGAGGTTTGCACTGATTACCCAAGTAGCCTTTGGTGTCTCAGAATATAAATAGGCTCCATCTTGTCCTTATGGTCCATGAATTATTTCTTCTACTTGAGCAACCCATTCACATGGAAGAAATCATTCTGACATTTTAGATAAAACGAAACATAGGACATTCTTTACAGGTCACAGCCACTGTTCAGTAAGGCACAGGTCCCAGTGGTTCAATCACTTATCAGTATATGTTTTCTTACAATGTTAGCTTATTGGAACTGGACCCTCCCATGGTTGTAAGTAAGGTGAAAGTTCTTTCTTGTCTTGGGCTGTCCTTTTAGATTACTGTGGTGGAGGAATGTCAGTTACAACAGCTAATGGCATAAAAGAGAATGAGGCTACTGAACATCACATCCTCATGGCTTTGTTACCTCCACCCATTCTGAGAAAAGAGAGACTCATTTAAAACTGTCAAATGGAAGTCAGTTTTTGCAAAAGACAAAGCACAATCCAAATATGAATCAATATTCTCATGAAAATCCATTTTGTTCACTCTGTTTCTGCACCATTATATATATATTTTTTAATATATTTTTATATTACTTATATATTTTATTAATATATTTATTTATTTATTTTTGTAATTTCAGGAGACTTTTTTTTTATTGTGCTTAAGTTGATGATATATACTTCTTCCTTTTTTTCACACACACACACACACACACACAAGTATTAACAGTATTCACACTGAAGAGAGTTCTAAGACCTTTTGCTGACTATAAATTGTATAAGTTTGTGATTTTTCAGATTTTAAGCACTCCTTAAGAATTATCTTTTAAAATATGTCTGAAAAGTATGGTAGCCTTTTAATATAAATCAAGGGCTTCAGTAAACTAATCTTAATGCCATTTTCGTTTGGAAAAGAGGGAGATCTCAGGAATGGTAGAAAAAAAGTTAAAACAGTGTTTAGGTACGTACTGATCATTTTTGGCCAGAAAAAAAAAAAAAAAAAAAAAAAAAAAAAAAAAAAAAAGGCATTCAGATAGTACATATTTATTAATAAATTGTATGTTAACATGACAAAATATAATTTGAGCACTGCACAAAAAATTTAACCCTCAGTCCAATTTATTGTTTTTATTTCAGGGAGAAAATAATAATAATAATAAAATAAAAATAAAATAAAAAAATAAAAAAAGAAAGGGAAAAAATGATAGAGAATTGGTGAACTGACAAAATGAAGAAGTAGTTTTTAAACTTATTGTTTCTTCATTATTAGTAAAATAGATCTTGCAGCTTGAATCATGACAGGTTGGGATATACATTGTGAAAAACATAATTTGATATTTTTCCCCCAAACATACCTAGCCCTTGGTCATAGAATCACAGAATATCTGAGTTGGAAGGGACACACAAGGATCATTGAGTCCAACTCCTGGGTCTCCAAAGGACTCCCCCTCAAAACAAACAAACAAACAAACAAACAAACACCTCCCACTTCCCTTGGGAGCCTGCTCAACCACCCTCTCAGTTAAGAACCTTTTCCTGATATCCAGTCTGAGCACAGCTCAGTCTTTTTTTATGCTCCTATATAGTATATAGAAATACCATATAAACTTGTACTTGATATTAAAAAGATACTGCAACTTGAAAAAATAACTTCTTCCTTCACACTATAAAACAATTGGAAACTTTATCCTTGAAGTGGCAAAGTAAGATATTCTTGATAAACAGGAAAAGCACAATTGAAATTGGATTTAAGATGCTTCACATTAATTTGCCTGTTTCCAATTGGTCTCCCTATCTGCAAAGTAATGCACTTTATGTTTTCTTATGGTTTGCTCGAGATTACTCACTTCAATGAATTTCTGAACTGGTAATATAAGTTGTACTCACTGTTTCTGAAAATGCAGTCTTTCATCTTTAGTGCTAAGAAATGTCTTGAGGGACAATTTTTAAGATTTACCCTTAAAACATATATCTATGTAGGAAATTTCTCTATTTTCTAATTAAATAATAATAATAACAATCAAAAAAAAAAGTATATAACTTGACTATTCTCTTTCACAATCGATTCTATTATTTGCAATTAAAACAATGTAGAGCTACATCTGTAAAGCAAAGTTCTTTAATTCCTTCAACAAAGTACAATGTTTTTTTACTGAACATCAACATATATACCAAAGAAGTTAAGAATAAAACTTATGAAAAATGGAGCAATGGAAATTTGAGCATTCTAAGTCTAAGCATTTGCATTTTTGAAAATCACTAACGCATATATAATGGATAATTTTATTCAGACTATTTGGAAAGCTAAGAGTATAGACTACAGCTAAATAACTGGAAGATGAAAGAAAATGACCAAAGCTTACTTTTGTTGGCAAGTTGCTTCTCCAATAACACACAGGTTATACTTCTAGACTTTCTTGAGGTTATTAATACTCCACACATGTAAAATTACAGTAATGTGTCAGGCTTCTCTTTTTAAAGGTTAAATGAATAGTGGATTAGAATTTAATAAGTAAACTTACATGTATTTTTACAGGGTTGTCAACATGAGACATATTTAACTAATGTCCCAACTGTAGCACTGAACTCTTCTGCATTGTCAGTTATGGCTTTTCAAGGATTTCTCACTTTGAATCTAAGGGTTTTCCAACTCTTCTCCAAATATTTATTTCTTGCAGAGCCTACTTAATGTACTGTCTGAATTCCAGTTCTGTATTTTCTGGGGCAGAAACTGCATGATCTTTGTACTACATATGGCCTAACATAACAATACTGGATAGATGGTTTGTAAAAAAATGCAGCAGTGCACAGGTGACAGTGTAAACTCTGCATTAAAGGCAAACATTTATAAACTGCATTCAAGTTTTGAATGACCAAAAAAAAAATATTTTTGAACTTGGGTAGGGGTAAGAGAATATTATACAAATAGCTCATAGTTCTTGGATATCCATTCTGCTCTCTGGTCAGTTTTCATCTTCATTCTGGGTCCTACTACTAGAGAGGTTAATGATTATCTACATTAGGGCAAATGGGGCATCCTAATGCTTTCATTTAATTAGCTACTTTTTCTCAGTACTGCTTACTTTCTGATTTGAAAGGGGACAAGATATTATATTTCAGTCTTTCCTTTCTTCTGCACCCTTTTGGTAAATAAAAATGAGTGCATACAGATTTATTGCCTTTGCTAATCATACTTCTGACTGTTCATGCCTTGCTTAGAACTTTCTTTTTTACCTGAATAATTATGTGAAGGCAAATTCATTGCTTGGAGCTTGCCTAAGGCATTGCATCTCAACATAGAGGATTGGCTGAGTCCTAGTTTTACTGCAGTATGTATTCTCAATGCAGAAGAGAGTATGCATTCACTTAAATTCTTCCTTTCAGCTACTAGAATGTTCAAAAATACAGAGGTTATTTTCTTTGCTATCACTCTCTTTCCATTGTCTATGAGTTGTTCTTTCATACTTCCTGTCATTTCATTTTGCTTTTGCTTATCAGTAATGTCTTAATCAAGCTATCTAAGAGGTCAATAGATAATGTTTTCTGTTTGTTTGTTTTAATAACACTTTCTATTGTTCTTTAGCTCTGTTTAGAACAATGATCCAGTGAGGCTGTGAGCACTCTCAACCTCTTTTCATGTCAAAACATAACAGCTTTCAGTATTATCAGCTCTCTAAATGCCAAATTGTTTGATTATTAAAATAGAATTTACAGTAAGGCGTCCTTACGCAATTTGGGTTGAAGAAAGAAGAAATCTTGCAGATAGTCTTGCTTGCTCACTGAACAAATTTGAACAGGCTATCAGATTACTGCTTAGATATTTTTATCTTATTTGCTTTATTTCCATTAGATGACCCTTTAATTGACAGACAGTCAAATCAGAATTTCTTATATATTGAGGTAAAGTCAAATACATGTGAAAGTCAAATATGAGTTTTGCTGTGTGACTAATACTGAACACTGATATGTTGCACAAAACCTTTTGACTTTCCAAGATGGCTTTGTTGTTGCTAATCACAATGATATTTTCACAGTAGTTTCCACATGGAAGTAACACAAATATGTCCACAACTGTGCAGTCAATATTGTGGCCTTTTAGTCTATGAAAAATCTAACTTGGATAATTCTTAACTTTGCAGAAGTAATTAATAAGTTCATGAGTCCACTCTAGATGGCAGGAGGAGACAGTAATGTAATCTATGCAGATCAACTTTCAGATAAAAGCTCCTTCAACAACTTCCTAGATGATTTAAACACAGTTAGAAAAAGTACCCAGCACATATTGTAAGACAAGACAGCAAAAAATATTGTGACTTTCTCATGCAATGGGGCTTATGCAGTCTGGCAGCCAGCCTGGATGCTGCTTCCCTTTCTTCTTCCCAGGAGCCTCTTCCAAGGTTCTACATGAATAAAATACTATCCCTGCTGATATGCAGTTATTAAGAAAAAATGTAGTTCAAATGTTAATGTAAACCTAGCTGACTCCTTCTGTAACCATTTACTTGCCAACCAGATAAGGTTGGCAAGTAAAGGAAATACTGTATTAGACAAAAATAGATGAGCTTTCTGGCACAGAAAATATTTCAAGTCTGACAAACTTCTGGCCTCAATGACAGATTTGGATATTTTATGGGGTTTCTCAAACAGGAAAAAGTATTTTGCACCTATGAAGAGGGAAGGATGCATTGTAAAGGGGAAAGATGAAGTAGTTATTTTCTATGAAGAAGGGATAAGGACTTTTTTAAAAATACAGCGAAGGACAGGGTGTATGCATTAACAGGTAGAATGAGAAACCATGAGAAAAAGGTTATAATGTCACAAAACCCTATGTTTATAAAACGCATGATTTAGCGTCCATTGGAGTGATTAGTTCTCAGACTCACCTACCCAATGTTTTTGTATATCTTACTAAAGAGAATGAGAGATCAGAGGTTGAGTGGTTATTTTTCAAGATGTAATTTTCTAATGAAAAATGAGTGTTCTTTTGATCTGTCTCACTTCTGTGTAGGTCCCTCACTGTGATCCCAGTCACAGCACCCCAGGGGTTGATCTTTCATGCCTCATTCAAGCCTGGTGCTGAGGAATGCCACCATCTAGCCATCCTGGTAAGCAGTAGGATGATCTGTGTGAACCAGAGAGATGAAATGCTGCAAAGGCCATCTCCCCAGCTTTAGGGAGATGCTCATTTCAGCTCTGGCTCTCAGCCCCATTCTTGTCTGTGCCCCTCTCCCACCCACTGCCATTACCTCCCCACTGGGAGGATTTCTTCCCTCTCAGAGCTGTGGCTGGCCCTGGTCCCCCAACCTTGGCCTGCACCACTTCCCCGTTGGCAGGACCAGGAGGCTGTGCTGGGAGTGAGGGCACTCTCAGCTCCCCACACCCTGCCCCTGCCCAGCACCCTGCCCTGCTACCCCCTGACAAGAAGGATCAACTAGTCACGGTTGGAAGGTAGTTGTTTCATCTTAAAATTTGTCTTCCCACCCACAGTACAGCAGTTGGCTTAGTAAATAATGTAAAATGGACAGATCTTGCCATGTTTAAATTCCTAGATAATCAGAACTCTAACAGAACTGCCATGCAATGCCATTTCTTGAGATCTTTCTCTTGTAGATGCCTCACACATCTGTGTCAGACAGCCCAAGATTGATCCACTTTTTGTTTCTCTTCAGATCTCTGTCCTTCATCATCCTTGTCTCAGAAACTTAGGTCACTGCTCTTTATTAGTTCCCCAGAGCGATAGGTATCAGGGAAGAGCATGAACACCAACCTGAGAAGCCTCCCTGTGGTTGTCTGTAGATCTCTTCCTCTGAATGTAACAGACTTGCTCAGCCTCTGGACACTTGTCATATTTTTGCCTGATTACTGACCCAACTGCAAATTTCATCTAAACTGACATCACCTAAAGAACAGAGCAAAAACTTGTTAATAGAAATGAGATCTGTCAGAATACTTTGTACCAGATTAATTTCCTGATTTAGCAGTGTTGAATTTGATAGCTGTCTTAGGGCTGAATTTGTCTCTATCATCTAGTGACTAATTAAAAAGGCACCATAAAATGGTGCCTAAGATGGTTCTCTAAAATGTCATGGCGAAGACATCAAAGTGTCTTCCTGAATGCCTCTCCAACATATCAGTGTTACACTTTGGCAGGAATGCTTTTTCAAACAATGCACAGACTACTTGCGATCCAAGATCTTCCCCCTCCTCCTTCTTGCCATTACCAGTCTGTTAGAAATAAAACCAATGCAGCATATTTCACAAGACTTGCCAATCTTTGAAAACATACTGAATTAAATAAACCAAACAAACCAGTAATGGCATGTATCGAGAAAGAGAATTATGGTCATAGGGAATGGGTCATAAAGTTGAAGATCTGAGACTTTAAATAAATATCCTGAAAATCTACATTGTTCTTAAGTACATGAAAAAGTAGCCTGTGTCAGCAACCATTTTGTTTCAGAAAAAGGCAGAAGGGAGTCATAAAGTTTGCAAAGCGCTATTGAAAGGGAAAACAGCTCCTAATGTCAAGCAGATAGCTGATGTTAAAATGGCTGTTAAATGTTATGTTCTAGACTGTAACCCTAATAGTGAATTTACTAAATAGAGAACATTATAAATAAATACATAAATACTTGTGTGTTTATATATATATATATATATTTCTGTTAAGTATCTCTATGTTTGATGTGAATGAAATAATGGAGCTTCAAAATGCATCAGTAATACAGACATAATTACACTCTCTTCATGTATACTGAAAAAGAAGTTTGACAATGAAATAGTTTCACTATGAAATAGTCAATCTCATGGTTACACAGAAAATCATTAAAAATAAATAAATAAAATAAAATCCTTGGTTTCCTCTGTATTAGAATCATAGAATGGTTTGCACTGGAAGGGACCGTAAATATCACCTCATTCCATTGGCCGGGGAAACTTCAACTATAAGTTTGCTCAGATCCCTATCCAACCTTGCCTTGAACATTTCCAGGGAGGGGGAATCCACAACTTCTCTGTGTGATTTCTTCCAGAATCTCACCTGCACACAGTAAAGAATTTCTTTCTAATATCTAATCTAAATCTACCCTCTTTTAGGTTAAAAACATTGCTTCTTGTCCTAACACTACACACCCTGACAAAGAGTACCTCTCCAGATTTCTTGTAGACCCCCTTTAAGTACTGGAAGGCTACTATAATATCTTCCCAGAGCCTTCTCTTCTCTAGGTGAATGAGGCACCTCCTCAGGACAAATACTTATACAAATACTTATGCAAGTATCTATCTCTCAGGCCTAAGTTTCTATCTCATTGTAGAGAAAGTCTAAACACCCAATGTTAAGTAAAATTTTAAACAACCAATGTTAAGTAAAATTTTAGATGGCTATGGAAAGTGAGAATTTATCCAGTCTTAATTTTACTAGAAATAGGTAGTTAGAAATGAGACCTATTCTCACATGATTCTTGGAGATGCCAAGTAGACCTATTTGACCAAATTTAAAACTATTTGATTTTAACAACTGCAGAAGAAATATTATTTTACCTCTATCTCTCTCAATCTTAGGGTGACACTTTTTCATACTCAGTGATCCTGTTTGGCAAAGTGAGGATTTTATGTAGACTAAACGCACTATCAAGTTTAGCATTTCTCATATTTAGGTTATGTTGCTCTGTTATGGACAGGAAAGACTTTTGCCACTGATGTCAGTGTAAGCAGAAACATACTTCAACAAATTGCAGGAAAACAGAACACTTTCACTTTTCACTGTAAAAATAGATGCCTACTGACTTGAAATCTCCTGTGTTCTGTAGTTTTCTTCTCAGATTTTACCATGCTTATATTGCATATTGTATCTCAGGAAATGTCTGAGTCTATAAAATGTTATTTATTAGACAAAAGACAATTTTGTGTGTAATACAGCATACATCTACAAATCTATATTTATACTAGTGTATAAGCAGGGAACAATGTTTACATAAAATCCACATGAACAGAATATTACAGTAATTTTTTCAAACCTCTTTGAGATTCAGTACAACTTCTTTCTAATTAGATGTGTTCTGTACATGTACATATAAATTTTGTGAATGGCTTGAACATGCCAAACATTCTTGTTTTAATTAGAACAAAGAAGAGTGATGGTTTAAAGAGCAAAATTTAATGTTAAATTCAATTTAATGGTAAAATGAAACCAGCAAGAGACACTGGATATTTTAGTGAAAAGCAAATGAAATATTACGCACTGTAAAAATGCACAAAGTAATAAGAGAATTCTAAAAGCTCCCCAGGATATCAGGAAAAAAAAAAAAAAAAGAAAAAAAAAAAAAAGAATTGAAAAATAATTTAATTATATTGGATTATTTTATTTTTTCTCATTTCTGTGAAGGAAAAAGAAATTTGGAGCTGAAATAGCAGTTCTGAATGTATGCTGCCTTGTGATAGTAAATTTTGTCTTTATATATATATAAATATATAAAAGATAAAAGGGGGCAAGGGAGCACAAACAAACAAACAAAACTGTAACTGTAAATAACAGTAATTCGGTTTTACAAATTAGAGATCACAGAATGGTTGAGGTTGGAAAGGACCTTTGAAGATCATCTAGTCCAATCCCCCTGCCAAGCAGGATCACCTAGTACATGTTGCACAGGATCACATCCAGGCAGGTTTTGATTATCTCCAAAGAAGGAGACTCTACAACCTCTCTGGGCACACTGTTACAGTCAACCTCACAGTAAAAACGTGCCCTCTCATATTTAGCCAGAAGTTCAGGTGTTTCAGTTTGTGCCCATTGCCTCTTGTCCTGTCACTAGGCACAACTGAAAAGAGGCCGGCCCCATTGTCTTGACAGCCTTCCTTCAGCTATTTGTACACATCCACTCTCGGTCTTCTCCAAGCTAAACAGGCCCAGCTCTCTCAGCCTCTCCTCTTATGACAGGTGCTCCAGTCCCCTAATCATTGTAATAGCCCTCTGCTGGACTCGCTTCAGGACTCCCCTATCCTTCTTGTACTGGGGAGCCCAGAACAGGGCACAATAGTCCAGGTGTGGCCTCGCCAGGGCTGAGTAGAGGGGCAGGATCACCTTCTTTAACTTCTAGCAATGCTCTTCTGAATGCAGCCCAGGATACCATTGGCCTTCTTGGCCACAAGGGCACAATGCTGACTCTGGTTAACCCTCTGTTCACCAAGACTCTCAGCTCCTTCTCTGCAGGGCAGCTTTCCAGTGGGTCAGCTCCCAACGTGTACTGGTGCTTAGGGTTTTTCCACCCTAGATGCAGCATTCTGCATTTGCCTTTGTTGAACTTCATGATATTCCTCACCACCAATGCTTCAGCCTGTCCAGGCCCCTTGGAATGGCAGCACAGTCCTCAGGTGTGTCAGACATTCTCCCCAGTTTTGTGTCATACACAAACTTGCTGAGGATGCACTCTATTCCATCGTCCAGGTCATTGATGAATACGTTGAACAGGACTGGACTCAGTGCAGACCCGTGGGTGACACCACTAGCTACAGGCCTCCAACTAGACTCAGGACCACTTATCACAGCTCTCTGAGCTCTGCCATCCAGCCAATTGTCAATCCATCTCACTGTCCTGTCACCTAGCCAGCGCTTCCTGAGCTTGCCTATGAGGATGTTAAGGGAGACAGTGTCAAAAGCCTTGCTGAAGTCAAGGTAGACCACATCCACTCCCACTCCCTCATCTACCTAGCTAGTCATCCCATTGCAGAAGGCTATCAAATTAGTGAAGCATGATCACCCCTTGGTGAATCCATGCTGACTACTCCTGATAACCTTCTTATCCTTCATGTGCTTTTAGGTGACCTCCAGGATGAGTTATTCCATCACCTTTCAAGGGATGGAGGTGAGGCTGACTGGCCTGTAGTTGCCTGGGTCCTCTGTCATGCCCTTCTGGAAGACTGCTGTGACATGGGCTTTCTTCCAGTTCTCAGGCACCTCTCCTCTGTTCTCCACAACCTTTCAAAGATGATGGAGAGTGGCCTAGCAATAACATCAGCCAGCTTCCTCAGCACCCGTGGGTGCATTCCATTGGGGTTCATGGATTTGTGGATGTCAAGTGTGCTTAAATGATCTCTGACACGATCCTCCTCAACCAAGGGAAAGTCTTCCTTTCTCCAGACTTCCTCTCTTGTCTTCAGCACCTGAGATTCCTAAGGGCTGGTCTCAGCAGTAAAGACTGAAGCATTCAGTAATTCTGCCTTTTCCATATCCTTTATCACCAGAGCACCCACTCCATTCAGCAGCAGGCTGACATTTTCCCAAGTCTTCCTTTTTCTACTGATGTGTTTGAAGTCCTTGTTGTCCTTGACATCCTTAGCCAGACTTAATGCCAAATGGGCCTTGGCCTTCCTTGTCACATCCCTGAATACACTGACAATGTTCCTGTATTCCTGCCAAGTGGGAAGTCCCTTTTTCCACATGCTGTGATACTTCTTCTGTTTGAGTTTTTCTAGGAGCTCCCTGCTCATTTACACAGGTCTCCTGCCCCTTTTGCATGCCTTCATACTCAAAGGGATGCACAGGAGCTTGGAGGAAGTGATGCTTGAATATAGACCAGCTGTCTTGGACCCCTCTTCCTTCTAAGGCCCTAACCAATGGGATTTTTCCAAGTAGATCCCTGGAAAGGCCAACATTTGGTCTCCTGAAGTCCAGGATCACAAACCTACGTTTTGTCCTGGTTCCTCCTTGCAAGATCCTGAACTCCACCATATCGTTGTCATTGCAGCCAAGGTCGCCCCTGACCTTCACATCTCCAATCAGTCTTTCCTCATTTGTTAATAAAAGGTGCAGCAATACACCTCTTATTGTTGGCTTCTCCACCACCTGTGTCAAAATGTTGTCATCAATGCACTGCTGGAACATCCTGGATTTTTTGTGCCTAGCTGTGTGGTCTCCCCAGCAGATATCAGGCTGGTTGAAGTTCCCCAATTGCTTGTAATTGAGAGGTTACTTCTAGCTGCCTGTAGAAGGCTTCATCTACTTCCTCTTCCATATCAGGTGGCCTGTAGTAAACACCCACAACAGTATCTGCCACAGTAACCTGCACTTTAATAAGGGCTGTAAGCTCTCAAATTGCTCTTCATTCACTCCTGGGCAGAACTCCACACATTCCAGTTGCTCTCTCATAAAAAGAGCAACTCCATCACCTCGTCTTCCTGGCTTGTCATTTCTAAAAAGCACGTAGCTTTCCATGACAGCCTTCCAGTTGTGTGAGCTATCCCACCATGTCTCCATGCTTGCAATGAGATCGTAGCCTTGTGACCACACACACATCTCCAGTTCTTTATATATGAGATGGTCAAAAGTTTTCTGAGGTTTCCTTTCTTACTAGAAAATCTCATTTGTCCTGAAGGATGTTAACCAATGTCTAAACTCTTGATATATGGATTGTATATATACATCAATAAAAAAGTTTTCTGTTATTTTTTGTATATTTTTATTGTATGTCCCTTCTTATTTTCAAGTGACTCTGACACATTGTAAGAAACTAATATCAAGCTAGAAATTCTGAAAATATCTTTTCTGAAAGTAAATGAGAAATTCTATTTTAGGGGGAAATTATTATTTTTTTGTAGTTGTTATTTCTAGACTAAAATATTAACAGTTTGAAAGTTGTCTTGTAATGTCATATTGTCTCACAATGAGTTAAGATAAAATTATTTTATAAACCTATATTGGGTTTATGTGACAAGGTTTTGGTAGCCACTGCCCCATGTGAGATCAGAGCCAGCTCCAGCTGGCTCCAAAAAGACCAACCACTGACCAGAAAAGGGCCAGTGAGTGACATTAGTTGTGCCTCTGTGAAAGTACATTTAAGAAAAGAAAACCACTGCTGCACACAGCATCTGGGAGAGTAAGGAGTGAGAAACAGCCCTGTAGACCCATGGTCAGTGCAAAAGGAGGGCAAAAGGTGCTCCAGGCATGCAGTAGCAGTTCCCCTGCAGCCTGTGGAGAGGCCCCTGGTGGAGCAGGCTGTCCCCCTGCAGCCCATGGGTCCCACATGGAGCAGATCTCCACGCTGCAGCCTGTGGAGGAGTCCCCAGTAGAGCAGGTGGATGTGGCCTGGAGGAGGCTGTGGCCCATAGAGAGCCCCTCCAGGAGCAGGCCCAGGGCTGGAGCTGCAGCCCGTGGAGAGGAGCCCACACGGGAGCAGGGGGTTTGGGGGGAGTGTTTGGGAGTCCTGTGGGGGACCCGTGTGTCGTGGTTCCGCTCGAGTGGGCAGCCGAGCTCCACCACAGCCGCTCTCTCACTCCCCCTCCTCAAAGAGGAATGGGGCGAAAATATGTGAAAAGGGCTCAAGGATTGAGATAAGGACGAGAAAATCACGCAATAATTATTGTAACGGGCAAAACAGACTCGGCATAAGGAGATAGTAAGATTTATTGCCTACAACTAACAAGCGAGAGAAGTGAGAAAACAAAGGAAAAAAAAACAAAAGCACCTTCCCCCCCCATCCACCCTTTTCCACCTCCTCCCCCCGAGCGGCGCAGGGGAACGGGGAATGGGGGTTATGGTCAGTCTACAGCACTTCTTCTCTGCCGCTCCTTCTCGGTCACTCTCGTCCCCTGTGCTGTGGGGTCCCACCCACGGGATGCAGTCCTTGATGAACTGATCCGGCGTGGGCTTCCCACAGGCAGCAGCTCTTCCAGAACTGCTCCAGATATGGGTCCGTACCACGGGGTCCATCCCTCAAGAGAAAACTGCTCCAACCTGGGTCCCCTATGGGCAGCAGCTCCTGCCAGATCACCTGCTCCTGCGTGGTCTCCTCTCCACGGGCTACAGGTCCGGCCCGGAATCTGCTCCGGCAGGGGTCTTCCACAGGCGGCAGCCTCCGTCAGTGCAGGGCAACCTGCTCCACCGTGGTCTCCTCCACGGGCTGCAGCGTGGAACCCTGCTCCACCGTGGTACTCCATGGGCTGCAGGGGGACATCCTGCTTCACCATGGTCCTCACCACAGGCCGCAGGGGACTTCTGCTCCGGCGCCTGGAGCACCTCTCCCCCTCCTTCTACACTGACCTTGGTGCAAGGCTGTTCTCTCACTCCCTTGACTCTCCCGGCTGCTGTGTGGCGCAGCGTTTTTTCCCTGTCTTAAATATGCTCTCACAGAGGCGCAAAACAACATCGCTTATTGGCTCGGATCTGGAAAACAATGGGGCCCTTCCCAAACATGGGGCAGCTTCTAGATCTTTCTCACAGAAACCACCCCTATGGCTCCCTGCTACCAAAACCTTGCCACGTAAACCCACTACACCGTGCTGGAGCAGTTTGCTCCTGGGGGATGGACCCTGTGGTACGGAGCCATGTGGGAGCTGCTGCCTGTGGGCAGCCCTCACAGTATCAGTTTGGGAAGGACAGCATCCTGTGGGACGGACCCCACATGGAGCAGGGGCAGAGAGTGGCTGTAAAGAAGTGGCAGATAACAAAACATCATGGACTGACCACAGTCCCCATTCCCTTTTCCCCTTTGCCACTCAGGGGGACGAGGTAGAAGAGGATGGTGTTTTTAATTTGCTTCTTAGTTTCTCAATGTTCTAGTCTGCTAGTGATAACCAATACATTATTCTTCCTATGTTGAGTCTGTTTTGCCTCTGACAATAATTGGTGAGTGACCTCCCTGTCCTTATCTCAACCTTTGAGCCCTTTCCATCATCTTTTCTCCCTCTTTCCCTTTGAGAAGGGAGAGTGAGAGATTGGTTGTGGTGGACTTTAGCTGCCCAGAAGGGTAAAACAACCAGAAAGCCATATCAACAAAACATGTCATTATGGGGGAACTGAACAAACAAACAAACAACATCCCCTCCAAAACAAACAAACAAACAAACAAACAAAACCTTCCTTGTGATCCACTGTGCGAAGAGCTGTCCGCAGTGTGCAGAAGCAGACAGGAAGGAGAGACTGTAGCACAGTGAGTGACCTAGCCTCTTTTATTCTGAAGGTAAAGGCTTGACTTGACCAGAACACCTGGTTTCAGTATAAGAAAGTTTGGTAGTGGATGTTTTCCTACCTATTGGCTTTAAGTAACTTGTCCCCATTCCCCTCATGAGTCCCCCTCACCATAAAGGAAAAAAAAAAAATCTGCTTTTGAGTAATTGTGAATTCAAGGGAACTATTCAAAAATAAAAATAAAAATATGTCTACTGTAATAGTGTTTTGCAGTATTCCAGTATTTTTATTTTACAGTTAGGACAGCTTGCTGTGAATTTCCATTTTTCTGTTCCCTTCTAGTTAATATTACAGTATTTTGAATGAACAATGAACTAATTAATGAGAATAGTTCTTTCAGAGAACTGGGGAAGGCAGATAAGTGGCTGTATGAATAGATTGATCAAACCTAAATGATTCTATGATCGTATGATTCCATATGTCAGTTATATGTCAGTTATATGTCAGTTATGGCTACTTATCATTCTCTGATGTGTGTGAGTGCTGGAACTAAGTATAAAAATGTGTCATCACAAGAAATAGAAAAATAAAGGTGATTGTATATTTAAGTGTGCATGCATGTCCGTTAATATATTCTTTTTATGTTATTTACATGAGTTAGCAATATGTTAGTCTGCAGAAATGTATATATGCACTATATGTACAAAGCTATATGTACAAAACTATAGAAAATATGTAGGTTCTCTATGTATATACATATATAAAAAGTGTATAAAATTGAATAAAAGTATGTAAATTGTATTTTCTTATATAAACTCTTGAGTATTGCTTTAGTCCAGAAACACACTGAGCTCATGGTCCTTTACTCAGCACATAATTAAGTTTATAAGTAAACCTCGTAGGCCTCACCAAATCAGAAACTTGTGCTTTGCTAGAAAATAGTATAAGCAGTAAATGTGAGTCCAAAGGATTCCTTAAACGGATTTATAATTTATAATTTTCTGGTTTTCTAAAATGATTCTTATTTATTTATTTGTTTATTTATTTATTTTTCTGAGATAAACTAGATGATGCTTCCATTTTGCAACAGAAGCTTATTAACACGTACATCTAGAACAAAATAAAGTATAAGTTTTTTGATCTACAAAAGAGGAAAATAACATTGTGGGTATGTGGAAACCAAGTTGACTTCAATAAATTTTGTTTAAAAATTGACTGTTTATCCATTTTACTGATCCAGCATATGCTGTTATTGATCTGAAATTTGCATCTAGTGGTTTGTCATGGTGCTTCACAGTCCTTAGGAAGGAGAATGGTTTAGCTGATACTTATCCCCAAATCACATTAGTTTAGATATGCTGAACACAATTTATAAGGAAAGGGATGAGGAAATAGAGGGGATGGGATGAGGGATAAGGAAAGGGATACTGTCTATTCCTCTGTTATAATATTTTCTTTGAAATAATTAATTAGATTTGGAGACAATGTTTTACCTGAGAAAATGTTAGGAATGACCTAGATCATCTCAACCATCATATGCAGCCTGTTAGCTGCATATGTTCAGGATCAAAGATGCATTCAGATGCATTAGTTCAGGATCAAAGGGAAGACCTTTAGAGGTTAATTAGGGATAAATACTGCAGTTAGATAAGGAAAGGGTTGTGACCAGTCTTCATAAAAGGGAAAACGAAGTAGAAAAATAAATTTTCAAAGAAAAAATGTTGCCTGTACAGGACATGTGAAGGTTGTAAGATAAACTAGGAAAAGGGTGGGGAAGACCACTCCAAGACCACTGAGTTTAAAAAAAAAAAAAAAAAAAAAAAAAAAAAAAAAAAAAATCAGGTAAAAAACTTAAGATGTCCTATTTCAGTTTAGTGATATTGAGACTATTGTTCTGTAAGTAAATTTGAGACAAACTTTTAAATTTTTATAATTGATTCTAACACTGTTTTGGTTCAGGTAAATAAGTGATGTTCCCAAAATACCCAGGATTCTTCTCAGGAGTCAGCACAGGCGAGGTACCACTCTTGTAGGCAGTTTGGATATAGCTACTACTTTTCAGTGTGCTAACAATACTCATGTAGCTGAATTCTGTCCACTGATTTCAAGGAGAAAGCACAGGTGATAGCACTATTGAGTTTACCATAATGTAGCTACCATGGTTCAGTTAGACTCCAAAGTGATTTCTCTGGAGGTAAGAGCTGGTTGTCTTCTGCTGTCCTGGTAGCATCTGAATAAGCAAAAAAAGAAGTCTAAATGGCAGGCATCTGTCCATTCAGCCCATCTTGAAATAACAATAGTGCATGTCACATTTGCCAACTGCAAGAGTCACAAAACACAATTTTCACTCTGTAAATGTGTTATATTTAAATGAGAAGGTCAACATAATATATCACTTAATCAAATAAAAACAGTCATTACTGTTGTAGAGATGATCTAGTTCTCTATAAGATTAGTGGAAAACTTCCACAACAGTGGCGCAAAGTCTAGTTGGAGGCCAGTAATGAGCTGAATAACCCAGAGTTCATTACAGGACCCACGGTCTTTTTTAATATCTTCATTAATGATCTGAATGATGGGTTAGAGTGCACCTTCAGTAAATTCATAGATGACATGAAATTAGTTGCAGTGGCTGACTCACTAAAGGGCTGTGCAGCCATTCAGAGGGACCTTGACAGGCTGGAGAGGTGAGCTTACAAGAATCTCATGAAATTCAGTGAGGAAAAGTGCAGAGTCCTGCATCTGGGAAGGAACAACCCCAGGGACAAGGACATGCTGGGGGATGCCAAGCTGGAAATCAGCTCTGCAGAAAAGACCTAGGAGTCCTGGTGGACACCAAGTTGAACATGAGTCAACAATGTGCCCTTACCATTAAGAAGGCTAATGGTATTCTTGGCTGCATTAGGCAAAGTATTGCCAGCAGGTCAAGAGAGATTTTTCTGCTCTACTCAGTATTGGTGAGGCCACACTTAGAGTACAGGGTTCAGTTCTGTATCCCTCAGTACAAAGCGGACCTAGACATACTGGAGAGAGTACAACACAGGGTCACCAAGACAATTAATGGACAGGAGCACCTGTCTTATCAGGAGAGGCTGGGAGAGCTGGGACTGTTCAGCCTAGAGAATACAAGTCTCAAGGGGGATCTTAGCAACGTCTGCAATGACCTGAAATGAAAATTCAATGAAGGTGTAAGCAGACTCTTTTCAGTGGTGCCTAGTGCCGGGACAAGATGCAATGGGCAATTCTTTACTGTGTGGCTGCCTGAGCAGTGTCACAGGTTGCCCAGAGAGGTTGTAGATTCTCCCTCCTTGGAGATCTTCAAAAGTTGCCTGGGCATGGTTCTGGGCAATATGCTCAGGGTGTCTCTGAGCAGAGAGGTTGAACCAGACAACACCCAGGAGTCCCTTCCTACATCAGCTATTCTGTGATTCTGCCAATTCCTATAAAATTCACGTATATTAAGCCTAAGTGTATTAAGCTTAATAATGTAATTATTAAGTAATTTGACATGGAATTAGTATAAGGACTAGGATAACATTTGTGCTGAAAAGTTTTGTGTAACGCTTGTAGGCAGATTTTTTTAAAAAAGTTTCAGTTCTCTACTACCTGCTGGGATCTTTTGATAATTTGGGTGCTTATTTTTTTGTTTAAGTAGCAGCAAATTTACATTGAAAATTCAGGCCTTAAAGCAGTCACTAGTATTTGGAAAAAAGTGATAGAAACAATTCTGGCTTCATAGTTTTCTCACTGTCTTCATTTGAACTAGAATTTTAAAGACATTTTGTTCCCTTTGTTGCTTCTTACTTGGTTTCTTTCTTTTACTTTCATTATTTCTTTCAGATACTTTTTACTTAGGATTAAAAACATACATCAAATTGACTTGCTTCTTACCCCAGTATCTCTTAGTTGTTAATCCTCTACTCAGGGAATTCAAAAAAGTATAGTTTCTAACACAATCTTGACTTAATTTTGCTGTATGTTTTCCAAGCATATACATTTAAAAGTAAATGTTAATGTCATAGATGAAATATATATAGCAATAGAGATATGGTTGTATAATCATTTTCATTGTAAAGGTCTTTTCAGCATTAACTTGTAAGTATATTTGAGGCTAAAATCTGTTACTTTTCCAGGCTCTAGTTTTCCATGTGTGATCTCAGTTTGTAGGAACCCTTAACTTTTTTTTTTTCTTTTTATTTTTTTTCTTTGTTTTGCTTTCTTCTGTTTTCAAAGAAAAGGAAAAAAAAAAAAAAAAAAAAAAAAAGTATACATTTCTGAAAATAAGTTAAATAAATAATTTCACTACACATTAGAAACCTTCTTTCAGTGTTGCTTTTTAAATAGGTTTAATATTTCTTTTAAGCATGTTTATGGAAAAGCATACTAAATTAAACAACATCAACAACAAACATCAAAAATAACAACAGAAATTATTACAACTGACCAAAAATAGTTATTTTTCTCATGGCACTCTTAGATTTAACAAATAAATTTATTCATAGCATTATTCCCAGCATATCTGTAGGAGGCAGGAGCATGATTTCCTTGGCTGTTCTTACCAATTTTTTTTTGTACAGAAGTTTTCCACCAATGTTCAAACTGGAAAGTTTGTAGTGTTTTCTTCCATATATTAGTTGAAAAATGTTACTTTGTCCTATGGACATTTTCTACTGCAGCACACTTTCTAATCTGGGCAAAAGTTTTTCATTTTAACTTTCTAAATGCTTTTCCCTTAGCTTTAGTGCACGTAACCATTAAGGGTGTGTCTACAAAAGAAAATATAATTGGTACTCAGGAAAACAGTTTTGCTTAGGATCCTTCACAGTTTCTTGGGTATGTGTACATTCATTCCATTTTTGTTTTATTTGACAGGAAGCTTCCTTTAGTTAACTAAAAAGGATGTAAAGGGTGTTTTTTTGTTGTTGTTGTTTTTTTGTTTGTTTTTCTGTACCTTAGGAGGTAGCAAGCACCACTGAAGGTGAAAATCATGATGGTACATAGCACAGTTATGCCTTTAGTTTCTGGCAATATAAATCTTAAACTTTTTTTCCTGATATATCCTGAAAACTAGAAAACGTGGTAGTGCCCACTCTTGACTAGTTTATATAAAACTATAAGGGATTATTGTGCTAAATCTTTTTGATGAGCTTTGGAAGAATTTTCCAAGTTTTGATGCATACCTGAGACATGCTGTTGATTTATTGTGGCATGCAACCCATCTCTGTTATCCATTTTTCATCCCTGTGCACCACCCCTGCCCACAAATATCCCACATAAACTCAGGCACTGAAATTTGAAGGGAACTATGGCCCATGTCCATAAGTCAGTCAGAGCTATGGAAAGAGTGTTGAAAAACTCTTGCTGTACATATAGAAACAACAGTAGAGAATAAACAGATGTTTTACTTATTTCTTTACAAAAGCTTTTTTTTAAAAAAATCCAAAAAATATAAATAGTACAATGAATGAGACCTTTTATACAGGTTATTTAAATAATTCTCTAGAGCTGCATGGTAAGGACATACTGAATTCCAGATTAGCGTTAAAAATGTTTTTAAATTCACCAGGTGCATTCCCCTAGGATATATAAGCAATCTACTCTGCAATTCTGAAAATGCAATGTTCCAAATGTATTCCAAATGTTGATTGTTCTTGGCTCTTCTGTTGGAGAAATCTTGCATTTATCTTCCCCTTCACCACCACCCCAGAATCTACAGAAGCCATAAATGGGAGAATAGCCAAAGTTTTCAAGGCACAAAGTGATAAGTTTTACAGATGGAAAACAAAATATTCAAGAAAGACATCTTCCACTTCCATAAAAAACATATTTGGGGGCATTTAGTTAGTCATAGCTTTTAGTTATTCCAGCAGTAAATTAAACCATGGCTTTGCTGTGCAGTGTTACTTCTCCTCTTATATACAGCTAACAAGGCTGTGGGAGGCTGGACTTTGTGGAGAACAGCATAAAGAAACACTATCTCCCAGCATCATTTACTTAACAGCAGTGGTAAAGTCCATAGAATCTGTAAGCAAAGGATACCCTTGTGCAAGGTATCACTGAGCACAAGACCTGCAATTCTGAAACTGTTTGGCTTGTTGGAAACATAGGATTTATACATGTATATTATGTAATAAATTAATATATTATTCCTATCTGTAATTTAAATCCTAATATCTTACATTTAGCATCATTGATACACAATGTATGTATAGACAGACTACTATGGAGTCCTTTTCATCATCTGCATTTTAAATCTGCAGAGAGAAAACAGAGCTTGGACCATTTTTATTAATGAAAAGGTCCTAAACTTTTTTTTCACCCCCACCTCATCCCCCACCCTTCCAAAGGGATTGCATTGGCTAATACCATATTCTGCAAACTAAAATTGAATTTAGAAGTTCAATTTAAATCTTGGCAACCCTTCAAGAACATTAAAAACAAATCAGTTTTGGAGAAGCAAGTTGGTGTATTTTAACTTTTTATATAAGTGCTAAAAAATAATTATAATTAAAAAACCTTCACTTTTTGGAATCTGTAGCACATAACCAAGACCCCCCAGCAGTAACCAGGTAACACCAACTTGTACGGATGGTTGGTTGGCTCCTTCCTAGTTGTGAGGATACATTTTTATAAACAGCTGAAACGGCCTCACAACCCTTTTGTTGCTTTTGGACCAGCTGGTACATCATGTCTACAGCTATACACCCCGATACCAAAGAGGGAAATGACATCTAACGTGACTGTCGGCTAAAGCCCCTTAGATCATGGCTGTCGCCAAATCAGGACTGGGAACTGGCAGCCAGAATGGCAGTTGGTTCATGCATATCGGCTCTTCCCAGAACAATTTAATGAAACTGGGATAACATGTTTGTGTCCATGCTCTTTGTTACCAGTCCATGCTCTTTGTTACCAAATACAGTTTGTCCTTGGTAAGCTATAGAGACATAATTAATAAAACACATTAATATAAAGTATGTTTTAAACCTTTTTTTTTTTTTTTAAATGGAAAATATGATGTTAATTTTCAAAGAAGCTGAATCATTCTCTTAATTATTTATAAGGGAGTTATCCTGAATGAATTCTGACGATATCCAAGGTTTTCATAACATGGACTCAATGCAAGTAGAAGCCGTTGTTGCAGAATCTTCCCTTGCACTGATGTATACTGCAGAAAAGAAAATTTATTACAGTGAGGAATATGAAGATTTGCTTAATACTGCAAAGTAAAGAGTGACCTTATTGCGTGAAATGTACATTGCAGAACAAGTGAAAATAAATAATTGTGTGATAGAGGAACTCTTGAAAGATGCTGATCTGCACAGTTTCAACAATAAATTAAATATGTCGCTATTTAGCAAGTTTATTTAGATCTGTGAACACTTAAAAGTTCAGGCTTTTCTTTACCCAGAAATAAGCTACACAGAGAAGGCAATACAAACATTACTTCAAATCTAAATGTGTGTAAATCAGGTTACAGTTTAGCTGCGTTATTATACTAGATAAAATATTACATATGGCAGTACTAAGGAGAAAAGAAGCCTACATGTTAATGGAAACAGCTCTAGGAAATGTATACAGATGTAAAATATATATGAAGTGAGTACTCAGCAGCATAATTCTCAAACACATATCCCAAGCCAGAATCAATTATTCTGTAACAAACATGCTGGAGTTATAGTTTAGTTGGATTTGCATCATTCTACGCCAGATGAGACTGATTTAATACAGAGTTTTGGAATGAATGTTTTGCACTGCTCCTTTATTTGTTGACTATTCTCTAGAGTTATTGAATATTTTTATTTTAAGCAAAAGCATTTTAGTACACTGCAGCTATGCCAGGTGGAAAAATTTAATTGTCTTTTAAGTGTCAGAGCACACTGTTGCACTACTTTTGTAGTTTAAAGCAAAGATACAGAGCAAAAGAATTTCATTGTACACGACTTAAAGATTTTTGTGCATTTGTTTGTTGTGTTGTAGTTGTTGATTTAAGGTCTCTAGCTCTTTTTTTACTTTGAAGGGGGCTTGACTCATTGCTCTTAACTGCATCATCAACAATGTTCCAGTGAATGCAGTAATGTGGCAATATGACCTTATTTCTTGAAAAACTCTTCAGGATGTTTTACCATGAAGTATATCATCTTGTAATAAATGACTAAGTTCCAAATAGGGTTACAATCAAAGTTTACAATTTATTAAATGAATAGAGATAAGCAAACAGAGCTGGGTGCACCAGGAGTCTCTGCTCCACCAAAATGCACACAAGTTACATCAGGCGGCTGGTTTTTATGCTCCTAGGCATACATATTCTATGGCTATACTATTTTGGAAAAGGCAGGGTTATTATAATTAGTTTCCCGGGACCAGACCATCCCACAGACACATGCGTATCTGTCTCTGGTGGTCCCTCCAGGGGTGGCTCATACTGAAGGCTCATAGTCTTCCTCCTAGGCTTTGTCCTTCAGTCGTTCTTCAGCTTCCCCCCTCTCCTTATTTAGTAGTCTCTGGGCCAGATATCAGAAAGCTGTGTCTTGTGCAATAGTCAGCAGTTATCTCAAAAAACTCCCCCCATTCTCTTATCTCCCAGACCCAAGTCTCAAGGTTTACCCTTCAAACCCTCTATCAACATGAACTGCTAGACCATTCTTATGCAAGACACGAGAGCTATATACACTAACCACTCTGTTTCTCTTGGACTTGTGGTTATTTATATAAGGGTATGTAAGACAGAAGGTCACATTTCATTATGAGGCCCTAGCATTGTTCCACATTGACACAAATCAGATGAACATATTTCACAATCTCTTTTCATGGGTCCTTCTGAATTGTGTTTACATGGCAAAGTTTTGGTAGTGGGGGCTGCAGGGGTGGCCTCTGCAAGAAAAATCCCAGCAGCTGCCCCATGTGAGATAAGGACCAGTTTCAGCCGGCTCCAAAGGAACCCACTGCAGGCCAGAGCCAAGCCAATAAGCGATGTTTGCACCTCTCTGACAGCAGATTTAAGAAAGGGAAAACAACTGCTAAACAATAGCAGTCAGGAAAGCCTGGAGTGAGAAGCAGCCCTGCAGCCTCCAAGGTCACTGCAGAAGGAGGACAAGAGGTGCTCCAGGCAGGAAGCACAAGTTCCCCTGCAGCCTGTGGAGAGGTCCTTGATGGAGGTCCTTCCCTCTGCAGCCCATGGGCCCCACATGGAGCAGATCTCCACGCTGCAGCCTGTGGAGGAGCACCCGGTGGAGCAGGTGGATGTGACCTGGAGGAGGCTGTGCCCCATGGAGAGCCCCTCCAGGAGCAGGACTGGTGGTGATTATTTATCAGCAGACTGATGAACCATCTTTTAAGGTACAGGATCCCCCTTTCTCCTTGTCCTGGTTCCAGCTAGGATAGAATTAAGTTTCCTCCTAGTAGTTGATATGGTTCTGTGTTTTGGATTTAGGATGAGAATAATGCTGATAGCGCACAGATATTTTAGCTGTTGTGCAGCAGTGCTTACACTCAGTCTTTTCAGATTCTCATATCTCCCTGCCTCTGAGGAGGCTTGGGAGTCATGAGAAACTGGGAGGGGACAGAACCAGGACAGCTAACCCAAACTGATCAAAGGGATATTTCATACCATGTGATATCATTCTTAACAATTAATATGAGGTGGCTGGTTGGGGTGGGGAACTGCTGTTTGGGGATGGGTTGGGCATAGGTCAGTTAGTGGTGAGCAATTACATTGTGCATCACTTGCTTTGTACATTATTATTAATAATAATAATTGTTAATATAATTAATATTTCTCTTCCATTTCTATTAAAATGTCTTTATCTCAAGGCATGAGTGTTTACTTTTTCTCCTCCCAATTCTCTCCCCCATCCCACAGTGTATGTGTGAATGAACAGCTGTGTCCAAGATAAAACAGTATTTTATTACCTTTTTTATTTAAGATAGTAACAAATTAATCTGTCTCATATGACTGGAATTTCACAGACTCTCACTTATTATTGACTGTTCATCAAAAATTGTTCTATAACTAAAAATTCCCCTATGAACAAACCTACCTAAATGTACAGAAGCTTAAATTTACAACTTCCTGTCTTTGGGTCACTAGAGCTTGTTATTTTAGTTTTTCCTATGAAATCTAATGTAGACATATTCAAGATATCTTTCTAGGTTTTTCTAGGCCCTCTAAAATTTTAGAACAAAAGAAATATTAATGGTGTTACAGACACTTTACCCACATCTACAATTTAGCAGATGTGCCCCGCAGTATTGTCTTCCTACAGTTTAAAAATATTCAAGATTTAATGAGGGAACTTGACAAGTGAAGCAGTGATTTCAAGCACTGCATATAAATCTTTAGTGCAGAGAATTACAGGCTTATTCAGTCTCCCTTATATCATTGTATTGTACAAATGAAATAGCATAGCACATAGAAGAAAAGCTTCAACATTCTCATGACTATTATTCTCTCAAAATGTGTTTCTGCTCTGCTAAATTACAGTTGTTTTAGCAACGTATTGGTGTATTCAAGAAGACCTGGCAATTAAGGTAAAAATATATATATTTTACTTGCCAGATTAATTTCAAAAATTTGAGCAGTTTAGACCTGCTTATATAATCACACTGCATTTCTAAATTTCCACAGTCCTTCTCCTCCAATATGTCAGTGCTCCCATGCTTCTCACAAGTGCAACAGCTGAGAGCTAGCTCTGATCTCCACAAAACTATGTGAGGAGGGAAAAGAAAGTGGCCTCCCTTCATTCATATATGCAGAAGAAGGTAGAGAATTTCATCACACAAATATTCAATGAACTCCAGGAAATTCATTTTATCCACTCTGACAAACATAGAGAAAGACCGGTATGTGCTGTCAATGAGGTAGGAAAAGAAGAAAAGATAAAATGATACAGTGAAGATGGGGAGCTATGTTTCCACAAATGCATTCATGCAGCAAAGCAATAGAAAACAGCACAAATTTTCAATACTACAGCTTTCTCCTCTCAGACAACAAGGCTGCATCTGAGGACCCAGTCAGTTCTTCTGTAACATAGCTCTGTTCACAAAGCACCTCCTGGTTCCTTCTTCCCTCACTGGTGTCAAAAGACATCAGCAATATGCAGTGAGAGATGGAAGAGGGGATGGGGTTTTAACAACGCTTATAAACCCCATCCAGCAAGGTTTATAAAATTCACACACACAGACACACACACACAAAAACATAGTCTTATCTCAGACATGTTTTTTCTTGTGCCTTCTTAATGTGTCTTATGCTTTTCCAACCAGGACAGACTTTACGTTGAATATTTATTTTATCAGCTTTTTGAAATAAATAGAAATAATCACTCCACAAAATGCAGAAAACTAGGCATGTAGAAGAAAAGAGTTAACATCTTTCTGCTATCTTAGCTCCCAGAACTTCCTCACCAAATAAATATCCATCTCAGCACTGAACAGAGGAACTGAACACATCTCAGCTATGAACAGAGGACAGAAGTGTAGATAAAAGAACAACACCCTCTGTCTTGGTGGTAATTAGGCATGAGATAATTCTAGCACATGTAAAGATGAACTGAAGGTCACTAGTTATATGACCATATTTTGTTTTTCTGTGTCTTCTTTAGCTTGCAAGACCTTCTGAGACACATTAAACATACTTACATTGCAGCCTTCCATCTAATTGATGAACAACTATTTCACTGCCTTTACCATCATTTTTAACCATCGGGGGAAAACTTCCTTTTCAAAGTGGCAGCCAATAAGTTTTCACAAAGTAACATCTATTTTAAGATAAAGTAACACCTACTTTAAGACAAAGGGGGGAAAAAAGGACTCCCACAACTTTCTTTAAGTTTTAAAGCAAAACTAATGTGTGCTGACTGAACTGACTAAACTCATCTGACTAAATTATGTTTAGCCTCACTGCCAGAAATGAATAGGTTTTTGAACTCATCACTTCCCTTAATCAAAAGCACCAGTAAGCCTTTATGGAAAACTAAAGCACAAAGCAGTGCTGAATATCTTTTCAGCAATGCTAAATGCCTTTTTTCTTAAAATGGAGATATGATTCTATTAACACAAAATTTATTTTTTATATAAAATGCACCTTTTCTTTATACTTTTCTCCTTTCTTTTCCATTCTTTTCTGATTACAAATAGACAGAAGCATTTACAGAATGCAAAAGTCAAAGTTATTTTGTAGTGTCCTGAACTTGGACTGCATTTTTTTTTTCTCATCTAGGTATTTAATTCCACAGAAAATATACTACTGGATTTGTCCTAGTAAACAAGGAACAAAAGATTCTTATTTGGTCTACATCAGCACTACTTCAGTGAAAATATTTCTTGGTTCTGCTCCAACTCTCTTCACAGATTTGAATACCAGGATTTTCTGGAACCTATATCTCAATTTAGAGCCTTAACTGCCATCTATAGGGATGATGTTTAGGGCCTTGTTTGCCTAATTTTTTGTACAACCAAGCTTTTGCCTTATTAAAACAGGTTATATCAATTATATAATCCTAAAATGTGTACTATACAATAAGCATACAGGAATTCATTTACTGCAAAACAGATTGCCAAAGGTGAAGAAACATTAAAGCTGATACACAGAGACATCTTAAATAAATAAATAAAAGCATTCATAACTTTCTGCAGATATTTTCCCCCATGGTTCTGTCCACTTAAATGCTATGGATCTTTATTCAATGCTGTCAAAACAGTCCTAAATTACAATGTGCTCACTATATCTATATACTAATTATGTCACAGGAATTAGACTAGAGGGAATGGCCTCAAGTTGCACCAGGGGAGGTTTAGGTTGGAAATTAGGAGACATTTCTTCTCAGAAAGAGTGGTTAGACATTGGAAAGTGTTGCTCAGGGAGGCAGTGGAGCCACCATCACTGGGGATGTTTGGACCTGGTGCTTGGGGACATGGTTTAGTGGTAGACATTGGCAGGGTGGTGGTTGGACCAGATGATCTTGGAGGTCTTTTCCAACCTTAATGATACTGTGATTCTGTGATTCTGATTAATTCCACTTAGTAACAGTGGTTATTTTGCAGAAGCACATAGAGGTCTGCTTGGCTTGAAGTTCATTGTACTGGAAAAAATGGCAGTCCTTGCCTGAAAGAGGTTGCATACTAAAGGACAAAACCTAAAATGTACTCAGGGAAGAAAAATAAATGTGGTAGGAATGATAATGGGCTAGTTTAACAAAAGTATTACTAATACTTCTGTTAAAAAAAAAAAGCTCCTTAATTCCTTACTTGCCTATAGACTAGGAGATGGAAATATTATGTATATGAAATACCAGAAAGAGGTATCCTTTGTTTATCTAAGGACTTAATGAACTCAAAGGAACTTTTTTCCTGTAAAATTTATTAGCTAAAATTCTGTTCTAATACTTGAACATGGTATAAAAAATCCCAGGAATATCATGCTGTTTATTGTTTCCCCAAATATCTTCTATAAATAATACATATAATAAGGTAAACATTTTTTAAGCTTTGATGACAATTTGGAAAAAGAGATTTAGGGTGATTTGTGGGTAGGAAGATATATTTATGAAATTTCATGTCTAAGCCTCCATTATTAGATACCCTGAAAAAAGCCATTCCTGATGTTTTAAGAAGCTAAACATAAAGTACCTAGTGTACCTGATTCTTATTTATTTTTATTTTTTATTTGTTTTTTAAATCCCTCAAATTAGAAGCAAATATTAAAAAACTATTTGAAACTTTAGGAGTCTTGATTAAAGACTGGTAATCAATTTACTGGTCTTGAGCTAGATTTATGACAGATACAACCTCGTATACCACTTCATAATGTTATATGAAATATAGTATAAAAAGTTTAAATTTGTATCAATTCATCTGTTTATTTGTTTGTTTTTTCCTAGACTTAGAAAAAAATGTTTTTATAGAAATTTCCAAAAACATCTATGACATTTCACTAACTAGGAAGAAATAAGGCACCTACTAGTTTCTTTACACTTCAGACTTAGAAATAAATGAGATTCCTAAAACAGTCAGACACAGGATTAAATTCTTGAACTGAATGTAAGGATATACTTAATATAACTGAAACTAGACAAGAAAGGCAGGAAACAACTTATGAGTGAACTAAGATTTTTGCAAACAGGATCGGTGACATAAAGACCAAGCAAGTGTCTAGCACTGACAAAAAAATTGTCAGCTTTACTAGATAGATCCTTGGGCAGAATTAGGTAACTTTGTAGGTGTATGAGTACTGTATGTCGTAAAGCTATGGCATCCTCACAATAGAACATAATAGTTAATCCCTGATTAAGTGATTGTATAAGTGTCAGTTTTAGTCCACCTAAATATAAATACTGAAAATGAACTTATATTTAAGATCATTAATTGCCAACTTTTAAAATGTTGTACTGGTTTTGCACTGAGGATGGGAATGTGTCTCTCAACTGAGAGCAAACAGCAGTAAATCTTCCAAGGCAACTAGCTGAGCAAGCAAATTACTCAGCACATAAAAAAAAGTGTTATGACAAACAAGATTATTAAAAAGGACCCTCCAGTTATCTTCTGGCCATTGAGTTCCATCATCAGCTTCAATGAAGTAGCAAAAGCTAATTAGCCCCTGTGGGGAAAAGGGGAAGTTCCAATAATAGCCATAATGTCAAAGGCAAATAATGTTATAAATGTAATTGATAACTATGCTCTTGTATCAGC
This sequence comes from Aythya ferina, assembly GCF_964211825.1. Lineage (NCBI taxonomy): Eukaryota > Metazoa > Chordata > Aves > Anseriformes > Anatidae > Aythya > Aythya ferina. The sequence continues at coordinate 106,113,780 of NC_140298.1, read as the reverse complement.
TACCAGACCAAAATGGATTTTTTCATCAACTGCAACAGTTCAAGATGAAAATAAGAATATAAGAAATAAACAAGTTGTCAGACAAATGCAGCAGAAAAACAAAAGTGTAGGCTAGCTTGATTTTCATTTTCTTAGATAATATAAGTGACAAAAACAAAAACAAGACTTTTGCCGAAATGTTACACAGATGTCAGAAATGATTGCAGTTTCAGGGATTTTAGCTTTCATTCTTTAAGACAGAATTATTTTCTGTTTGATTTCCTTTGGCACACTATCATATTTTGGACTTTCCTTTGAGTGGATCAGATATTCAGATTTCTAAATGTATGCTCTTCTGAAAAAGAGACTTTAGAAAAGTATTTTCACATTATTCAATACAAGAGTACATTTTAGCATCCCAGAAGTTTCTTTATTTTTATATCTCAATATATTTTCATATTCAATAATAGTAAAAAAGATGTTTTGAAGTAATTTTCCCTTCAAGTCCTTATCCAAAAACATAATCTACATTATTAATTGCTACTCAAACATTCTGTCTCACCCCTTTATCTAATCCTTACACAATACCAGTGACAGAAAATACTAGTTTATTAAATAAGCCTGAGAAGAGGATCTGTAAACAAAAAATATCATGTTGATTAAACTGTAACTTGTTTCTTTTCTTTCTGTTAAGCACTCCATTTTTTTGCCCAATTATTTATCCTTGCCCAGGTTGTCTAACTTGTACTGTAACTCCTTTCCTAAGTATTGCAGTTCCTTACTAAATCAATTCACTTTTTGTCAACAGCTCTCCTATTGGAATTGTTTCAGAACCACATTTCTCTGGTAATTAAAATATATATTTTTTTTCTTTTTCCTAGATTGCAGCCTAAATATATTAATGGACAGAGCATTATTCTAGTATCAATGCTATCAGATTCTTCTTCTTCTTCTTCTTCTTCTTCTTCTTCTTCTTCTTCTTCTTCTTCTTCTTCTTTTATTTTTATTTTTTTCTCTTTTTTCGCAATTTCATGATATCATTCTTATCCCTTTTCAGGCTTCCTTTCAGACTCCTCTCTTCAGACAGGAAACCTAATTTGTGATTACTCTCGTATTTCCTCTTCTATTCTGTCTCAGATATCCAAAGCTGTGTTGTCCAATATATTCATATTCATTATATGAATATGAATATATTCAGCTTTTCTGAATATATTTATATATTTTTTTATTTGTTTATTTGTTTGAGACATGGTCTGAATCTATGAATTATTAGATACTTTTGTATGACATGTTAACAATCAAAGCTATTCTGTTTGACTAAATTCACTTCTGGAATGAATCTTCCATTTCATGACAAACATTATTCATGATCATGAATAAATCTCTGATTTTTTTACTGAATTCAGGCTGAGGAACTGAAGTACAACTAGAATCTAATCATTTGGTTGTGGCTGAACAGATTACGGAAAGAGAGCTGTCAATACCTGAATACATTATTATAGTAATGCTTCACCACAGCTATAAGATAACTGATATAAATAAAACAAGATTCTCTTTCCTCATAAGCTAGCTCCCATACTTAGAAAAGGTACTTTATTAAAGTTAAATATATATATATATATATATAATGCTTACACATTTTCTTCCTTTCTGCCTTGAATTTTAGCTAGGGAAACAAACAAACAAAAAACTACAGGAGATTTCTCTATTTGTTTGATAAGGAATTAAAAAAATGAAGAAATTTCAATTCAGATTCTGATCAAATCATAATAGGATCATAAAAGATTATGATCCTACTTTATTTGCTAGCACAGAGGTGCTGCCTAGTTCATTCCCGAGGTTTTTGAAAAATCTGATAGATTCTTAAGACATGATGAAAATTCTAGTATTTAGACTGCTTGACAGTAAACCTGAAAATATTTTTGTGAATATTCTATTAAAGGTAAAAGGGAGAATGCTGTGATCCTGTATCAGATTACCTATGGTTTCAGACCAAAATGATTATATCTGATAAATTTGAAGGAGAAAAACAAAATAATTTAAATGTTGGCTTAAGTAACTAATGAAATATTCTGTGATTCATTCATGTGCTTAGCATTCTTTTCTGAAGTGATAAAACGTATGTTCTGGATAATATGTTCTTGTTGACATATTTGAGGAAATATTTGCTCTTTATTTGTTACAGTGAATAAGAAGGACATAGCATTCTTATTAAAACCTTCTCTTAAATATCCTATATACTATAGGATATTTTCTATTAGATAGATAGAGAGAGAGATAGAGAGATAAACTGCAATGCTTATTGGGTAACTATATAACAAAATAACTTTTCTCTAGTCCTGAACTTTTCTGATAATATGATGTTTAGTTCTATTACTGTAGGCTACACAGTTTGTAATTCTTGTACAGAGTAGAAGTGTTGTGACATTGAATCAACAAGCATGTGTTTATGAGTGACGTTCTTAATTACTTGCAGAACTGATTTTATCAACAGATTGATCATTCTCCTCTTAGGAAAACAGATCACCTGAAATGGCAAATGAGTCTGGCATTTAAATATTCTGAATTTATTGGTGTTTTAACATGCAGAAGTATAGTCATCTATTCCATAAACGAGGAGATAAATGCAACATAAGGCCTACATATTTTCATGTGAAAATATGATCTTCTTTGTGAATAGTCATGGTCAAAAGTTTTACATTTCTTTCTCCATCTTTGTGGTTTAATATTGAGATTTTTGCCTCTAAAGAAGTAATCAAAAAATGTAACAGCACAAAACATCAGAAGAGACTTTTGTTCTTTCTCAGAATTAATAAAGCTATATGTTAATGACTATAGCCCATGCATTGTAGACTCCTGTATATGTTAAATGTAGATTTTTTCATCATAACCCCTTTGCCTGAAAGAGAAGCACAGAGAGCTATACAGAAGATAATCACTTCTGACTTAGAGTGATTTTCCTTACATAATTCTAGTAAAGAGAATATTCTGACAAAATCTGTCTTACTTATTAAAATAGTCACAGGTGGTCACATAAGTTGGAAAGTAATTGATGATCTACTGCATTTGGGAACAGCAGTCTGCAAAGTAGACTTCTTTCTCCCAAAGAATTCAAAGATGTTATCAAAATGGAACAAACTTATTGTCTTTAATATTTCACCTTACTATTTCCTTTTGCACTTACATCTTTATGATGGAGATTTTCTTTCTCTGATCATTGTGTATTTGTCTGAAAAGTTTTCTGCAACAGGGGAGGTGTTTCTATGTTTTGTGTAAAACTGCAGTAGTATAATGGGATCTTGGATAATGGTCACTCCACATCATAAGCTAAACATGAATATAAATAAATAAATAAAACTAAAATAATAATAATAAAACAAACAAAAACAGACACCCATACTAAGAAAATAACAACAAAACCAGCAATTAGTCTTTATTTGCTCAAAGCCTTCATTATCTGTTCCTGTGTGAGGCAAATGAAAGAAGCCATTGTGTTGGGTCTGTCTGAGCTGGAGTTACCTTTTCCCTGCAGCAGCCCACACAGTGCTGTGCTCTGCACTCGTAGCTGGAACTGAACACTGATATCATTCAAGTGTTGTGTCTATTGCTGCGTAGTGCTGGCACAGCATCAGGACTCCTTCCAATCTCCCAAGAGCCAGCAGGCTGGAGGTAGGCAAGTGATGGGGAGGGGACATTGCCAGGGCAGCTGACCTAAACCAACCAAAGGGTTTAACACCATAACACCTGATGTCACAGTCAGCAATAAAAAGGGGTCTCTTGTGGGAGAAAGGGCTGTTCCTCTTGAACAACCAGTACGCGTTTTGAGGCTCTGCTTCCCAGGATGTGGCCGAACATCGCTTGTTGATGGGAAGTAGAGAATATTTTTTTCCCTCTCTCTGTGCTGCTGCGCAGACTTATTGTTTCTTTTGTTTCTTTTTCTCTCCATTCCCTTTCCCTTTAATTAAACCTTTCTCATCTCAAACCTTGAGTTCTCTGTGTTGTATTTTCTCCCCCTTCATCTTTGAGGAGAGGGGGAGTGAGAGAGCGGTTGTGGTGGAGCTCGGCTGCCTGCCTGAGTAAAACCACCACAGCCATGCTGCCAGTTTTTCAGTGATATTAAATGTCCCACACTTCCTACTCAGCTTCTTTCAAAACTGCTTCTGTAATCATAGAATCATAGAATATCCCAAGTTGGAAGGGACCCATAAGGATCATCAAGTCCAGCTCCCGGCACCACACAGGTCTGCCCAAAAGGTTAGACCATGTGACTAAGTGCACAGTCCAATTACTTCTTAAATTCAGACAGGCTTGGTGCAGTGACTACTTCACTTGGGAGCCTGTTCCAGCGTGCAACCACCCACTCGGTGAAGAAACTCTTCCTGATGTCCAGCCTAAACTTCCCCTGCCTCAGCTTACCATTCCTGCAGGTCCTATCACTGGTGTTTACAGAGAATAGGTTGCCTGCCTCTCCACTCCCCCTTGCAAGGAAGTTATAGACTGTGATGAGCCTTCCCTTCTCCAGGCTGAACAGGCCTAGTGCCCTCAGCCGCTCCTCATACGTCTTCCCCTCTAGGCCCTTCACCATCTTCGTTGCCCTCCTCTGGACACTCTCCAACAGTTTAATGTCCTTCTTGTATACTGTGGTGCCCAGAACTACACACAGTACTTGAGGTGAGGCCGCACCAGTGCAGAGTAGAGCGGGACAATCACCTCCCTTGAGCAACTAGCTTCGTGCTTGATGCACCCCAAGAAACAGTTGGCCCTCCTAGCTGTGAGGGCACCCTGCTGGCTCATATTCAACTTGCTGTCAACCACAACTCCCAGATCTCTGTGGGACTGCTCTCCGGCATCTCATTGCCCAATCTGTACATAAAGCCAGCATTGCTCTGTCCCAGGTGCAGGACCGGGCACTTACTTTTGTTAAACTTCATGTGGTTGGTGATCGCCCAGCTCTCCGATCTGTCCAGGTCTCTCTGCAATAATGTGTTTGTTCATCAGCTCCAAGGTGTTATGTAGGTGAGAATAAAATAAATGAATTCACCGGAAAATCCTTTGGACGTAATCTGGGTGCAGCCGTGGGGAAAGAGGAAATGATTGATAATTTACAACACATCAGATTAGGAGTTGCTTCTGAAAATAGTTTTCAGCTAAGACACCTAAAGGAATAAATGCATGAAGTTCAACAAGGCCAAGTGCCGGGTCCTGCACCTGGGGCGCAATAACCCCAAGCAGAGCTACAGGCTGGGAGAGGAATGGTTGGAAAGCTGCCTGGCAGAGAAGGACCTGGGAGTATTGGTTGATAGTTGGCTGAATATGAGCCAGCAGTGTGCTCAGGTGGCCAAGAAGGCCAACGGCATCCTGGCTTGTATCAGAAACAGTGTGACCAGCAGGGCTAGGGAGGTGATCGTCCCCCTGTACTCGGCTCTGGTGAGGCTGCACCTCGAGTACTGTGTTCAGTTTTGGGCCCCTCACTACAAGAAGGACATTGAGGTGCTTGAGCGGGTCCAGAGAAGGGCGACGAAGCTGGTGAGGGGCCTGGAGAACAAGTCCTACGAGGAGCGGCTGAGGGAGCTGGGCTTGTTCAGCCTGGAGAAGAGGAGGCTCGGGGGCGACCTTATCGCTCTCTACAGGTACCTCAAAGGAGGCTGTGGCGAGGTGGGGGTTGGTCTGTTCTCCCATGTGCCTGGTGACAGGACGAGGGGGAATGGGCTTAAGTTGAGCCAGGGGAGTTTTAGGTTAGATGTTAGGAAGAACTTCTTTACTGAAAGGGTTGTTTGGCATTGGAACAGGCTGCCCAGGGAAGTGGTGGAGTCACCATCCCTGGAAGTCTTCAAAAGACGTTTAGATGTAGAGCTTAGGGACATGGTTTAGTGGGGACTGTTAGTGTTAGGTCAGAGGTTGGACTTGATGATCTTGAGGTCTCTTCCAACCTAGAAATTCTGTGATTCTGTGATTCTGTAATAAAAGATGAAACAGCAAATGCTAAAGAGACATTCTGACCAACAATAGGAAGGAAAAGACAGCATTAAGAAAAGAAAAAGTTCTTGTAACTGCTTAATTTGAGGCTGTTGTTTACAAAAGGCTCTAGATAAGAGGAAAGATACAAAGATTTTGGAATCTTTCAGCTAGGTACTATTCAGTTCTGTTTTGTGATGTGATGGAGACAGGCATTTGTGTGAATGAAGGGCTGAAGCTTACAGAGGTAACAGCATACTATTTCACAACCTGTAAGCTTCACTTCTGTTTTCAGCTCAAATTGAATACAAAAAGTTGTTCTAAAAATCAAGACTTTCCTTATCTAGCTCTCATTGCTTAGCTCAAAAAAAAAAAAAAAAAAAAAACTTAATCATGTAAAATGTGCTGCTAAAGTGTCTTTATTGTTTCAGAGCTGTTGCATCCAGCTGTGATGACACAGTAGCTATGGCAGCACACAAAACTTCACAGGCAGGTACATTCTAATTGACACAAACCAGAGAAACCAGAGAAACACCATTGTTCCAAGTAAGAAGAGCTCAGAACTGCTTTTCTTAAGCTTCTTCTCTGATGGAACTTCAACAAATTGTAAATGTTAAATATCCCCTTTGGTAAAGAAACAGATAATTTTACCATATGTTTGCAGTTTCATACTAAACCTTCAGGGTCACTTAAGAGAAGAATTTATAAAGCTTAGCTTGAACTTATCCTCAGTTTCCTCCGTTGGTTTTAGTCAATGGAGAGTTCAATTTAATTATTTTTTTTTCTTTTGTTTTTGTTTTTCTAACTAACTTTTAGATAACTAAAATGTTTAATGGTGCATTTAATATAGATGTTAATGGAGAAAGACAAGTGTTTTCACAGGTTTACAAAATACATCATACATGTAAGAATGTGATCTAAAAAGTGTGAGTTTGATTGTCCCAAGGTTATCATGGGTGAGTGAATTGTTGTCCCAGCACACAAAAAAAGCCTATGGAAATGCCTATCTGATTGCCAACTAGAGAGGCAGCCAAGGCAGAAAGCATATTCTCTCATGTATAAATGCCTCAAATGAGCTGTATTCAAGCTCATCTGTAACTATTCCAGTTGTATTCTGGATAGTGGTATATCTTTCTATAGATCACAGGTTCACTAGGCTGAATTTACATGTACAAATACCTCGCTGAAATCCCAGTGGCTCCAGTGGTTTTGGAATAGACAGTAGTATAGCATAAGGATATAACACAAAGGGTGCTCTCTCTATCTTTCTCCTCAACCCCCAGATCTCTTTCTCTCTTTTTATGCATTAAAAAGCTATTATTATTATTATTTTAATTATCTGGAGCACCATGCAGACAGGTAATAAGTGACAGTAAAAGAAAAAAAACGTAACAACATAAGCACAAAAATAGATGAGTTGACCATTAATGTCAGAAAAGTTCAGCTATATCACAGGTTGATCTTATCATATTGATATAGTGAAATTAAGTATAAAATTCACTTCAAAATAGGGCAACAATAAACACCTGTAACCCACTTAGAATAAATAGGAAATCATCATTAATTCTTTTGGTATTTACCTTATGTTTCTTAGTGAAAACAAATGAATTTGATATTAACATTGTGCATGCTGAATGGTTAATAGAAGTTGAATAGTTCTGAAACAAATGTCTTGGAGACCTGTAGAAACACAAAGACGGCTGGAAGAGACACTGCCATCTAGCGATAAAATGAAAATTTAACCAGGTCATACATCTACAAAATCCTTGTTACAGACCAATAACATAATTTGTTATAAACAAATAAACGCAATTCTCAACAAAGAGCTAATGCATTGAAGATCAACAGACCTTCAAATTAGGAGACTGTTTTTCTGATTTATTTAAGAAAATAATCTTATCAATGAAATTGTGCCTTTGGTATGAAATAAATCTATTTATAAACAGATAGATATATATATCCCTAAGATAGTGAAACACTTTCTTAGAAGAATGTATCACTGAACATAATTACTCTTATGTTTTCTGCAATAAAATCAGACAAATATAAAAGAAAAATAATCAGGCTAAACTAATATCAATTAAATATAATTGCTTCACTGCTGGCTTTGAACTCCAGCATCTGTGTTGCTGTGCTTTGTTGGTATTACATTATTCCACAGAAACAATGATGAAATGTTCATCAGGATCTACCTGATGGTCTAACTCCACTTCAGGGTAAATTATTTCTGATACATTCCAAAAAGAAAGTATGGACCAGCTGGTAACCACATCTCTCTTTTAATCTTCTCAAAAATAAACTTTAAGGAACCTTTGGTAATGCTATGCAGTGCTGGTATGTATTGCCTGTTTAAAAGCAACTTCTGTACCTTATGTACTCACTGTTAGTGAAGCAACAAAAACTGAAAAAAAAAATCATGATAGTTCTGAAAACAATATTAAATGAATTCAAACAGATACATAAGCTTATTAGAAATGTTATATTACATCAATTATTAATAAATTCTATGCAAGTAGATGGCACCACTGAAAGGGTTAACTAGCATTTAGCTGAGAGGGCAAAGGATTTAAGATCAAAATTAACAGAGAAATAGCAAGGATGGCTAGAATAAAAAGAAATATGTTGCAGCAGCAATATAGCTTTTAGATTTTATTCTATGCATAATAGAAAAAAGGGAACAAAAATAAGACACAAGGACTGAGGGAATAAATACTGATATTGCAACAGCAATTGACTTGTCATCATAATCTCTTGTCAAGCTGCACAGTATCTCTTACTCTTGCATTGACATACAGCAGCTCCAAATGTCATCCTAATTATACTGGCTGAGCAAAGTGTCCTTAGGGAAACATGAAGTGGAAACAAACAAACACAGTCTTCCCATGCTGTGGGAATGGCACTTACACTTCCATTTTAGAATCAAGGAATATCATGTTCCATTTGGATATGAAACATTAGACATCACTTATTTGTTTGGCTGCTTTAGCTTTTGTTATATACTATAGACATTTACATTTGTGATGACAGTCTTTTTCTGCAGAAAACTTTACTATTTTTTTCAAGTATGTGTCCTAGGCAAAATAAATGTCCTATTAATCACAGAATCACACAGAATCACAGAATTTCTAGGTTGGAAGAGACCTCAAGATCATCAAGTCCAACCTCTGACCTAACACTAACAGTCCCCACTAAACCATATCCCTAAGCTCTACATCTAAATGTCTTTTGAAGACTTCCAGGGATGGTGACTCCACCACTTCCCTGGGCAGCCTGTTCCAATGCCAAACAACCCTTTCAGTAAAGAAGTTCTTCCTAACATCCAACCTAAAACACCCCTGGTGCAACTTTAGCCCATTCCCCCTCGTCCTGTCACCAGGCACATGGGAGAACAGACCAACCCTCACCTCGCCACAGCATCCCTTGAGGTACCTGTAGAGAGCAATAAGGTCGCTCCTGAGCCTCCTCTTCTCCAGGCTGAACAAGCCCAGCTCCCTCAGCCGCTCCTCGTAGGACTTGTTCTCCAGGCCCCTCACCAGCTTCGTCGCCCTTCTCTGGACCCGCTCAAGCACCTCAATGTCCTTCTTGTAGTGAGGGGCCCAAAACTGAACACAGTACTCGAGGTGCAGCCTCACCAGAGCCGAGTACAGGGGGACAATCACTTCCCTAGCCCTGCTGGCCACACTGCTTCTTATACAAGTCAGGATGCTGTTGGCCTTCTTGGCCACCTGAGCACACTGCTGGCTCATATTCAGCCAACTATCAACCAATACTCCCAGGTCCTTCTCTGCCAGGCAGCTCTCCAACCATTCCTCTCCCAGCCTGTAGCTCTGCTTGGGGTTATTGCACCACAGGTGCAGGACCCGGCACTTGGCCTTGTTGAACTTCATACAGTTGACCTCAGCCCATCGGTCCAGCCTATCCAGATCCTCCTGCAGAGCCTTCCTTAAAGATCAGATGACTTTATAAATAAATAATAATAATAATAAATGCTTCATTATAAGTTTCAGATTATTTTTCTGTTATTTTCACTACTATATATATATATAAATATACATAAATATGTTTTCTCAAGACCACTGTTTTAATGTATTTTTCTCACAAGATGATTGTGAAGCATGACTGCATCAACAGAGTGACTGTGTGGCCAGCAGGTCAAAGGAGGTGATTGCGCCCCTCTAGTCTGCCCTTGTGAGGCCCCACTTGGAGTACTATGTCCAGGCCTATGGACCCCAGCACAAGAAGGATGCTGATCTGTTAAAATGCATCCAGAGGAGGGCTACAAAGTTGATTAGAGGGCTGGAGCACCTCTCCTATAAAGCTGGGGACATTCAGCCTGGAGAAGAGAAGGCTCTGGGGAGTCTTCATTGCAGCTTTTTAATATTTAAAGGGTGCTTTTAAAAAAGATGGAGAGCAATCAGAAAGGCAGATGGTTATAGAACAAGGGAGCACAGGTTTAAATTAAAAGAGGTGAGATTTAGATTAGATGTTAGGAGGGAATTCTTCACTCAGAGGGTGGTGAGGGACTGGAAAAGGTTGCTCAGAGAAGTTGTGGATGCCTCATCCATGGAGGTGTTCAAAGTCAGGTTGGATGGGGCTTTGAGCAACCTGGTCTAGTGGGCTGGGACCCATCCAGAGGGGTTGGAACTAGATAATCTTTAAGGTCCTGTCCAGTACAAACCATTCCATGATTTTATGATTCTATGATACTATAATGATGAACCTCTTAAAAAAGTTGAGGAATAGAGTCACAGAAAGATAAAAGGCCAGTTCCACAGAAAACATAGCATTATGATGCTTCCTAATAGGAGAAAAACTCAACACATTTCATCTTTAAAAGATGATAATGATACTTGAAGATAATTTCCTTGCAGAAGTCTGAAAGGACGCATTTCTAGACAAGGCAATGCTATAAAACAAAACTATATTTTGCCTTTAGGGAAAAGAAAATTTAATAGCCAGAGAAACAGAAATATAGTAAGCAGTAGTAGTAGTAATAGCAGCAGCAACACTAGTAGTAATAGTAGTAGTTATAGTGGTGACAGCAGTGGTAGCAGTGACAGTAGATATTGAGACTTCAGATATCTTCTGGAGTGAATACACCTAGATTGGAAACAGTTACAGAGCTATAACACAATCTCCAGAGAAGATTTTTTTTGGAAAGAAAAACAGTCTACGTCACTGACTAGCATGCAGAGAAGACCAACACAATTCCTTTCCTAAAATCCTGAAGAGTGAGTTTCCACACCCAGAACTCACAGATGTTCAGTCACCACAGAAACTTTGTCTTTATTTTAGAAGGGCATTTATTTTTGACTGTGGGGGAAGTTGCCCACAACAAATTACTCTTCTCTCCATAGAAAGTAAAAACTGTCACATTTTATGTAGTAGTTCACATTCCCTTTCTTCATAAATCTTTGAAAAGGACTAGATCACATCTACTGGAAGGTTGTTCTCAGACATGAGACAAGATGGTTTCCTCAAAAAGTACTAGCTACACATGTCAAAATGATTTCCTTAGTGGAAAATGTTGAGAATAAATGAATGATTTGAGCTGGAGCCAGGGGATGTACATCATCTTTCTTTTCAAACAAAAGTTGCACAGGATGATTTGGATCAACAGTATTTTTTCCTAACTAGTCTCCTCAATGATAAGAAATATTTATACATGGTCCCAGTAACTCCACAGATGTGCAGACTTGAGATATTTTTGAATTTATGGTGTTGGTGGGTTCTTTTTCTCCCTTATGAGTTACACCCCTACTCTGCTCTGAGGGTTTTTCAGAAGAAGGGCAACATGTAAAGATTTTTCATTTTTCTTTGATTTCCCTGACATAGCCTCAAACCAAAGTTTGTGTTTTTCAGTTCTACTCTTTTCTTCCACTACTGTGCTAGTGTTGACACAGTAACATGAACCAGGATTTATGGTATAAAATTAGATGAGAAATGTACTCTAAACACATACATAGTTTATGTGATGAAAAATGTGAGACAAATATAAACCTTCAAACAATTAGCATGTCACAAAGATTAGTAGTTTATAAACTGTTAATTAAGTGTAATCCATGGGATTATTAATTATATCCTGGTTTAAAAGGTTTTCAATACATTCTAAAAATGATATTGGTACAAAATTAGAAGAAGAATATTGAAAGTAGCAAATAAATTCTAGCTCTGGATGGCATTCACTGGTAATAAGCTATAGATTGTGGTATAAAATGGCTTGATGTACTACATTATATGCCATTGTTTATGTAATGTCACATATAAATATCATAAATGTATTACATTATGTATTCTAGGATTCATTGTTCAGTATAAACATTTTGTCTTCTGTAAAGTTTTTCTTTAATGCTGAACTTTCCTTAATATATCTAAAAATTAATGAAAGTAAAATATAGGTAAATGAAACACACTGAAAAACTTAAAATATTTATATACTGAAATAAACGCATTTCATGTAAGGTGTCATTTAGTGGATAATATGCTTGTTTAAAATTTAGATTAAAGGAAAACAAAAAAAAACAAAACAAAGAAATAACCCTCAATTTGCCAGGACAGATGTGCTGTAAAAGGAATCTCCCTGGTTTTCAGGCATCCCCAAAAGTCTGAGCTTTCCTATGTGTCCTGTTTACAATCCTTGCAATCTTGTTTGTTTGTTTGTTTTCTTCCTTTTTTTTTTTTTTCTTTTTTCTTTGGGGGAGAGGGGGAGAGAAGAATGGGTTTGATAGGGTGGAGGGGTGGGAGAAAAGACTGCCACTGACCCTCCAGTCAGCATGGCAGGTGAAAGACATTTTCATGTTGTTTTAATTTCAGCCTTGTCTTGGAAAGTTATCTCCACTGGGAATAAGAAAAAAAAAAAGACTGAACCTTTGATCGGTTGATTTACAGTGGTAAAAATGAGTTAACATAACAGTGAAAAGATAGGAATTATAATTGGAATGTTCAATTTCCAGATGATGTAAATGAAGAGGACGACACTACTGTGGAGCAGCAGTTTTATGGCCTCCTCAGCTAGTAGTAGTACAATGCAAAACACATTTCAACTGAAAATGAAATGTGAGGCTTTGCAAAATTTAAATATTAGCTCCTATCACTCTAAGCAGTCGTTAGTAAACCAGCCTAGGAATGAAGACCATTCCTGCTCTTCATTCCCACTAGAATGTTTAATTTTAAATGTAGTTACTATCTCTACCATGGAAATGAGAAGCCTAACAGGTCAGGTTTTGCTGGGGAGCACATCTCTGCTTAGCTTACCTGAGTCAAGATGGCTCTTGGAAGAGAGAAATCCACCAGAACACTTGAACACTTGTCTCAATGATTTTTCTAAATGCTCCTTATTGCCTTATTGCTTCTTTAATGTCTCAACAAAAAGTAATTTATTATAGAATACATGTAAGTAGGATAATCTGCATATTTATTATCCACAAAATTATGCCCCTAATGATTTAAAAATAATGGTTTTATTTGTGAGAGAGAAGAGGCATTTAAATAAAATAATAATGGTTATTTCACAGTTGATTTGAAATACCCCATTGGAATGAATGATTTGGGTTGCCTGGAAGAAAAAAAAAAAGAAAATCAATCAAAACTCTTAACCTTTCTAATAGTGTATCTGGGACAAAGGAAGGAGAGAAGCTATGTATATTAGTACAGTGAGTACATGTTTTCCACTCTTGCATCTACTACACCATTGGAAAATTTATTATTTATAAAAAACAAAACAAAACAAAACAAAACAAAACAAAACAAAAAAAATCTCTGTAGATAATCATAGCATGAAATGCTGCAGTTGATTGAATACACCTCCTAACATCTGACAGAGAGGTAGTCTTCCATCCTTCATTTCTGGTAGATAATTGAGAACAAAAATAAGAAGAAGTCTTTTTCTGTATGACACAGTCATTGTATCACAGTAATTGTCATCCTTAGTAGAGCGTCTAAAGTTAGCAAACTATATTAATTAAAAGAAAAAAAAAATCCATGACACAACACTTACCTGTAAGTCCTGTAAGTATTTATCATTTGAATAGATCCATTGAAGCCAACTGGATTATTTACTGACTCAGCTAAAGTCAAAGGAGAATGGAGGTAACTCCCACATAATCAAACTGAACAAGTTTTATTCTTCTAAGTGAAACCCTAAGAAGAAATTATTGAATAAATGGCCTTGAGGCCCTTTTATATTTTTAGTTAAATGTGGAGTAATCACCTTCATTTCATTGTAACACCTACAAATTCATATGCTTTGAACATGGCACAAAAAGAACTATTTTAGAGAATCTGTGAGTTAGAGTGGAAAAAAAATGATAAAAAAATGAAAATGTTTTCTTAGCAAGTATAACATTTTTCTTCTTCCTCTACCTGCAAATTCTGATAGGCCAGAAAATATCTGAGAAATTCAGGGCAACATGAGGAGGGGTACAAGGATCTAAAATGGAGGCAATTACTACAGATGAAGAGAATAGTTAAACTATCTTGAGAGATGAGTTTTGGATAAGACAAGTTAGAGTCTGATACTAAAGCACCTGACATGCATAAATTATACATTCCTAGTATTACTGCTAAACTTGCTTATGATATGTTGCAGAAAAAGGAATACTTTGAGATATCTCACTGTTTCACACACACACACACACACACACACACACACACACAAAATAATCAGCAATGACTCAAACCGGTTTCTCGGATATCATTATGTGTTACCTTCTGATGACTAGTCATTTTGAAATGTTTTTTTCACTACCATATTTAAAGAAATGTGTTCTCTGTGTAAATTTAGATTTGTTAATTTCCTGGTAAGGAACACAAATTGGGAGGGAAGAAACATGAAATCAAAGCTATGTGGGTAACTATGCTATGTCTTCATTTTTTTTTGGTAAGACGGTAGCTTTGAATATTTTTCTAAAACATTGCAATAGTGTCTCTTTCAATGGATTTTGTAGCATTTCTTCTTTTCCTTTTTGCCTGCAACCTGAACACTGAGATATTGTAGCTCCTAACAATATCTTGCTTTTAGTAGTGGAGATGCTGGCACTTTTGTCTTCATTATAATGTAAGAGAAATGTGTTCTTCCAAGAGTTCTCCAGTGTAAAAACCAATTCAGGTAGGAAGAAATAAAAGATCAGCTCATCCAGTGCTCCCATGTAGTTCCTGCTCATCACTGGGACATAGGCTCAAGTCTGACTAATCTATGCTAAAGAAAACAATGATACAGTTTTGAGAGACTGCAAACAGTCCCTTTCCCTTTCCTATAAGCTACCATGAATATCATTACATTTCCATGGGATTGAATCCCCTCAGGAAGGAAGTACACCTGCAAGTGAGTGATATTGTTGTTACACTGCCATCTCCAGATTTGAAAGAGGGAGAACTAATTTTGATGGACATCATTTGCTGTTTATTGTTTGAAAATGTCTACAAGTAGGGACAAAAATGAGTGGCCTGACTTTATTAGGATCAAGCTAGGTGTCATGCTGCTGAGCCTGGCAAGGGCTGAAGCTTTGCACAAGCTCTGAGGCGCAACTCTATATCCCTGGAAATCTGCAATTTAAAAATGCAAGGCACGCAGAGGCTTAGGTGACAGCTGAGTGTGTGTTTTAACAATCACAGTTTTGGACATAAGTTTTTGAATTTCACTTAAATCTTGTTTTTAAAAGCTTTAATAGCATCCCATCCATAATAAGTGACATATAACTAGGACTAATGAAGTTAAATTGAGAATAAGAAATGTCTTTTCCATAATATATTCCAAATAAATATTCTATTCTCCCAACCTGCCAAGAGTTGTCAAGTGCTAACAATAGGTATTCTGGTGAAAACCGTAATTGCTTTTTTTTTTTTTTTTTTAGGAATTCAATTATACTTTTTCAGAAATAATATGTTAACTATTAGGAATGTCATAGAAACAAAGCACTACAAAGCAAAATAAAGCCCAACACAGGCATGAACTCAGCAAAGGGAACAAAGGAAGAATTCAGAGACAACTGGAAGATGAAAGTGATATGAAGGAAAAAGCAGAAAACAGTTTTTAAATCATAAAATCTGTGTCAGTTCTATCACCTGTTACCAGGGCTTCTTACTCGTGCATTTATTTGTGTTTAAAAAGTTTCTAATAAGTCTATCTTGATAAATCTAGTCCTTTAAAAATGTTTAATGAATTTCTACTATTCACATGAAAACAGGAAATTACCCATTCATTTTCCTAAGCTGGATTTTTGATAGAAGTCTTAAAAATAACATTTAAACACATAGTTTTTAACCCATCAATAACTTAACTTAAAATAGTTATCTACTTAAACAGTTATCTACAACTCAAGTTAAAATAGTTACACACTACCCTAAAGTTTATAGGATATACAGATATAAAACTAGTCTAAAACTAGTCTATGAAGCCAAAATTACATCTCAGACATTTTTTCAAACATGTTAAATCAATTGTTTAGGAAAAGGATCGTGTCTTTTCTGTTCATGTAACTTACCATAAGAAGATTCTGTTCTACTTGAGTTTTTCAGCAATAATACTGTATATAAAATAGTAGAAAATCAAAGAATATACATATGTATATTATTTTTGTGTGTGACTGAATATTTACCTGATCAATTTGTATCATCTTTCAATGGGCCAGCTTTATTTTCAATTAGCACACTTTATTTTACATTACCAGTATGCAATTGTATGAGAAAAAGTAATGTTTGTCTTTCTTTGCTAAACCTGTTCAGAAATTAAGTTCAGTAGATCATTTGAAATGAAGAAAAAAAAAAAAAAAAGATATTTTTAGAGGTTGCTGAATTTTCTTTTGTATGCTTAGGTAGATAATTTCTGTGATTAGTCTCCTATTCCCTAATTTCATATGGAATCAATCACAGTTTCAAGCGGTGTAGCTAATTTTCAGCTAAGCCTATGTCTACAGAGCAGTTAGTGCTGTGGTATTTGGGGATTAGAAACCCAATAAATAAATAAAAATGAAATAAATATTTTTAAATAAATATCAAAATATTATTTAAATAAATAATATTTTAAAATAAACTTCACTGTGTTGAAAGCATGAGGGTGATAATATGATAATAGATTCCATATCAGGCACTATATATGCTTCTACTGATCTCCTACATTGTATCTTAATTTTAAAAATTTGCTACCTGTATTAGATTAAAATAGTATGTACTTTTACCAGTGATGGCTGCAATTCAGCATAAGTACATGTTCACACTGTGTTACAGACTGCGGTAACATATGAGGCCATGATGACAGGTAGGGTCGTATCTTCATGCTCTTGTGTGGGTACTACAGTGTAGCCCTTCTTGCTCCCACACAGGGGATGTACATGTCTAGCACCTCAAAGCTGAGCCGTGTTGAAGTTGGCATACTTGAAACCAGAACTTGGTAATACCACTGGATTGTACATAATGCTAAAAGGTCTATGAAGCATTACCAAAAGTTATAAGCACCTGCAATAAAGGGAAGTGAAAAGAAGGGTAGGGTTTTTTTGTTTGTTTTGTTTTCTTCTTTTCCCTACAATTATTCCATCTCAAACAATAACAGCCATGGGAGTACTATAAACGTGTTAAATTCTACCTCTGCAAATCTGCAGAGGAAATACAGATGTGCATGTGCAGTGTTAAAGCCTATTTACAGCAAACAAATCCAACAACTTGATGTTATCAAAATGCGGAGGTCATACCCCCCTTATTCCATCTATTTCTCTCCTCCGCTCTTAGCTGCACCCATGCGTTTTGCTAGACCCCTCAAGAGAGCCAGTACAACTTTTACATAGCCAGAGGAGAATAAACCAGGAAAAATGTGAACAGCTTTCTTTTCAGTTAGAATTGAGCTGAAGTCTTCAGCAAAAGGGAGTTGGACTTCAGAATCTAGGTTTTGAAAGGTGAGGTAACAAAAAAATTGAAAGGTGACAGTCATACTGGCAAAGAGTGTCTCGAAAAGAACTTTTCTTTTTGTTTTTCTTAAGCATCATCTAAAATGTGGATGAGTTTCTTCTGCTACTTTTTAGGGAATCAATCCACTTTTTGGTCAGCAAACCCCTCCTAGTAGGCTATAGAGAGGTCTTATTTTATCTAAGTGAAGTTCTTTTACAATATGTAGCTTAATGGATAAGTCCTTGTGGGTTGGGTTGCAGAGCAGCATCTATGCCTCATTGTTAGTATATATGTTTGTGGATTTTAATAGTTATTCAGTATGCTACTGTTTTAATTGTTTCCAATACTTGACAAAAGCTAAATGGACAATCAGAGGATTCACATTATACGTATATAAATGTTAATAGATTTAAAAATGTTAGACAAAAATAAAAAGCAGAGAGATCGAAACAGGAAAAATAAAAATAATTAAACAAGCAAACAACAACAACAAAACAGAGGGGTTTCAAGTAGGAATGTTTCTAGTAGGAAAAAAAAAAAAGAGAGAGAGAGAGAGAGAGAGAGAAAGAGAGAGGCGTTTCTTCTCCTTGTTGATAATGTTTCCTTTAAAGATTTTCACATATTTAAAAAATATGTATTGTAAGCAACATTGATGCCGGGTAAAACTCATAGTCAGATACATAAGTAGAAAGACAAAGTGACTATAACAAGAAATGAACGATTGTCTACCTTTTGTCTGACAGTTTTAAGAAACTACGCTCTTGAACTGAGGTGAGCCTTAAAGAGAGAGTTAAGTATATTTTGCCATGCCAAATGATGATAGAAAAATCAGACAAACTTTCAGGGTTTCAAGTCCTTCTTCAACCTGTTGTATTCTGTTTCTTCTTGCAAAAGCCTTACATATATTCATGAAGCTGAGTAGCCTTAAACACAGGAGTGTTAGTGAAGATTGTCACTCTTTGCATCCATAAGCATTTATCAGTCTAGGACTTAAAGCTGATATGACAAGGAGCATGTGATTTTTTTTTTTTTAATTATTTTTTTTTTCAATCCCTGTCAAAGGCAATTTAAAATCAGTGAAGATGGTAAACATATTTCCTGAGGTTGCCAAAAATGTGTCTATCATTTAGAATGTATTTAGCCTTGAAGACTTACAAGTGGGTCCCCAAACTCTTGATGGCCTGTTTAGCAACCTGTTCAAAAGCCTAAAGAGAACCTTAGGGCAACAGGTTAACATAATGATATCTGTATTTCAGTCTCTTTGGGTAAACTTTAGGAAAGCTTTAGTTTATCAGCTCTGCTTATGTTATTAATTAAACATATCTTGGCATTGTGATAAAAATAGCCTCCCAAATGGTCCGAAAATTATATTCAACAACATTAAAAATCAGATGGTTATTGAAATAACTGAAAGGTAAGAAAGTATTATGTTAAGGCTTATTTATTTATTTATTTATTGTTATTACTGGATTCCTAGACAGTGTTAGAAACACACTGAGGCAACAGACAGAGTACTTTGCAGAAAACAAATACTGATGCATTACAATCAGTAAAATTAGGTATCAGAGGTACGCTTAGAAAGTGTTATTTGTTTAATAAAGGAAATATTACGTACTACATGCAGTAGGTAAGGTGATTATGGATTACTCTCTACATACGTGACTTTCCCAGTACAGCTGTAATATCTTTGCATTCTTGCATCTGTGCAAGAAACATGTAAGAAACATGAGACTCATAAAGAAAAGAAAGAATCAAAAGACAGAAAAAATAACAGGATATAAAAGAAATTTCAAACAGAGCAGGACTAAATTCCTATCATCAACAGCTCTTGTATATAAAATGTAAAGCAACAAAGATGCAGAGTTATATCTAGCTTTTAACTTTGGCTCTCTGTAGTCTCTGTGGCTTGTCGGTATGTATTTGGCTTATGTGGCAAGATTTTGGCAGTGGGAGAACTGCAGGGGTAGCCTCTGCAAGCACAGCCCCAGCACCTGCCCCATGTCAGATCAGAGACAGCTCCAGTCAGCTCCAAAAGGGACCCGCTGCTGGCCAGAGCTTAACCAATAAGTGATGTTGTGTGCACCTGTGAGAGCAGATTGAAGAAAGCAACAACAACAAAAACCACCTGCTGTTCAACAGCAGCTGGGAGAACAAGGAGCAAGAACCAGCACTGCAGCCCTCAAGGTCAGTGCAGCAGGAGGGCAGGAGGTGCTCCAGGCAGGCATCACAAGTTCCCCTGCAGCCTGTGGAGAGGCCCCTGGTAGAGCAGGCTGTCCCCCTGCAGCCCATGGGTCCCCACATGGAGCAGATCTCCATGCTGCAGCCTATGGAGGAGCCCCTGATGGAGCAAGTGGATGTAGCCTGGAGGAGGCTGCGGCCCATGGAGAGCCCCCTCAGGAGCAGGCCCCGGGCCAGAGCTGCAGCCCGTGGAGAGAAGCCCACACAGGAGCAAGGGGTCAGGGGGAGCTGTCGCCCGTGGGAGACCCATGCTGGAGCAGTTTGCTCCTGACTATGTTGGATCAGGAGCAGTGTTAAGATGAAAGAGCTGCAGAGATGAAGTGTTATGTTCTGACCACAACTCCCATCATCCTGCCCTGTTTGGGGGGAGGTGGTAGAAGAGTGTGGATGTAGGGAAGGTATTTTTAGTTTGCTTTTAGTTTCTCACTACTCCAGTTTGTTAGTAATAGACAATAAATGATATTAATCTCCATATGCTGAGTCTGTTTTGCCTATGATGATAACTGGTGAGTGATCTCCCTGTCCTTATCTCAACCCCTGAACTCTCTTCCATTGTATTTTATCTTCCTTTTCCATTAAGAAGGATTGAGAGAGTGGTTGTCTCATACAAGAGAGACACCACACAAATCATGTAAGGTTCTTAGTGGAGAGAATCAAAAAGGTATCATTACATTAGGATAACCCAGGAAAATCTCCATTTCAATTAGGAAATTTGCACCGTTACATCTGAAGTAATATGAAATGTAATTATATCCTGATAACTAATTCCATAAGCATGATAGGGAAAATAAATTTAGCCTTTGAGATTGGGTTTTGATACCACATGTGAGAAATGATGCACTTATTTTCTATTCAGAAATAATGAAAATTAATTTGGAACAGCAGTCAACTAGAACTGTTCCAGTAGTAAGCTAAATAAGAATAAATTTTAATGTATAGTTCCACTGAATTTAATGGACCTACCTGAGGTTTTAATCTGGACCAATAAATAGAAAAGTGAAGACTTCAATGGCCAATGAGGGTGTTAGGATAACTTTCTTCTTCCTCTTCTTCTTCTTCCTCTTCCTCCTCTTCCTCTTCCTCTTCCTCCTCCTCTTCCTCCTCCTCTTCTTCCTCCTCTTCCTCCTCTTCCTCTTCCTCTTCCTCTTCCTCTTCTTCTTCCTCTTCTTCCTCTTCTCTTTAAAAGGAAAACGTTAAAAGTTTTAATGAGCTTGACATTTGAGTATATACCTAAGACAAGGAAATGTGACATTTTATTGTTTGATAGCCTTTGAAAATTGACTGGAAAAGCACAGCGTATCTATATTCATTGTCAGGTTGCCAGTTTAGTGATTACTTACTAAAAATTAAAAATAAAATCTGAAAGCAATTTCTATCAACACCTACCCCTACCCCTCTGATGCCAGCCCTCTTGGATGAAAGAAGAAAAGTACAAGGTTAAGATTTCAAGGCAAAAATAGCTCAAACCATTAAACTGCATAAAACAAAACCATCCCTATAATTCCAACTAAGGCATGGCTCCATTCAGCTTCCTATGTGGAGTTTCTCGGCCATGCAAAATGTGCTGATATTTAGTAATGAATTATTTTCACTGGTAATTTTATGTTTAGTGTACACTGCACACTCATTCTACATAACTGTAGGTAAAATGATATGTCTTAGAAAAGGTGTATCCATCTTTTTATACTATCTTCACAGATCATGCACAAATAAATAAATAAAAAAAAAATAAGCTGGCAACCAGCTGGCTACTAAATAAACAATTCATAAGTAGCTGTTGCTGCTTAAAGTCCTTTTACATATGACACTTGCTTCCAGCACGTTTGCTTCTAGCTTTGCAGTGAAAAATTTCAGGACATTGTTTGGAACAGATTATGTACAGGTCCATGTGACTCCATCCAGCTTTTTGTGTGCTTATTATACTCACAGTCTTTACAATTCATGTACAACATGATCTGTCATTAATCTTACATCAAAAGATAAGAAGTAGATGCATTAGGAATGCTTGATGAGTAAGACGCCTTAGAAGGAAACTGTAATAGATGTGATAACATGCATACAAAACCATTTGCAAGGCAAAATTTTAAAATATACAGCAGCAATGAAATGGCAAGATAAAAAGGATGAGAGATGAGGACAGAATGATTAATGAGGTTCTATTCCATAAGATCATGACAGTAGTATAATGTTATCACCTGAAGAAGAAAATAACATCTTTGAGGTACGAAAGTCAAGGAACTTGATAGCATCGAGTTGTCAACATGAACACAGAATTAAAAATAATTATCTGCAATATAAATATGTTAATTGGATAATTAGTAGATATTAAACAAACTGGAAAGATCTATGCAGATCTAGATGCTTGTTCTCCTACAGAACTGGATTTTTTCCTACTTTCTAGACAGACTTTAATCATTCTGGAGTATGAACAGATTTTATTGCATGACCTATTTTCTTCAGCAGTGGAATGTGGAAGATTAATTTTACAAAATGAAAAAGGAAGAATATTTCTCTTTATTCAAAATCAGATAAAGCTGACTGAACGCTCAACTCTGAATAATGATTATAAAACCATTTCGTCCTTCAATTATTGAACTACTTTCAAGCAAATTCCAGATTCTTAAAATTAATCCCTGCAATTGTCAGACATATTCCAAATGGATCTATAGAAAAATAGACGGATTTTAGCAAAATATGAAAGCCTTGGTTATCCAGACTGATGCAGTTTTGGATTGGAGATTTCATAGAATCCTATCATCAAATGCAAAAAAACAATGACTCATCTATTATTTTGTCAGATTATGTCACTGAGCTAACATATGCTATACTTTAGCGTAGAAGTTAGTCTTACTGATTCTTCTAATGTTACTCCTACAAATGTGAGGGATGGGATACAAAAAGCAGCAAGGGATTGTAAGGCACAGAAAAAAAAAAAAAAAAAAAAAAAAAAAAAAAAAAAAAAACAAAGAAAAAAAAACACTATTATGATTCCAAATCAAAGACAAAAATCCATATAATGTCAAGAAACTTTTAAATCAGAGGCCACAAATGGAAGGACTCGTAACAGATTGTCTGTCAGAGCTGAAATGATTATACAGTTTAATCATATACTTACAGTGACTATGAAGAAGCAAAACGTGACAAAATCTATATTTCTAACAAAAAAGGTTGCTAACCTTAACGCTACCAAAAAAAAAAAAAAAAAAAAAAAAAAAAGAAAAAAGGAATACTTATCATTCATATTATTTTAACAAGTATAATTTGACAGTGTCCCACACAACATTCTTGTCTCCAACTTGGAGACACATGCATTTGATGAATGGACCACTCAGTGGGTAAGGAATTGGCTGGATGGTCGCGCTCAGTTGCAGTCAATAGCACAATATTCAGGTGGAAATTAGTAATGAATGGTGTTCCTCAGGGGTCAGTATTGGGACTGGTGCTGTTTAACATCTTTGTTGGACAGTAGGATGGAGTGCACCCTTAGCAAGTTTACCGATGACACAGGCCTGAGAGGTGGGCCTGTGTAAATGTCATAAGGTTCAACAAGTCCAAGTGCAAGGTCCTACACCTGGTTTGGGGCAATCCCAAGCAAAAGTACAGGATAGGCAGAGAATGGATTGAGAGCATCCCTGAGGTGAAAGACCTGGGGGTGTTGGTTAAAGAGAAGCTTAATATGATCTGGCAATGTGTGCTTGCAGCCCAGAAAGCCAACCATATCCTGGTCTACACCAAAAGAAGTGAGGCCAGCAGGTTGAAGGAGGTGATTCTCCCCCTCTGCTCTGCCCTCATGTGGCCCCACCTGGAGTATTGCATTCAGTTCTGGGGCCCCCAGCACAAGAAGGATATGGGCATATTAGAAGAAATCCAGAGGAGGGCCATGAGGATGATCAAAAGGCTGGAGCACCTCTCCTATGAATACAGGCTGAAAAAGTGCTTGGGTTTATTCAACCTGGAGAAGAGAAAGCTCCGGGGACAACTTATAGTGGCCTTCCAATACCCAGAGGAAAGCCAGGGAGGGACTTGTCAGAGACTGTACTGATAGGACAAAAAGTAGTTATTTTAAACTAAAAAAGGGTAGGTTTAGATTGGATATTCAGAAGAAAATCTTTACTGTGACAGTGGTGAGGCACTGGAACAGGTTGCTGTCGTGGTTTAACCCGGCTGGCAGCTAAATACCACGCAGCCGTTCGCTCACCCTCCCCCCTCCCTCTCTGGGACGGGGGAGAGAAATGGAAAGTGAAGCCCGTGAGTTGAGATAAAGACAGTTTAATAAGACAGGAAAATAATAATAACAAAATAATAATAACAATAATAACAATAATGTTACAATGGTGATAATAGGAAAATAATAATAATATGTACAAACAAGTGATGCACAATACAATTGCTCACCACCCGCTGACCGATGCCCAGCCTAACCCCGAGCAGTCCGGCCCCCTCCTCCTGGCTAGCCACCCCTATATATTGTTTAGCATGACGTCAGATGGTATGGAATACCCCTTTGGCTAGTTTGGGTCAGCTGTCCTGGGTCTGTCCCCTCCCAGCTCTTACTGCACCCCCAGCCTGCCTGTTGGCAGGACAGAGCAAAAGTCTGAGGTGTCCTTGGCTTGGTATAAGCACTGCTCTGCAACAATTAAAACATCGGGGTGTTATCAGCACTCTTCTCATCCTAAGCCAAAACACAGCATTCCACCAGCTACTAGGAAGAAAATTAATTCTGTTTTAACTGAAACCAGGACATCTATCCACCCCTTATTCCATACCATTTATGTCATGCTCAGGTTATACTCTTTTCCATACATTCTAATTAGTCACCTATAGTAGTCATAGTAGTGATAACATACAGTATTATATAGTAATTAACATGGTACAATTCAGTTCATGGGCTATTCTCACCCAGTATTAAATCTCCTTGAGGTACACACCGGACCTCTCCGTTCTTTTGCATCACCCACCAAGTGTATCCAGGTCCCTGAGCGAAAACAATTCCACGAATAGGTTTGCCTTTTCCTGAGGCAGGAGTAGCCCAGACTGTTTTACCCAGCATATTTCTTACATGCACTACAGGAACTTTATCCCCATCTACAGTACGTAACAGGTTTGATTGGGCAGGTCCAGCTCGGTTGGCAGATCCCCTAGTATTGACTAGCCAGGTGGCCTTTGCCAAATGCGTATCCCAATTTTTGAATGTTCCAGCGCCCATTGCTTTCAATGTAGTCTTTAACAGTCCGTTGTATCGTTCAACTTTCCCGGAGGCTGGTGCATGATAGGGGATGTGATACACCCACTCAATACCATGTTCTTTGGCCCAAGTGTCTATAAGGTTGTTTCGGAAATGAGTCCCATTGTCTGACTCTATTCTTTCTGGGGTACCATGTCGCCATAGGACTTGCTTTTCAAGGCCCAGGATAGTGTTCCGGGCGGTGGCATGAGGTACAGGATATGTTTCCAGCCATCCGGTGGTTGCTTCCACCATTGTAAGTACGTGGCGCTTGCCATTGCGAGTTTGAGGGAGTGTGATGTAATCAATCTGCCAGGCCTCTCCATATTTATATTTCAGCCATCGTCCTCCATACCAAAGAGGCTTTGACCGTTTGGCTTGCTTGATTGCAGCACATGTTTCACAGTCATGAATAACCTGTGCTATAGCGTCCATGGTCAGGTCCACCCCTCGATCACGAGCCCATCTGTATGTTGCATCTCTACCTTGATGGCCTGAGGTGTCATGGGCCCATCGGGCTATAAATAATTCACCTTTATGCTGCCAATCCAGGTCCACCTGAGCTACTTCAATCTTAGCAGCCTGATCCACCTGCTGGTTGTTTTGATGTTCTTCAGTAGCCCGATTCTTGGGCACATGAGCATCTACGTGACGTACTTTCACAGCCAGGTTCTCTACCCGAGCAGCAATGTCTTGCCACAAAGCAGCAGCCCAGATGGGTTTGCCCCTACGCTGCCAGTTGTTTTGCTTCCATTGCTGTAACCATCCCCACAGGGCATTTGCTACCATCCATGAATCGGTGTAGAGATAGAGAACTGGCCATTTTTCTCGTTCAGCAATGTCTAAAGCCAGCTGAATGGCTTTCACTTCTGCAAACTGACTCGATTCACCTTCTCCCTCAGCAGCTTCTGCAACTCGTCGTGTAGGGCTCCATACAGCAGCCTTCCATCTCCGATGCTTCCCCACAATACGACAGGACCCATCAGTGAACAGGGCATATTTCTTTTCATTCTCTGGTAACTGGTTGTACAGTGGGGCTTCTTCAGCACGACCCACCTCCTCCTCGGATGACATCCCAAAGTATTTGCCTTCTGGCCAGTCCATAATCACTTCCAATATTCCTGGGCGACTGGGGTTTCCTATTCGAGCCCGTTGAGTAATCAGTGCAACCCACTTGCTCCATGTAGCATCAGTTGCATGATGCGTAGAAGAGACTCTTCCCTTGAACATCCAGCCTAGTACTGGCAATCAGGGTGCTAGGAGGAGCTGTGCTTCAGTACCGACCACCTCCGAAGCAGATCGAACTCCTTCATATGCTGCCAATATCTCCTTTTCAGTTGGAGTATAGCGGGCCTCAGATCCTCTGTATCCCCGACTCCAAAACCCCAGGGGCCGACCTCGAGTTTCCCCAGGTTCTTTCTGCCAGAGGCTCCAGGTGGGGCTGTTCTCCCCGGCTGCAGTGTAGAGCACATTCTTTACATCTGGTCCTGTTCGAACTGGCCCAAGGGCTACTGCATGGACTATTTCCTGCTTGATTTGTTCAAACGCTTGTCGTTGTTCAGGGCCCCATTCAAACTCATTCTTCTTACGGGTTACTTGGTAGAGCGGGTTTACAATCAGACTGTAATTTGGGATGTGCATTCTCCAAAACCCCACAACACCTAGGAAAGTCTGTGTTTCTTTTTTGTTAGTTGGTGGAGACATAGCTGTTATTTTGTTGATCACATCCATTGGGATTTGACGACGTCCATCTTGCCATTTTATTCCTAAAAACTGGATCTCTCGTGCAGGTCCTTTGACTTTATTTTGTTTTATGGCAAAACCAGCTTTCAGAAGGATTTGGACTATTTTCTTCCCTTTCTCAAAAACTTCCTCTGCTGTGTCACCCCACACAATAATGTCATCGATGTACTGCAGGTGTTCAGGAGCTTCCCCCTGCTCTAGCACAGACTGGATCAGCCCATGGCAAATGGTAGGGCTGTGTTTCCACCCCTGGGGCAGCCGATTCCAAGTATATTGGACTCCCCTCCAAGTGAAGGCAAATTGTGGCCTGCACTCTGCTGCTAGAGGGATGGAGAAAAATGCATTAGCGATATCAGTTGTGGCGTACCACTTGGCTGCCTTCGATTCAAGTTCGTACTGAAGTTCCAGCATGTCCGGCACTGCAGCACTCAGTGGTGGCGTCACTTCGTTCAGGCCACGATAGTCCACTGTTAGTCTCCACTCGCCATTAGACTTTCGCACTGGCCATATGGGACTATTGAAAGGTGAATGAGTCTTGCTGATCACTCCTTGGCTCTCCAATTGACGAATTAGCTTATGGATGGGAATCAGGGAGTCTCGGTTAGTGCGATATTGCCGCCGGTGCACAGTTGTGGTAGCGATTGGCACTTGCTGTTCTTCGACCCTCAGCAACCCCACAACAGAGGGGTCCTCTGAGAGACCAGGCAAGGTAGATAATTGTTTAATGCCTTCTGTCTCTAAGGCAGCTATACCAAAAGCCCACCGGAACCCTTTTGGGTCCTTGCAATATCCTCTTCTAAGATAGTCTATGCCAAGGATACATGGAGCATCCGGGCCAGTCACAATGCGGTGCTTTTCCCACTCATTCCCAGTCAGACTCACTTCAGCCTCCAATACAGTCAACTGCTGAGATCCGCCTGTCACTCCACAAATATAGATGGGCTCTGGTCCTTTATATCTCGATGGCATTATAGTACATTGTGCACCGGTGTCTACTAAAGCCTTATACTTCTGTGCGTCTGACGTGCCAGGCCATCGAATCCACACAGTCCAATAAACTCGATTGTCCCTTTCCTCCCCCTGGCTGGAGGCAGGGCTCCCCTAATCCTGGTCAGAATCTTCTTCGTTTCTGTGTTTGAAGGACTGTCTGCTGGAAGTTGGAGCAGCAAACTTTTCAGAGAATCCCTTTTTCTTGATTGTTTTCTTTTGCAACTCACGTACCCTTGCCTCTAGGGTCGCAGTAGATTTTCCATCCCATTTTCTCATGTCCTCTCCATGGTCTCGTAAGTAAAACCACAGGGTGGCACGGGGTGAGTACCCACCATATCGTCTTCCTTGTGTGGATGAACGCCTACCCCTGATAGCTGAGACACTGCTCTGTACAGGTATGGAGGAGAATAATCTCTCTTCAAGTTGGTGAACCTTTTCAGAAAGTTTCTCCACAGTGTTCTCTTTTGGTCGGTGGACACTGGTTGGTTCAGGTGGGGAGGATGATAGATTCTCTTCAAGTTGGTGAACCTTTTCAGAAAGTTTCTCCACAGCTGAGACGCAGGCCTGTAAGGAAGAGGAGAGACTTTCTTCGTACTGCCGGAGTTGTTTAGCCACTTCATCCACTGTGGGTTCCTCATCCTCTTTCCAGGCCATTATTGCCAATGAGCTGGCATATGATGATGGTGCACTCCGTACAAACTTCCGCCACATGGGTCGTGTACACCTGACTTCATCTGGATCTTTGGATGTTTGTCTGAGGTCTGGATCCTCATAAATCACTTCCCGTACGGCTAATTCCCTCAGGTACTGGATTCCCTTCTCCATAGTGGTCCACTTGCCTGGTAGACATAAAAGTTCTTCCTTGAAGGGATACCTTTCCCTCACAGCTGAGAGGAGACGCCTCCAGAGGCTGTGAGATTGTGCTCCATCTGCAATTGCTTTGTCAATGCCTGCGTCTCTAGCAAGGGATCCCAGTCGCTTGGCTTCCCTGCCGTCTAATTCTACACAATTGGCTCCAGAGTCCCAGCATCGGAGCAGCCAGGTGACAAGCTGCTCACCTATACAGCGACCAAAATCTTTTCGCACATCTCGTAACTCACGCTCGTTTAGGCTTCGGGTAGTTACTGTTGATTTTTCGGCATCCTCATCTTCCTCCTCCTGAACCCTTGATGGCCCAGCGTCGTCGTCGTCTCCGTCGTCTCTATACCTAGATTTGGCAGAAGATTCTCTGCGTTCTAAACGACCTGAATCTCTATACCATTTTTTCACCTTCTCTACAGGGGCAGCTTGCACTGCTACTGCTCGTTTCTCTGACCTTGTTACAGGGTCTGCCACAGAGGTTGGAATACTCTCCGCAGGGTCAACTTGCACTGCTACTGCTCGTTTCTCTGACCTTGTTACAGGGTCTGCCACAGAGGTTGGAATACCCTCTGCAGGGTCAACTTGCACTGCTACTGCTCGTTTCTCTGACCTTGTTACAGGGTCTGCCACAGAGGTTGGAATACCCTCTGCAGGGTCAACTTGCACTGCTACAGCTCTTTTCTCTGACCCAGCCACAGGAGCTGGAGCGGCTGCAGGAGCTGGAGCAGCTGCAGGAACCGGAGCTGGAGTGGCTGCAGGAACTGGAGTTGGAGCAGTTGCAGGAGCTGGGACTGGAGTAGCAGCAGGAGCTGGAACTGGAGCGGCTGCAGGAGCTGGAACTTGAGCAGCTGCAGGAGCTGGGACTGGAGCGGCTTCAGGAGCTGGGACTGGAGTGGCTGCAGGAGCTGGAACTGGAGCATCTGCAGGAACTGGGACTGGAGCGGCTGCAGGAGCTGGGACTGGAGCGGCTGCAGGAGCTGGGACTGGAGCGGCTGCAGGAGCTGGGACTGGAGTGGCTGCAGGAGCTGGGACTGGAGCGGCTGCAGGAGCTGGGACTGGAGCGGCTGCAGAGTCCACCGTAGGGGTCACAGTGGCCGTTGGATCTGTCACAGGGCTTGGCGTGGCCACAGGGTCTGTCACTAAGTTGATAGCAGTATCCATGGCAGCTCGATAGGCATGAGCCAGGCCCCAGCATGTTACAATGATTTGTGTTACTTTGGAACTGCCAGAATCATGACACCTTTTTCTCAAGCATTCTGCCAGTTTTTGAGGATTTTGCAGTTGTTCAGGGGTGAATTTCCAAAACACTGGGGGTGCCAACTGCTCTAGATGCCTGCCCATATCCTCCCATACTCCCTGCCACCCACAACTATACTGCCTCCGGGCAGATCTCCGGATGAGCTTCCTAAGTAGTTGTTTAACTTTAAGCAGAACCTGAAGCGCATTCAGGAGGCAGAACAACAAGACTATGCTGGTCTGAGTATCCCAAGGATATTCAATATCTTGGAGAGCTATTGTAGCAAGCTCGGAGGGTAAGAGGGTGGTGAAGGAGGAAGGCAGAGTGATCCAGGAGGATACAGGGGTGGTGAAGGAGAAAGGGAGAGTAATCAAGTAAGAAAACATATCTTCCCCTTTCCCCTCCACAGATTGACTCCCTAACGGAAAAAAACAATAGGTGTAATTGCTAATAGTTTCCAAGATACAGTTTCCAAAATACAGAGTCGACGATGTTACTGAGTATAAATGCCAAGTTAGAGTCATGACCAGATATCTCATCGTCTCATAAGCCATTGCTACAACACTCAGTACCATAATGATCTGAAACCAGGGCCCGGAGAGGATAAACAACATGACAGAGAGCAAATACGGAAAATAATGTACTATAATACTCAATTTGGAAAACAGGCGCAGCAGAGTTGAGATTAAAGCAATCAGCATTATGACAAGTGACTATTAAGCAGGTCTAATACTTACACAAATTTTAGTTTAACACACTGTGGTCAGATCTGCCGTTATCTCAACCTTTCGAGCCCCACGTTGGGCGCCAAAAAGACTGTCGTGGTTTAACCCGGCTGGCAGCTAAATACCACGCAGCCGTTCGCTCACCCTCCCCCCTCCCTCTCTGGGACGGGGGAGAGAAATGGAAAGTGAAGCCCGTGAGTTGAGATAAAGACAGTTTAATAAGACAGGAAAATAATAATAACAAAATAATAATAACAATAATAACAATAATGTTACAATGGTGATAATAGGAAAATAATAATAATATGTACAAACAAGTGATGCACAATGCAATTGCTCACCACCCGCTGACCGATGCCCAGCCTAACCCCGAGCAGTCCGGCCCCCTCCCCCCGGCTAGCCACCCCTATATATTGTTTAGCATGACGTCAGATGGTATGGAATACCCCTTTGGCTAGTTTGGGTCAGCTGTCCTGGGTCTGTCCCCTCCCAGCTCTTACTGCACCCCCAGCCTGCCTGTTGGCAGGACAGAGCAAAAGTCTGAGGTGTCCTTGGCTTGGTATAAGCACTGCTCTGCAACAATTAAAACATCGGGGTGTTATCAGCACTCTTCTCATCCTAAGCCAAAACACAGCATTCCACCAGCTACTAGGAAGAAAATTAATTCTGTTTTAACTGAAACCAGGACAGTTGCCCAAAGGGGCTGTGGATGCCCCATCCCTGGAAGTGTTTAAGGACAGTTTGGATGGAGCTTTGAGCAACCTGGTTGAGTGGAAGGTGTCCCTGGCTGTGGTGTGTGTGTAGGAAATTAGATGATCTTTAAGGTCTCTTCCAACCCAACCCATTCTATGATTCTATGATTTCATGTTAGCCCTGCAGGTAGCCATATTGATACACCATGTACCCAGGCTGCAATGTAATTTTTAGGCAGGTAATTTTTTAGTGTTCTAACTGACTCTGATCATGGGGTGCCAGCTGACTAGTGCCTTTTGGTAGGTACTAGTAATTCCTAGGGTTAAAATGCACTATATCTTACAAAGATTTAAGAAGCAATGTTACGTAACTAAGAATGAACAAATAACTCTTCATTACAAATACACTAAATGCTTGTCACAAATTTGAATAATCATAATTAACCTCTCAACATCACTGATAGCTGCTCCGTTATAGATAAGTGCCTATATGCCAAGTGAAGTAGCTGAACAGCTTGAAACAGGTTAAATTCATGGGTTTTCCTCCAAGACAACCAGACTGCTTTTGAACACTGAAAGCAAAATAAATACAGTGGCCTCTTGGAGCTTGTTTTAATGTTTTCTGTCTTGTTTTGGAAATGTATTAACCCCACCTTGCCAGTGGTCCTGCAAGTTTCTGAGAATTTGGAGGTCTAATAAAAATTCATTGAATTAGAAGAATTCTTGGCAATGCTTACAACAGCAAGTGAAGAGATTTAAATGCTGGGCAGGTTGAAGGCCAGGACTCTCATGTTTTCTGTCCATAGTGTTGGTTGCAGCCCAGACATCACTGAGGCTTTGTGGGCCAAGTGAATGTCAAAGCCTAAAAGCATGATATCAGTAATGCCTGAGCATCTCTTTGCTAAATCTATACCAGAAATGCCCAATGTTTTTCTTGTACTGAGGGGCTGAAAACTGAACACAGTACTCGAGGTGTGGCTTCACCAGAGCAGAGTACAGGGAAATGATCACCTCCCTGGTCCTGCCTTTTTTTTTTTTTTTTTTTGTGTGTGTGTGTGTGTATACATTAAAAGGAAACCTTTTAATGTGGGCTTGCAAATTTACAATGTGGATATTAGGAAAGTGTGAGTGTTGCTGTTGAGGGAGGGCTTGGACTCCAGTTTAACAGATGGTATGTCCCACTGAATTTAGCAGCTGGTTAACCAAACCTGTGGAGAAATAAGGAGCAAATAAATCCAAGTGAACTTGAATGTAACTTGAACAGGAAATGTTTGATCCAGCTACATACAGAAGCCTGCAATGAAAGATGTGAAGGCTACTGAATTTCATTACAACTGGAAACCAGTATTTCTTGCTCTGTGTACATATATATCTATGCACATACTCACTTGAGATATATACATATGCATATATATTTATAATATTTTATAAGATCAGTATTATTTAAAGCATACCATGTGTTGGTCTATATATTTGCAGTCAAATTATTTGGTCAAAATACATAATTTGCCATTTTATCAAATAAAATGTCCTTCCTTCTAGAGCTGACTTGTCATTCTTTAAAGTGGAAGAAAGTAAGATAGCTTTAAAGCTGATTACTACTGCTGCATCCAATCTTCTGGAATAGTTGCTTTTTCTCTCTAGGTATCTGTTATTCTATCATAGCTATTGAATTTTTTGAAACAGCAATATTGTTAATTTAGGTATAATTCAATTAATATGCATTTTTTTTTAAAAGAAAACCTACAGACAACTTGAATGGCCGTCAGTGGATTTTGTTGTTGTTTATTTTTGGTTTTGTTTTCATTTAGACTGTCCATGACAACGTTTACGTACATTAAAAATTAAGGTAAATGAAACATATTAGTTATTAGGACTGATATAAAAATGTATCTAGGAAAAATATTTTTAGCAGTTTTGGATTCCAAAATAGATGTAAACTGAACAAAGTCTTGCAATAAAATTAAATATATGTATACTTAACATATACATAAAGAAGTGTTTGACAGTTATATCTTAGAAGAAGAAAATGTTAATATTGCAAAGAAATTTAGTTACCCTTAATAGACCCTAATGTTGCCTTGTTTGTTAATCTAGTTGTAGCCAAAGCATGCTAGCAGGTAATACTGCCTGTCCTTTGTGCAAAATTCATAACCAAATTCTGTAGAAGCATCTGACAATGTCACGTGGATAAATAAAATCCAACTGCTGTACATTTGGAATTTATTCACTCAAAGAAATAACTATTTTATAATCACCTATTACACAAATCAAAAGCAGTTATCAGACTTTTTTTGTCATCCTACTAAAAAAGCTTGGAAACTCATTTGAACAGCTAGCTAAATTATTGCTGTAAGATGGAGTTGTAAGGTCAAAATCTGACATTTGTATTTAAGATATGTTGCTTATTCAGGAGTGATGATGAATCATTTTAATACCAAAGATACTTTTCCTCTTTTCTTTCAGTCTCTTTTTGTGTTATATCATTGGCCTGTTCTGACTGCAAATTTGCAGTCCCTCTCCCAAGGCTTGGGCATATGGTTTCTTTAAGCAGCTTTTACTAACCAAGTGGTTGCCTGTCTCAAGCTATGACCACAATAGACATAATGACATAATATGGTCTCTTAACTGGGTTATCAATACTTCAGAAAGAGATGATTTATTCACTCAAGAAAATGCAAACTGCCTGCAAGGTTGTTAAGAATTATAGTAAGAATTATGTGCATGTAAATTGGTAAAATTAATTTAGAAAAGGTAGTCAATGTATGACAGCGGGGGTGGAAAAAAAAAAAAAAAAAAAAAGTATTTAAGCATTTAAGCATTTAATTACAGTGTTTAAATAACATTGTGAAAGTAGATCTCTATACCATCAAAAGTAAACACTACTACTACTACTACTACTACTAATAATAATAATAATAAAGAGAGCCTAAATTAATTCAAAATATACATTAGGAAATAGCATTAGGAAATCATAGTTAAGCACATTAACTAAGGAGACTGTAATGCAAAAATACATTATGCATTTTTGAGAACAGAATGGACAACAGTTTGTGTATGCCTCTGATCAGTGACCAAAGAATCTCCTTCCAGGCTTATGATTCTATTACTGCATTACTTATTACTTACTACATTACTTATTAAAATAAGTAATTACTTATTACTTATTACTGCATTACTTATTACTTATTATTTTTGCTTTGTTTCTGAAAACTAGCCACTTGTGTAAAAATTGTGAAGAAGCTGTGTAAAAACTATTAATATTTTCTAAATAAATGATTCAGAGATAGAAGCATTAGCTAAAGCTGTTCTTACTACATTTATAAGACTAAAACTAAAGGTATATTCAGAGAAGATGATTCTGAGTACTGTTAATTATTTGTGCTGGTGGCTTTCAATACTTTCTGACATTGTACTTACACTTTTTTTTTCTTTCTTTCTTTCTTTTTTATTTTTTTCCTGAATTGATTCCTTTGCTGCTGACAGGGTTTGAGTACTTTTTTTTTTTTCTTATTTTTTTATTGTTGTTTCTAGTAAACCTCAAATTTTGTTTTCTTTAGCATTGCTATCCATGATTGCTGATTGCATTTTAAGATACAGAACTTTAAGCCATTACTTTTCATATACCTCCATAATATGTTGCACTGAATGTTTTATGTTTTTATATGCAAAAAATAATGATAAAATAAGTCATGTTACTGACAATATGAAAAGAAATAAAATTAATGCATTCTAGAAAGGAAGGTGATTTTCTTTTGATCCGGTAACACTAATTATTTCTTCCTGAGATACATTCAAGGCAGCTGTGTAGGTGTTTAATTGTTTAGACTCTACTGTTTTTGTTTGTGTGTTTGTTTTGTTTTTTCTCTTCTACTTATATTGTTTTGTTTGTTTATCTTAAATAGTTGCACACAATGTAACCATAAGCTTATGGCTATCATTTAAATATAGACAAATACGATTAAATGAAAATATACACAACCTCCTTTAGCACAGTGAAAGGAATAGCATGTGCAGAACTAGCTCATGAATAAGTATAATAAATCCAAAGGGCTCTTTGAACTACAACATTGGCTTTAAATAAAATAAAAATAAATAATAATAAAAAAGGATCAATAAGGAAAAGTTAAAAATAAGTCTAGATTTCTCTAGTTCTAGTTGAGTGCAAGAAAAAATAGAACTACTATCTTTGCATAACCATAATTCAGCTTTTTAAAGTATAATTTGTATCTGAATTAGTAATAGTTTGGCTGACCTAAAGAAATGAGATCTTTTTGTAAGATGTGTGCCATATCATTATAATCTTGATTCCTTACCTCAGCAAATAGCATTTTAAAATACTTTTCATCATTACAGCTTCACCAAATGTATCAGCCTACTGCTGTATTTTAACAGTGCAGTACTATGCAGAGATTACTGGTCATGAGTGAGATTTAGTAGTAAAAACAGTGACATTGAATTCAGCTTCAGTTTTCCCCTTTTTGCTAGTCCTTTAGGTTCAAATGCATCAGGAAGAGACATCTGAGCCTCACAACAGTGCACAAAGAGAGAAAAATCAAGACTAGTCCCTCCAGTCAAAATAAAGTGTACAAAAATAAACAAACAAAACGTTTAAGTCACTTGTTATGGAATGAAGTTGAGGTTATCAAGGCTATGAAGCATATAGTAAGAGCCTGCAAGGGTATTTCAAGATGCACAAACAACCAGGGAAGGTTAGAAGGTGTTACAAAATACGGAAAGAGCCAGACCTGGTAAAGTATTGTCTCTTAGTAAAGGCTTTCCTAGACACGAGCCAAGCAGGTGGTCAGTACCTGGGAACAAACTCCGAATTTACCAGTAACTACAGGAGAGAACCACAGAAAATCAACCTCTGCCTACCACTTTTAATATTAAGAATTTCTACATAGTTCTGAATTATATTTAAAAATAAAAATAAAAATCAGAATGATATTTTGTCACTGAAGAATTTTGTTTTGTTATGTTTTGTTTTCTAAGCTAGGAGCCATAATAGTCATGTAGATTTGAAGGATTCGTACAGATTTGCAAGAAAATAAAAACTGTTCGTGTTCTGAAATTTGTGTTTCTCCATCCTTGGGGAAAAAAGATGGATCCTTTCAGAAATGTCAAGAAAACAGAAACAAACTTTCTCACTGAAATTCAAAGAGTAATGCTATGGGAGGTCCTGTTTCAAGTCCCTGCTGTGTTTCATTGAATATTTAATGGCAAAAACTTATGATCTGTTGGAAGCATAAAACCAGTGCTTTTCTTAGGAAAATTAATTATCATTTATCCATAAATTAAGTTTGCACCTTGATAGGGTGCAACCTATCCTTAATAGGATTTATTTTAAAATCTCACATATTTATATATTTCAAATCCTAGTGGATTCTAATGTGGGACGTTATAATACATTTTTTTTAATAAAAAGGATAGAAGAAATTATTCTTAGATTTTATTAAAGCTAAGTCTACCGGCCAAGTAATGGGAAATATGTGACAATTAAGTGTAACTTTTAAATAATTCCAACAGGAAAGTATTCTATATTTTTTTCAAAATAAATAAACTTTATATTGCTTATTTTTTAGGAAAATCACTTATTCATTCCATGAAATTGTAAAAATAGCTGAGTCCTGAGATTGTTTCCAGACAGAAGTCTTCCTCTTTATTGCTGAACAGGCTTTAAAGCAAAGAAAAAAAAAAAAAAAGTTACTCTGTTTAAATTTAAATTTAAATTTTTCTGAACATACTTGTTAGATTTCCAATGTGTTTAATTATTTGAATTATTTTTATATTTAAATATTTTTAAATGTTTTTGTTTGCATTGCAGTAATGAAGATATTGTTGACTGTTTTCATCTCTGAATTCCAAAACAAACCCAGACCTTGACCTATCTATGTTTACAAAACTCCTTTGGTCATGGTATCCAAGTACCTCTCAATGTTGAGTGCACTTATCTTCCTAACTCCTTATGTATCTCCTGAAGTATTTTAAGATGTTGACTTTCATTACAGTCAGAATTTTAGAAATTGTATATATATATATATATATAATATACATGTATATATATATAAAATATATATTATATACATATATACATATATGTATATATGTATATATATATTATAATATATATTTTATATATAATATATATTATATAATGTATATAATATATAATATATAATGTATATATATTATATATATATACATATATGTATATATGTGTATATATATTATATATTATTATTATATATTATGTATTATATAATATATATTATGTATTATATATATTATATAATACATAATATATAATGCATATATATATTATATATATATACATATATATAATATACATGTTATATATATATATATATATATAATTTTAAGTGGCAATATCTACCTAGAAAACATGTTAAATCTGTGGCTTGTCTAATGCAGATACCCAGTGCAGTTATTTAAAACATAGAAGTAACCTGAGACTTATGGTTCTTAATAAATGGAATAGATGTAACCACTCCTGTGTAACCCATGTTTTTCAGATTGGGAAGAACTATAAAAAGAAGCTAAGCAAATAGGCATAGATCACAGAAGAACCCTGCTATGAAATGAAGTCACTTGTCTTAGGCATTCAAGCACATGACTTAGTTGACCGTTGGCGTTTTGGTTTTATTTATTTATTTATTGGATGACAATCCAATGGATAAATGGACGGCAATCTCTGTTCACACTAAGTCATATACATAAATTATACGTGCTGAAATTCTTCTTACCCAAAAATGCATTATAAGATTTGTCATAATGTGTAGTATAATAACCTACAGAAATAAGCAAGGGATTATTTTACTTCAGTGTAAAATGATAATGAGAAGATCAGGAAGTTTCCTATCAAGCAATACAGAGAGAGCCTCACTAAATAAATAAATAAATAAATAAATAAATAAATTATTATTTCCCCATTTTTCTCATCTTTTAATTTTATCCAGCTTTCCAGATTAAACAGCTAACTTAAATGTCTCAGAGGGCATTCAAACTTCTATTTCACATTGATTTTGACAACTGCATTAGTAGGCCCCAGTTATGACACAGATGCTATTCACAGCTGCACACAATTAAATTTTGTAACAGCAGTAGATTCATGCACACACACAGTGGTTAGGCAGCATGAATCAGTGGCAATTTACATGTACATACTTCTAGTAACTACAGTAATACTAAAGTTAGGCAACCTTTGTTTAGGCCCCTGAATCTAAACTATACTTGGTCAATGAAGCCTCAATTGTAATCAGTTCATCCTGACAATTGCCGATTACTAAACAGTCTAGAGCAATGAAATCTAAAAGCAAACTAAAAACACCTTACCTCCATGCACCCTCTTCTACCTCCTTCACTGAGCAGCACAGGGGAATAGGGAATGAGGGTTTTGGTCAGTCTACACCACTTTGGACTACATCTCTGTCGTGATACTTCATGATCACTTTCTGCCCCTGCTCCAGCCGTGGGATGCCATCCTTCCTGAACTGATCCTGTAGGTGCTGCCCACAGGCAGCAGCTCTTCAAGCTCTCTCAACTGCTCCCACATGGCTCCGTACCATGGGGTCCACCCGTCAGGAGCAAACTGCTCCAGCACGGGTACCCCACGGGTGGCAGCTCCTCCCAGACCCCTACTCGGCTCAGCCTGCAGTGTGTCCTTTTTGGAGCCAGCTGAAACTGGCTCTGAAACTTATGTAACATGGAGCAGCTGCTGGATTCTTCTCACAGAGGCCACCTTTGCAGACCCCACTACCAAAACCTTGCCATGTAAATCTAATACAAAACGCTCACTTTTTTTTTTTTTTTTTTTTTTTCAAATAATTCTAATATTCTGCAAAATATAATCCCCTGGCGATATAATGCTAGATCCATTGACTCTCCCTTTGTTTTTCATCTGTTGACTAGTTGTCGTGGTTCCGCTCGAGTGGGCAGCCAAGCTCCACCACAGCCGCTCTCTCACTCCCCCTCCTCAAAGAGGAATGAGGAGAAAATATGAATGAGGAGAAAATATGAATATGAAAAAAAAAATGAAAATATGAGGAGAAAATATGAATGAGGAGAAAAGGGCTCAAAGGTTGAGATAAGGACGAGAAGATCACGCAGTAATTATTGTAACGGCCAAAACAGACTCGGCATAAGGAGATAGTAAGATGTATTGCCTATTACTAACAAGCTAAAGAAGTGAGAAACAAAGGAAAGAAACCAAAAGCACCTTCCCCCTCCATCCACCCTCTTCCACCTCCTCCCCCCAAGCGGTGCAGGGGAACGGGGGAATGGGGGTTATGGTCAGTCTACAGCACTTCTTCTCTGCCGCTCCTTCTCGGTCACTCTCGTCCCCTGTGCTGTGGGGTCCCACCCATGGGATACAGTCCTTGATGAACTGATCCGGCGTGGGCTTCCCACAGGCAGCAGCTCTTTCAGAACTGCTCCAGATATGGGTCCATACCACGGGGTCCATCCCTCAGGAGAAAACTGCTCCAACCTGGGTCCCTTACGGGCAGCAGCTCCTGCCGGGTCACCTGCTCCTGCGTGGGCTCCTCTCCATGGGCTACAGGTCTGGCCCGGAATCTGCTCCGGCAGGGGTCTTCCACAGGCGGCAGTCTCCGTCGGTGCAGGGCCACCTGCTCCACCGTGGTCTCCTCCACGGGCTCCAGCATGGAACCCTGCTCCACCGTGGTACTCCATGGGCTGCAGGGGGACATCCTGCTTCATCATGGTCCTCATCACAGGCTGCAGGGGATTTCTGCTCCGGTGCCTGGAGCACCTCTCCCCCTCCTTCTGCACTGACCTTGGCGCCTGCAAGGCCATTCCTCACTCCTTTCACTCTCCCGGCTGCTGTGTGGCACAGCGTTTTTTTCCCTGTCTTAAATATACTCTCACAGAGGTACAAAACAACATCGCTTATTGGCTCAGATCTGGAAAACAATGAGGCCCTTACCAAACACGGGGCAGCTTCTAGATCCTTCTCACAGAAACCACCCCTATGGCCCCCTGCTACCAAAACCTTGCCACGTAAACCCACTACACTAGTAGATTTCCATTTACCACTTCCACCCAGTTGCATGATTTGTATGTCAGAGCTAACACTGGTAAGTTCTAGACCAGTGGTGAAGCCTTTTTTAGAGGTGGTGACACTCTTGCAAAATATTGTTCCTCTAATTCTTAACAGATTGGACTGACAGATAACCTACCAATTAATTTTTCTGCATTATCATAACTGAGTTCTTTTAGAACCATCTGGTCCTAATGATCTCAGATCATTTTGCTTTTCTACAATATGTTTATAGCTCTTTTATGGGAATTTTAAGCTTTGTTAAAGTTTTGTGTCCCTTTACTGAGCCTGGTTCTCCATTCCTCTATACTTTTTGCTTCTTATAGGAGTTATTATTGTATTTTATCAAAAATTGTACGTGTAATGTACTGTTTAACCTTGCAACTTCTGTCCACTATGGTATTTGGAGTAATAATTTTGGGAGTATATCTAGGAAAGAATCTTTCCTAGAATTATAATTAATTCATGAGAATAAGACCTTACTGAGTAAAGTTAACTGAAAATATTAAATAGAAAACAAAGTAGAGTATGATATTAGCATTCTACCTTAAAAACTTTTTGTTTTGTTTTGTTTAGTTTTGTTGTATCATATCCTTTTTGATCTTAAGCAAAATGCATACATGCAACTGTAGAGAGACAAGACACTGATAGTCCAGTCTACCTGTATATGTGATA
Organism: Aythya ferina; assembly: GCF_964211825.1. Classification (NCBI taxonomy): domain Eukaryota; kingdom Metazoa; phylum Chordata; class Aves; order Anseriformes; family Anatidae; genus Aythya; species Aythya ferina. The sequence continues at coordinate 106,072,505 of NC_140298.1, read as the reverse complement.
AACTCAAGTCTTTCTTCAGACTGTGATCAGATCTTTACCACTCTGTGGACTGTAAACATTTCTGCTATGCACTTATGTTTACAAGATCATAACAAGTCAAAGCAGCAGCTACTACAGATTAAAAAATTGAATGAGCAGAATACAGAATGTAGGCTTTAAAAAGAAATGGACTTGGGAGCTATATTAAAATCACGTAGATGGATTTTTAATTTAATTGCTATAATGCCTTCACTGGACTGTATAGGAAGTTACACTCTGATTATACTGAGCTTTTGAAATGAATCATAAGTATTTGAATGGAGTTGCTTTATAGTTATAGCACTAACTAGATTCTATCAAACTCTGTGAAAGCAATCTTTTATGATTACTTTAATGGCAGTTTTGGGTATATTTCTTGACAGAAATCTAAGAATCACATTTACAAAATGAAATATATATTTAATATATTCAAGTGTCAATAACACATAGGACAGGCCAAATTATTGTGTTCTCATGCTCTTCCAGTGTGAAGTATTTGGGGAATATTATATCAATATAAACAGAGTAGAAGCTTCTACAAATTCATCCAGATATTCAGAGAGCTCAAAACAATGCCAGAAGGGTTGGTATCTCATATTCTGCAGTTTATCAGCGATGTTAGCGTTATATACATTTTCATATAATCTAAATATATAATTTTGGTCTCAGTTGATATATGACTCCATGTCTTTATTTGTGCATATTTAAATTATATACTCCACTAGAATTTCATGTCATTTTAGAGATGGCAGGGATACGTAATGATATACATACATATTCTGCTTCTAATGGAACAAGTCATAAAAGTCTGAATGAGTTTCCCAGAAATATAATTTTAAAAGAATTATTAACACTAGATTTATTATTATTATTATTATTATTATTATTATTATTGTTATTATTTAATGCTGTACTTGTTATACAGAGATGGGGAAAAATGAAGTAGGATTTGCTCCAGGACAATGTGAGAAAGATGTGGCTCAGACTCACTAATGAATGTTAATTTTTTTCTTTAAACCTTTCTTATGTAAATTGTATGAAATGCTTGCCTGCACACGAACAGGATTTGTATCTGTAAGGGAACACAATAACTACAAAGCCACTGAAATAAAATACTTCATATTTGAAGACTGTTACATGTATATGCATTTCCTAGAATTTAGAATTGCTAGATTTTGTTCTTTACATCTTTTTAATACATGTATGAATGCAAATACTGTAAAATTTGCATTCCTATGGACTGCTTAGCTACTCAGAAAGCAATATAATGTCTAACTTAGTTTTCTTTTACCATATATACAACAACCTTGTACAACTTCACAAACTTGGTCTGTTGTTTTATAGCGCATATTTGCTGTACAAAAAAAATATATATATATATATATTTAACCATGGTAAGTACTGCAATTAAGCTATATATGTCATATCCTCTCAGGAGTTTGCCTATGTACCTGAGCTTTAAGCAGTGCAAATTTTACCTGAGTGTGTATCAAGATAGATCATTTTTCTGTTCTTCATTCATATCAAAACATAGGAAAATTTGCTTGTGTAATAACCTCTATAAATTTATGTTTAAAAAAACAGATTTAAAAAAGTTGTAGAATCATAGAATTGTTTGAGTATGAAGGGACCTTAAAGATCACCTGGTTGCACCCCCACTGCCATGGGCATGGACATCTTCCACTAGAAATTAACAACCCTCTTTTCACCCACCACTAAACAGTATGTGCATATTATTAAATTAAGTTTCAGTACTTCTGAAGTTCCCAAAAGATTGATATTCTTCCATAAGAAACATAAGACAATTAAGAAAACTTCACCATAGAAAACAGTTTGTAGTTTCAATACAAATCATGAAACCAGAGAAAAACATGATAGTTTTAAAGACCAGATATTGAAACACATATTCATATATTTATTAAAACAAATATTTCAAAAGAAATAGTTGCTTGAACTAAGGGATAAATATGCAGTCCCATATATACTCTGAGGAAGTTTATGCTTGATCCCTTTTTGTTTCTATCTAGTAGCTTTTTTCACTGGCTCAGTCTTGCACACACCTACTTCCAGGAAGACTTAAATTTCTGACTACCTCATTCCAATAGTGCAAACATTTCAATTTATAGGAAAAACAAAAATAAACAAACAAGCAAACACACATTTTTACATCTTGCACATTTGTGTACATTTTCTTTAGATAATAGCAGAGATGTCAACCTTTGGAATTCTGCATCCTCCTTCACTGATTGTATTCTCCTTTCATATGACTTATTAGTCGTCCCCAGATTTATCTGGTATGGCTAAAGTTCCATAGTGGCAAAGTTGATGCTTGACATCACTGGCATCATATGAAACCCTTTAGCAAAACCAATAACTACTTTCCCCATCTATGGAAGTTTTTATTCTGTTTTTTTACTTTCAGTTTTGTGGTTTGGTGTTAATAACTATTTCAGATATAATGTAGTTTAGATACCACAGATCGCATTGTTTCTTTGTTTATTCAATTGCCTTCTAGAGAAAAAAATATCTAATAACTTTGGAATTTATCACATCATATTCTATCTATTACAGCTGTTCTGTAATGCAGTGGTCCTCTGCAACAAAATTGACACACAACACATTGTCTGTGAATCTGTCACTGCATGCAGTCATCAGAAGAGAGTGAAGACTCACTTATAAGTGGAAGAACACAGGACCACACACTTCACACTATTGACCATGAATTATCAAAAACACTTGCTTCCCTTTCCTTGTGAGAATATACAGAAAATACACTGGGAAGGGGGAAGGTAAAGAGGAAGAGGAATTAGCCTTCTGGCCTGTAACAGAGGTTCAAGATTTTTTTCCCAAATTTATCTTCCACAAATTGAATAGTTTACAATAGAGGTGGATAGTGTTAAAGCAAATGTGTCTTTGAAAACAATAAACAAACACTGGCAAGGTCATAGAAGTTGCACACAGCTCTGTGAAATTGGGTCACTAAGCTTGGTTGTTAAGCTTTTGGAATGGAACCATAAATCATCATTAAGGATCTTGTATCTTCAATGAGCTATTCTTAAGGGAAAGAGGTAAGTCTGAGAAACTATTGCAAGTGTGTATGTAACGGTAGGTCTACATGAAAAAGTCAGATTGTGAAGCCAGTATTGGAAGACTTTAAGAGGCTTACTCTATAGGAAATCAGGAAGATGACTGCTTTTGGGGGAGAAGAGCTACCTAACCCTAGTCCTCCCCGAGAAAAAAGGGAAAAATACTAAAATAATATTTGGAGGATATGAGAGAGAGACAGAGAGAGAGAGAGAGAGGACATTCAAAGAAACAAACAAAAAAATTACCTATGTTAAATTCTACATTTTTCTCCAATAGCTTAAAAAGTGTTGTTAACTAGCTTAAGTGTTTAGATGACTTCAACACTTGGTACAAAAAAGTCTTGCTTATGGAAATTAACTACAGATTTGTGCCTCTCCTCAGTCCTGTTCAAGAGGAACAGAGGATTTAGCATCTTAGATTTCTGTGCTGTGAAATAATTGTAGTACCTGGAGAAAAAAAAAAAAAAAAAAGAAACTTAAGGACCTTTCAGAAGATAAGAATAAATGGCATCGATCATTTATTGTTGGTTATGATTACAATGATCTTTGTTCATGTAAAAGTGAAGAAAAGGTCATTGTTCAGGGCCAAAAAAATGTTTTACAGACTGAATAGAGACAAAACTGTCAAGGTTTTAACTATTTCTTTTTATTTTTTGTAATTTATTCTCCTCAATTGCAGGTAGAGGCAATTCTTGCCTCTAAATAATTGAAATTAAACAATTGGTTAACGAATGCTTCATTTTGAAGAAAACAAATAAAAGCTGGGGGGCTTTTACCTCTTTTCTCATTTGTTACAGTTATAATGCAAAGAAAATCCAAGCATATCTGTGTTATTTCAAGAAACTAAATACTTTTTAAACTGTAGTACTTCATAAGACAAAATTAAAAAAAAATCTATAAATAATAAAAAAATAAAAAATACAATTAAGATAACACTGGGAACTGCATGTAGATCATTCAGCTTGTCTGCTGGGTGCATTTTAAGGTTATCTCTATTCAATTCATAGGACTCAGCAGTAACAAAATGTTCTTACAGGTTAATTGCTTCAAAATGCATTAAGGTTTGGTTTCCATGACTCTCCTCACAGTCCTGAAACTACTAAATTCAGCAATACATGGAGTACTGTAAAAAAAGTAATTCCATTTAACCCTGGCATATTGGAAAAGGTAGGCAAAAACTTACTGTTGACTAGTTTTTGTAGTCCTTAAACACATAAATAAATAAATAAGCACCTTAGTTTTATCTTTTAATAGTTCATGTTTCCTTGCACTTTCTTTTTAGAATTACAGAACCACAGAATAATTCAGGTCAGAAGTGACCTCAGGAGGTTTCTACTCCAACCTCCTGCTTCAAAGCCATGTCAGCTATGAGATCAGACCAGGTTGCTCAGGTTGAACACCAGTCAAGTCTTGAAACCTCCAAGGTCAGGGTCTTGAAACCTGCAAGGTCAGAGTCTGCAGAGCCTGTGTGGGCAATCCTTTAGCAACAGATCTTGTAAATTTAAGCAGATCCTCTAAATACTTTACTAGATAATGCTATTTCTACAGAAATATCTTTATAGATAGAGCTAACAAAATCAATTCAAACTACTACAGACCCTGAGGTCTCAGTCTCTTTGTTTCTCCTCTTCATTTAGTTGTCAGTTGGCCTGAAGCCATCTGAAGATTTATTATTATTATTATTATTAATAGAGGATAGTAAACCCTAAATTAACATACATAAACTATACAGTAAGCCCTTGATCAGATGCAGCTAACAATGAGGCTCCTGTGTGGGAGCTTGCTCCTGCATGAAGCTGCTGCTCCTGCTGTTGTTGTGTGCTTGCTTCCATACTCTGGGATGTGAGCTTCCACGGTAGTTAGGAAGAGAACACAACATTTTTGAAGGACAGGGCTACGCTACAAGAAAATGAAAAAGCCAGAGGCTGGAACTGAGGGACTATGGAATTTTAAACATTTCTTTGGAAGTCAGCTTTTCTTCTATTAAAAGGCAAATCTGCTTTTACAAATAGCTTGGGACATTGCTGTAAAATCTTCCTTGGGTCTCAGGGTGCTTAAGGTTGACACTATTTAACATTGTTTAATGGTGTTTAACATTGTGTCAGGCTGATGCAACCAGCCATGGAGCTACTAAAGATTTTAGTTTTATCTTCCCCCTCAATGGATATGCAGAGGATGGCTCCTAAAGGGGTTTTGCTGATGATTTGTTCCATGTATTTCACTGAAGTAGAAAGTTTGGCAGTCCAAAAATTCAGCAACTCAACCTATTAGCTATGAATAGAATTCATTAAGTCTAG